>NC_069503.1:600035204-600394171 GCF_027579735.1 Bombina bombina | reverse complement strand
TACCTCCTGTAATGTCAGCGATAATTTCTTTCAAACCGGGCCCAAATTAAGACTGTCCCTTGAAAGGTATATTAAGTAATTTGGACTTAGAAGTAACATCAGCTGACCAGGATTTTAGCCACAGCGCCCTACGTGCCTGTATGGCGAATCCTGAGTTCTTAGCCGTAAGTTTGGTTAAATGTACTACGGCCTCCGAAATGAATGAATTAGCTAGTTTAAGGACTCTAAGCCTGTCCGTAATGTCGTCTAGCGTAGATGAACTAAGGTTCTCTTCCAGAGACTCAATCCAAAATGCTGCCGCAGCCGTAATCGGCGCGATACATGCAAGGGGTTGCAATATAAAACCTTGTTGAACAAACATTTTCTTAAGGTAACCCTCTAATTTTTTATCCATTGGATCTGAAAAAGCACAGCTATCCTCCACCGGGATAGTGGTACGCTTAGCTAAAGTAGAAACTGCTCCCTCCACCTTAGGGACCGTTTGCCATAAGTCCCGAGTGGTGGCGTCTATTGGAAACATCTTTCTAAATATTGGAGGGGGTGAGAACGGCACACCGGGTCTATCCCACTCCTTAGTAACAATCTCAGTTAGTCTCTTAGGTATGGGAAAAACGTCAGTACTCGCCGGTACCGCAAAGTATTTATCCAACCTACACAGTTTCTCTGGTATTGCAACGGTGTTACAATCATTGAGAGCTGCTAAGACCTCCCCTAGTAATACACGGAGGTTCTCCAATTTAAATTTAAAATTTGAAATATCTGAATCCAATCTGTTTGGATCAGAACCGTCACCCACAGAATGAAGCTCTCCGTCCTCATGCTCTGCAAGCTGTGACGCAGTATCCGACATGGCCCTAGTATTGTCAGCGCACTCTGTTCTCACCCCAGAGTGATCACGCTTGCCTCTTAGTTCTGGTAATTTAGACAAAACTTCAGTCATAACAGTAGCCATATCTTGTAATGTTATCTGTAATGGCCGCCCAGATGTACTAGGCGCCATAATATCACGCACCTCCCGGGCGGGAGATGCAGGTACTGCCGCGTGAGGCGAGTTAGTCGGCATAACTCTCCCCTCGCTGTTTGGTGAAATTTGTTCACATTGTACAGATTGACTTTTATTTAAAGTAGCATCAATACAGTTAGTACATAAATTTCTATTGGGCTCCACCTTGGCATTGGAACAAATGACACAGATATCTTCCTCTGAGTCAGACATGTTTAACACACTAGCAATAAACTTGCAACTTGGTTATAATCTTTTTTAGCAAAAACGTACTGTGCCTCAAAGAGGTACTAAACGATTAAATGACAGTTGAAATAATAAACTGAAAAACAGTTATAGCATCAAACTTTAAAACAACACAACTTTTAGCAAAGGTTTGTTCCCATTAGTAAAATAACAATAGTTAAATTTGACATAAAAATTACAGAGCAACGTTTTTATTCACAGTCAATATAAAATTCTCACAGCTCTGCTGAGAGAATCTACCTCCCTCCAAAGAAGTTTGAAGACCCCTGAGATCTGTCAGAGATGAACCGGATCATGCAGGAAATATAAGAGTAACTGACTGGAATTTTTTGATGCGTAGCAAAGAGCGCCAAAAACGGCCCCTCCCCCTCACACACAGCAGTGAAGAGAAACGAAACTGTCACAATTAAAAGCAAACAACTGCCAAGTGGAAAATAATGCCCAAATATTTATTCACTCAGTACCTCAGCAATGTAAACGATTCTACATTCCAGCAAAAACGTTTAACATGATAAATACTTATTAAAAGGATTAGTGACTTTTAACAGAGTAGTTCCGGTGAAATACCATCCCCAGAATACTGAAGTGTATACATACATGTCATTATAACGGTATGGCAGGATTTTCTCATCAATTCCATTCAGAAAATAAAAACTGCTACATACCTCAATGCAGATTCATCTGCCCGCTGTCCCCTGATCTGAAGCTTTTACCTCCCTCAGATGGCCGAGAACAGCAATATGATCTTAACTACTCCGGTTAAAATCATAGTAAAAAACTCTGGCAGATTCTTCCTCAAACTCTGCCAGAGAAGTAATAACACGCTCCGGTGCTATTGTAAAATAACAAACTTTTGATTGAAGTCATAAAAACTAAGTATAATCACCATAGTCCTCTCACACATCCTATCTAGTTGTTGGGTGCAAGAGAATGACTGGGACTGACGTAGAGGGGAGGAGCTATATGCAGCTCTGCTGGGTGAATCCTCTTGCATTTCCTGTTGGGGAGGAGTTATATCCCAGAAGTAATGATGACCCGTGGACTGATCACACATAACAGAAGAAATATCAGCATACATTTTGTTTTCTTTCCAAATGCAGGGAGAGTCCACAACGTCATTCCTTACTGTTGGGAAACAATACCCAAGGTCCAGAGGACACTGAATGAAAATCGGGAGGGCAAAAAAGAAATGCGGACCCTAAACTGAGGGCACCACAGCCTGCAACACCTTTCTCCCAAAAGCTGCTTCAGCCGAAGCAAACACATCAAATTTATAGAACTTGGAAAAAGTATGTAAGGAGGACCAGGTAGCCGCCTTACACATCCGATCCATAAGAGGCTTTGTCCTTAAAAGCCCAGGCGGAAGCAACTGCCCTAGTGGAATGAGCTGTTATTCTCTCAGGAGGCTGCTATCCCGCTGTCTCGTAGGCCAAGCGGATAACACTCCTCAACCACAAGGATAAGTAAATTGCAGTAGCTTTCTGGCCCTTGTGCCTACCTGCATAAAGGACAAACAAGGATGAAGATTGTCTGGGCTCCTTAGTAGCCTGAAGGTAGAATTCTAAAGCACGAACAACATCCAGATAGTGGAGCAACCGTTCCTTTGGAGGAGGAGGATTTGGACAAAAGAAAGGAACCACAATCTCCTGATTGATGTTGCGATCTGACACAACCATAGGAAGAAAAACGAACTTTGTATGTAAAACCACCTTATCCGCATGGAACACAAGTTAGGGGGAATCACACTGTAAAGCATAAATATCACCCTGCGAGCTGAGGCAATAGCGAACAAAAACAAAACTTTCCAAGATAACAACTTATCAACCTAATGCATGGGCTCCAACCAAGCCTGCTGCAGAACATGAAGAACAAGATTGATGGGCATATTTATGATTGTGCGAGCGGACATGATACGAAGTAGCGTATCATGTCCGCTGCACATCGATAAATGCCGATAGCATACACTGTCGGCATTTATCATTGCACCAGCAGTAATGGTCAACTGCTGGTGCAATACCGCCCCCTGCAGATTCGAGGCCAATCGGCCGTTAGCAGGGGGTTTCAATCAACCCAATCGTATTCGATCGGGTTGATTTCTATAGGCCGCCTCAGAGCAGGCGGACAAGTTATGGAGCAGCAGTCTTTAGACCGCTGCTTCATAACTTATGATTCCGGCGAGCCTTCAGGAGCTTGATAAATTGACCCCTGAGGCTCTAAGGCAGAGGAACAGGGTTTGAATACAGGTCTGATTTTAGTCAGAGCCTTAACAAAAAAAAGACTGCACGTCCGGAAGATCAGCTAGTCGCTTGTGCAATAAAACTGATAGGGCTGATATCTGGTCCTTCAGAGAGCTGGCAGAAAGGCCCTTCTCCAAACAGCCTTGGAAAAAAGATAAACTTCTAGTAACCCTCACTTTGTGCCATGGAAAACTGCATTCCTTAAAACAGTGCAGATAAGTCCTCCATACCTTATGGTAGATGCGTTGAGTCACTGGCTTACGAGTCTGAATCAATGCGTCTGACACTATCAGAGAATCCTCTCTTGAACAGAACTAAACGTTAAATTTCCATGCAGTCAGCCTCAGAGAATCTAGATTTTGGAGTAGGAATAGAGCCTGAATTAGAAGGCCCTTCCGATAAGGTAACCTCCAAGGAGGAGACAAGGACATTCTTACCAGATCTGCAAACCAGGTCCTTCGAGGCCAGGATGGAGCTATGAGAATCACTGGGGCGTGTTCCTGCTTGATGCGAGCCACTACCCAAGGGAGCAGAGCCAATGGAGGGGAAAGATATTAGACTGAACCTCCACAGTACCGCTAATGCGCCTATTAATTCTGCTTAAGGATCCCTCGATCTTGAGCCGTACCTGGGAAGCTTGGCATTGAGACGGGAAGCCATGAGATCGATCTCTGGTATCCCCTACCTGCGACAAATCTCTGAAAACACCTCGGGTGGAGGGACGATTATCCCGGATAAAAACATTGTCTGCTGAGGAAATCCACTTCCCAGTTGTCCACAGAATGTGGATAGCTGACAGGAGACAGTTGTGAGCTTCCGCCCATTGTAAGATTAGGGACACTTCCCTTCATCGCTAGGGAACTTCTAATTCCTCTCTGATGGTTGATGTAAGCGACTGAGGTTATATTGTCTGATTGGAATCCGATATAACCAGTCGAACCTAGTTGCAATTAGCTTGGAACGTCTGTGATCCATCAAAAATTTTCACGTGGACTGAGTCTATGACAGTACCCAGGAAGACCACCCTGGTACTGGGCAACAGAGAACTCTTTTCCAGATTTACCTTCCTTCGATGTGATCAAAGAATACTCAGAAGAAATTCTGAGTGTTCTCTTGCCAAACGAAAAGATGGAGCCTGTACCAAGATATCGTCCAGGTAAGGTGCTGCCACGATACCCTGAGATCTGGCCACAGCTAGAAGAGCACCCAGTCCTTTGTAAATATTCTGGGAGCAGTAGCTAAGCCAAACGACAGAGCTATGAACTAGAAATGCTGATCCAGAAAGGCAAACCTCAGGAACTGAAAGTGATCCCTGTGGATTGGAACATGAAGGTATGCGTCCTTCAGGTCTATTGTAGTCATAATTTGTCCTTCCTGTATTAGAGGAAGGATCGATCTGATAGTCTCCAATTTGAAAGTAGGGACTGTGAGAAATTGGAAAAAAACAAAACCCTAAAAACAGCTAAGCTACCTCTGACAAAGTGAAATCCCAATCATTTTAAAAAAATACCAGATTAAAAATACCAATTCAGGGGTGCGCTATATACAAGCAGTTATATGAGATCAAATTAATATACTTCAAGCTACCCTTAGTGGAGAGTGGTGGAACCTCGGGAGGCATTTCAACCAGACGCCGTAATACAGCTAAGAACGGTGGAGCCTCAGGAGGAAACACAACAAACACCGGATCACAGGGTAAGCTTAGTCAAATTTGATATATAGCGGAGAAATCGATAATAGATTTCGTATTCTGGGAAGGAGTCACGGACTCAGCAGATACAAGAGAAGTGTACAAATTTAATACAGCTGAACATTCACCCCACCTTATCCTCTCACATTAAGTCGGAACATTGGTTCCATACATATCCTTTGAACTACAGCAATATTTGTTTCTAATACCTCCTTGGAACTGTATTTCATATTGGGGAACATTGGTTCCAAACACATCCTTTGAACTGCAGCAATATTTGTTTCTAATACCTCCTTGGAACTGTAATTCATATTGCTGAATTTTTCTTGAATCATCCATTAGGACTGCTTGTTCAATAATTATTAGTCTTTGCTTGTTTCAAAGCACGTAGAAATTTTAAATATACTGTGAGAAATTGTTTGAGACTTTTTAAGTCCAGAATTGGTCGAAAAGTTCCCTCCTTCTTGGAAACCACGAAGAGGTTTAATAGAACCCTAGTCCTCTTTCTGAGACAGGCACCGGGAGGATTACTCCCAAAGAAGATAGATCCCTGATGCAGTCTAAAGAGGCTGTCCTCTTCTCTGGTTTTGAAAATAGTCTGGAGAGGAGGAATCTGCCCCTGGGAGGAAGAGATTTGAATCCTATCCTGTATCCTTGTGATACAACGTCTAATAACTAAGAATCCTGAACTTCCTGAACCCAGGCGTCTGAGAAAAACATAATTTATGCTTACCTGATAAATTTATTTCTCTTGTAGTGTGTTCAGTCCACGGGTCATCCATTACTTATGGGATATATTCTCCTTCCCAACAGGAAGTTGCAAGAGGATCACCCAAGCAGAGCTGCTATATAGCTCATCCCCTCACTTGTCATATCCAGTCATTCGACCGAAACAAGACGAGAAAGGAGAAACTATAGGGTGCAGTGGTGACTGGAGTTATAATTTAAAATTTAGAACCTGCCTCAAAAAGACAGGGCGGGCCGTGGACTGAACATACTACAAGAGAAATAAATTTATCAGGTAAGCATAAATTATGTTTTCTCTTGTTAAGTGTGTTCAGTCCACGGGTCATCCATTACTTATGGGATACCAATACCAAAGCTAAAGTACACGGATGATGGGAGGGACAAGGAAGGAACATTAAACAGAAGGAACCACTGCCTGTAGAACCTTTCTCCCAAAAACAGCCTCCGAAGAAGCAAAAGTGTCAAATTTGTAAAATTTGGAAAAAGTATGAAGTGAAGACCAAGTTGCAGCCTTGCAAATCTGTTCAACAGAGGCCTCATTCTTAAAGGCCCAGGTGGAAGCCACAGATCTAGTGGAAAGAGGTGAAATTTTTTCAGGAGGCTGCTGCCCAGCAGTCTCGTAGGCTAAGCGTATTATGCTACGAAGCCAAAAAGAGAGAGAGAGGTAGCCGAAGCCTTTTGACCTCTCCTCTGTCCAGAGTAAACGACAAACAGAGAAGAAGTTTGTCGAAAATCTTTAGTTGCCTGTAAGTAGAACTTCAGGACACGGACCACGTCTAGATTATGCAAATACGTTCCTTCTTTGAGGAAGGATTAGGACATAATGATGGAACAACAATCTCTTGATTGATATTCCTGTTAGAAACAACCTTAGGTAAAAACCCAGGTTTAGTACGCAGGACTACCTTGTCTGAATGAAAAATCAGATAAGGAGAATCACAATGTAAGGCAGATAACTCAGAGACTTTTTGAGCCGAGGAAATAGCCATCAAAAACAGAACTTTCCAAGATAAAAGCTTAATATCAATGGAATGAAGGGGTTCAAACGGAACACCCTGAAGAACTTTAAGAACCAAGTTTAAGCTCCACGGAGGAGCAACAGTTTTAAACACAGGCTTAATCCTAACCAAAGCCTGACAAAAAGCCTGGACGTCTGGATTCTCTGCCAGACGCTTGTGTAAAAGAATAGACAGAGCAGAAATCTGTCCCTTTGGTGAACTAGCGGATAAGCCCTTTTCTGTATTAATGTATCAATAACCGAATCCGAAAACACACGCTTTGATAGAATCAAGCGTTCAATTTCCAAGCAGTCAGCCTCAGAGAAATTAGGTTTGGATGGTTGAAAGGACCCTGAATTAGAAGGTCCTGCCTCAGGGGTAGAGACCATGGTGGACAGGACGACATGTCCACTAGGTCTGCATACCAGGTCCTGCGTGGCCACGCAGGCGCTATCAGAATCACCGATGCTCTCTCCTGTTTGATCCTGGCAATCAGTCGAGGTAGCAACGGAAAATGTGGAAACACATAAGCTATGTTGAAACCCCAAGGGGCTGCTAGTGCATCTACCAGCACCGCTCCCGGGTCCCTGGACCTGGATCCGTAACAAGGAAGCTTGGCGTTCTGGCGAGATCCAGATCCGGTTTGCCCCAACGACGAATCAGTTGAGCAAATACCTCCGGGTGAAGTTCCCACTCCCCCGGATGAAAAGTCTGGCGACTTAGAAAATCCGCCTCCCAGTTCTCCACGCCTGGGATGTAGATCGCTGACAGGTGGCAAGAGTGAGACTCTGCCCAGCGAATTATCTTCGAGACTTCCACCATCGCTAGGGAACTCCTGGTTCCCCCTTGATGATTGATGTAAGCCACAGTCGTGATGTTGTCCGACTGAAATCTGATGAACCTCAGTGTTGCTAACTGAGGCCAAGCTAGAAGAGCATTGAATATTGCTCTTAATTCTAGAATGTTTATTGGGAGGAGTTTCTCCTCCTGAGTCCACGATCCCTGAGCCTTCAGGGAGTTCCAGACTGCTCCCCAGCCTAGTAGGCTGGCATCTGTTGTTACAATCGTCCAATCTGGTCTGCGAATAGTCATTCCTTTAGACAGATGAACCCGTGACAACCACCAGAGAAGAGAATCTCTGGTCTCCTGGTCCAGATTTAGCAAAGGGGACAGATCTGAGTAATCCCCGTTCCATTGACTTAGCATGCATAGTTGCAGCGGTCTGAGATGTAGGCGCGCAAATGGCACTATGTCCATTGCCGCGACCTTTAAGCCGATTACTTCCATGCACTGAGCTACTGATGGGCTTGGAATGGAGTGAAGGACACGGCAAGCATTGAGAACCTTTGATAACCTGGACTCCGTCAGGTAAATTTTCATCTCTACAGAATCTATAAGAGTCCCTAGAAAAGGGACCCTTGTGAGTGGTAACAGAGAACTCTTTTCCACGTTCACTTTCCACCCATGCGACCTCAGAAATGCTAGAACTATCTCTGTATGAGACTTTGCATTTTGAAAACATGACGCTTGTATCAGAATGTCGTCTAGGTACGGAGCCACCGCTATGCCTCGTGGTCTTAGCACCGCCAGAAGTGAGCCCAGAACCTTTGTAAAAATTCTCGGGGCCGTAGCTAACCCGAAGGGAAGAGCTACAAACTGGTAATGCCTGTCTAGAAAGGCAAACCTTAGGTACCGATAATGATCTTTGTGAATCGGTATGTGAAGGTAGGCATCCTTCAAGTCCACTGTGGTCATATATTGACCCTCTTGGATCATGGGTAGGATAGTCCGAATGGTTTCCATCTTGAACGATGGAACCCTTAGGAACTTGTTTAAGATTTTTAAGTCTAAGGGAACCACAAACAGATTTGAATAAAACCCTTGCCCCTGTTCCGTTCGCGGAATTGGGTGGATCACTACCATCACTAAGAGGTCTTGTACACATTGTAGAAATGCCTCTTTCTTTACTAGGTTTGTTGATAACCTTGACAGTTAAAACCTCCCTTGTGGAGGAGAAGTTTTGAAATCCAGACGGTATCCCTGAGATATAATCTCCAACGTCCAGGGATCCTGTACATCTCTTGCCCAAGCCTGGGCGAAGAGAGAAAGTCTGCCCCCCACTAGATCCGTCTCCGGAAAGGGGGCCCTGTCTTCATGCTGTCTTAGGGGCGGAAGTAGGCTTTCTGGCCTGTTTGCCCTTGTTCCATGACTGGTTGCCTTTCCAACCCTGTCTGTAACGAGCAGTAGTTCCTTCCTGTTTTGGAGCGGAGGAAGTTGATGCTGCTCCTGCCTTGAGATTACGAAAGGCACGAAAATTAGACTGTTTGGCCTTTGATTTGGCCCTGTCCTGAGGAAGGGTGTGGCCCTTACCTCCAGTAATGTCAGCAATAATTTCCTTCAAGCCGTGCCCGAATAAGGTCTGCCCTTTGAAAGGAATGTTCAGTAGTTTAGACTTAGAAGTTACATCTGCTGACCAGGATTTAAGCCATAGCGCTCTGCGCGCCTGTATGGCGAATCCGGAATTCTTAGCCGTAAGTTTGGTTAAATGCACTACGGCATCCGAAACAAACGCATTAGCCAGCTTAAGGGTTCTAATCTTGCTCAAAGACTCATCCAATGGTGCTGTGCGAATCGCCTCTTCCAGAGACTCAAACCAGAATGCCGCTGCAGCAGTGACAGGCGCAATGCATGCAAGAGGCTGTAATATAAAACCTTGTTGAACAAACATTTTCTTAAGGTAACCCTCTAATTTTTTATCCATTGGATCTGAGAAAGCACAGCTATCCTCCACAGCTATCCTCCACCGGGATAGTGGTACGCTTGGCTAAAGTAGAAACTGCTCCCTCCACCTTAGGGACCGTCTGCCATAAGTCTCGTGTGGTGGCGTCTATAGGGAACATTTTTCTAAATATCGGAGGAGGGGAAAAAGGCACACCGGGTCTATCCCACTCCTTGCTAATAATCTCTGTAAGCCTCTTTGGTATAGGAAAAACGTCAGTACACACCGGTACCGCATAGTATTTATCCAGCCTACATAATTTCTCTGGGATTGCCACCGTGTCACAATCATTCAGAGCCGCTAACATCTCCCCTAGCAACACGCGGAGGTTCTCAAGCTTAAATTTCAAATTTGAAATATCTGAATCCGGTCTCCCCGAATCAGAACCGTCACCCACAGAATGAAGCTCTACGTCCTCATGTTCTGCAAATTGTGACGCAGTATCAGACATGGCTCTCGTGTCATCGGCGCTCTCTGTCCTTAACCCAGAGCTGTTGCGCTTGCCTCTTAACTCGGGCATATTGTATAATACTTCTTTCATAACATTAGCCATATCATGTAAAGTGATTTGTAAGGGCCTTGATGTACTTGGCGCCTCAATCTCACGCACCTCCCGAGCGGGAGACGAAGGTACTGACACGTGAGGAGAGTTAGACGGCATAACTTCCCCCTTGTTGTCTGGTGATAATTTCTTTATCGGTACAGATTGACTTTTATTCAAAGTAATATCAATACAATTGGTACACATATTTCTATTGGGCTCCACATCGGCTTTTAAACATAATGAACAAGCAGATTCCTCTGTATCAGACATGTTTAAACAGACTAGCAATGAAGCTAGCAAGCTTGGAAATTACTTTCAATAAGTTTACAAGCAATATAAAAAACGCTGCAGCGCTTTTAAAAAACACAGTTGAATAACAAAGAACTAATTCAGTTATAGTCAACAATTCTTTAAATGTATTAATTAGCAGAGGATTGCACCCATTAGCAAAAGGATGATTAACCCATCAGTACCCAAAAACGGATATCAAATTAAGATATAACGCTTTTATCACAGTCAAACACACTGTCACAGGTCTGCTGTGACTGATTACCTCCCTCAAAAACGAATTTTGAAGACCCCTGAGCTCTCTAGAGACGTCCTGGATCAAGGAGGAAGAAGCAGGAAGACTGTGCTAGAATTTTAACTGCGCAACAAGGCGCTAAAAAAGGTCCCTCCCACTCATTTACAACAGTGGGAGACCTGATATAATGGTTTCTATGCAGAAAAAAAAAAAAAAAAACGTTAGCCATGTGGAAAAAAATCATGCCCAAAAGGATTTATCACCAAAGTACCTCACAAAACGAATAACATGCCAGTAAACGTTTTAAAAACAAACTTTTTTTTTTTTTTAAATGTCATGCAAAGTTATCACTAAGCCTGCTACCAGTCGCTTCCACTGCAGATAAGGCTTAAGCATTATTTCAGTATTAACAGTATTTTCTCAGTCAAATTCTAGTTCCTAGAAAATAACTCTACTGTGCATACATTTATCAGCCTGATACCAGTCACTACTACTGAATTTAAGGCTGTACTTACATCATACGGGTAACAGCAGTGTTTTCTTAGTCAATTCCATTCCCAGAAAATATTGTACTGCACATACCTCATTTGCGGGGGACCCCACATGCTATTCCCATTTTCTGAAGTTACCCCACTCCTCAGAATGTCGAGAACAGCCAGTGGATCTTAGTTACGCCTGCTAAGATCATAGAAAATGCAGGCAGTTTCTTCTTCCAAATACTGCCTGAGATAGAAAAACAGCACACTCCGGTGCCATTTAAAATAACAAACTTTTGATTGAAGAATAATTAAGTAAAAACTCCAACTCCTCTCGCGACCTCCTTCTTTGTTGAGGGTTGCAAGAGAATGACTGGATATGACATGTGAGGGGAGGAGCTATATAGCAGCTCTGCTTGGGTGATCCTCTTGCAACTTCCTGTTGGGAAGGAGAATATATCCCATAAGTAATGGATGACCCGTGGACAGAACACACTTAACAAGAGAAAGAGACAGTTTGCCCCTTATTCGTTCCCGGGTCGGGGGCCAACCCTTCATGCATTACTATCTGCAGGCTTTTTGGTCGGTTTCTAAGTACCCTTGGACTGCTTGGGCTTGGAGGATGATTGAGTTCTTTGGGTCTATTCTGAACAAAAGGAACGAAAATTAGAAGACCAACGTCCCTTAGGTCTGGTCTTCTTATCCTGGAGAAGGAAAGCATATTTTCCCCCGGTAACCGTAGTGAGGATGGAGTCCAGACCTGGGCCAAATAAAATTTTCCCCTTATATGGTAATGAAAGGAGTTTATTTTTAGAGACCATATACGCTGACCAAGTCTTCAACCAAAGGGCTCTGCGTGCTAGGACTGCAAAACCTGAAGCCTTGGCATTCAAAATGGAAAATCTGCATATTTTTCATCACAGATGAAGGAGTTGGCGACCCTTAAAGCCTTAATCCTATCCTGGATATCCTTGTTAGGGGATTCAACCTCAATGAGCTCTGCCAGGGAGTCACACCAACAGGTGGCAGCCCCCGCAACAGCAGCTACTGCTGCTGCCGGCTGAAAAAAATATCCCATATGTTAGAACATTCTTCTTAAATAGCTCTCCAATTTCTTCTCCATAGGTTCCCTAAAGGAAGAGCTAGAGGGATAGTACGCTTAGCGAACATGGCTCCGTCCACTTTAGGAATGGAACTCCACAATTCCAGATGGGACTCAGAAACCGGAAATAAATTCTTAAAGGTAGAAGAAGAGGAAAAAGGCGTTCCAATTCTTTCCTATTCACTAGTAAAAATGTTTGCCATGCGAACTGGAACCAGGAAGGTCTGTGGAGTCTTCTTGTCCTCATAGGTTCTATCTAGCTTAGGAATCCTAGGTTCCTCAGGAAGCTTAACTTCGGGAACCTCTAAAGTAGATAAAACCTTCTATAAAAAGGAAGCTCAGATGTTCAATTTTAAACCTGAAAGAGGGTTCCTCAGAAGGAGTCGGCTTAGCTTCTAAAATCTGACTCAGACAGTTCGCCCTCTGACGCTATTGAGGTTAATTCATCCTCAGAGACCTGAGACATACTAGCTAAGTCAGATTGAAAGTTTGATATATCTAGATCGGTAGAGCTATGTTTAACCTTTCTCTTACGCTTTCCAGAGATAGGTAAAGCACTCAAGGCAGAGGACACAGCAGATTGTAACTGCGTAATAAAGTCTGCTGAGAAAACCCCCCCATGAGCTAGTGACGTATGGGATATACAATCCTACCAGGAGGGGCAAAGTTTCCCAAACCTCAAAATGCCTATGAATACACCCCTCACCACACCCACAATTCAGTTTAACGAATAGCCAAGTAGTGGGGTGATAAAGAAAGGAGTAAAAAGCATCAACAAAGGAATTTGGAAAAAAATTGTGCTTTATACAAAAAAATCATAACCACCATAAAAAAGGGGTGGGCCTCATGGACTCTTGCCAATTACATAAAAGAAAACATAATTTAAGTAATAACTTACCTGATAAATTAATTTCTTTCATATTGGCAAGAGTCCATGAGCTAGTGACATATGGGATAGCAATACCCAAGAAGTGGAACTCCACGCAAGAGTCACTAGAGAGGGAGGGATGAAATAAAAAAAGCCATTTTGCTGGAAAAAAAAATGAATCCACAACCCAAATATAAGTATATTCTCATAAATAAAAGGAAAAACTTAAATCATAAGCAGAAGAATCAAACTGAAACAGCTGCCTGAAGAACTTTTCTACCAAAAACTGCTTCTGAAGAAGCAAATACATCAAAATTGTAGAATTTAGTAAATGTATGCCAAGAAGAGCAAGTTACTGCTTTGCAAATCTGATCAACTGAAGCTTCATTCTTAAAAGCCCAAGAAGTGGAAACTGATCTAGTAGAATGAGCTGCAATTCTCTGAGGCGGGACTTTAACCGACTCCAAATAAGCTTGATGAATCAAAAGCTTTAACCAGGATGCCAAAGAAACGGCAGAAGCCTTCTGACCTTCACTGGAACCAGAAAAGATAATATATAGACTAGAGGTCTTCATGAAATCTTTAGTAGCTTCAACATAATATTTCAGAGCTCTCACTACATCCAAAGAATGTAAAGATCTCTCCAAAGAATTCTTAGGATTAGGACACAAAGGAGGGGCAACAATTTCTCTATTAATGTTGTTAGAATTCACAACCTTAGGTAAGAATTTAAATGAAGTCGGCAAAACTGCCTTATCCTGATGAAAAATCAGAAAGGGAGATTCACAAGAGAGAGCAGATAATTCAGAAACTCTTCTAGCAGAAGAGATGGCCAAAAGGAACAACACTTTCCAAGAAAATAGTTTAATGGCCAAAGAATGCATAGGCTCAAATGGAGGAACTTGTAAAGACTTCAAAATCAAATTAAGACTCCAAGGAGGAGAGATTGATTTAATGACAGGCTTGATACGAACCAAAGCCTGTACAAAACAGTGAATATCAGGAAGTTTAGCATTTTTTCTGTGGAATAAAACAGAAAGAGCAGAGATCTGTCCTTTCAAGGAACTTGCAGACAAACCTTTATCCAAACTATCCTGAAGAAACTGTAAAATTCTAGGAATTCTAAAAGAATGCGAAGAGAATTTATGAGAGGAACACCATGAAATTTAAGTTTTCCAAACTCGATAATAAATCTTTCTAGAAACAGATTTACGTGCCTGTAACATAGTATTAATCACTGAATCAGAGAAACCTCTATGACTAAGCACAAGGCGTTCAATTTCCAAACCTTCAAATTAAATGATTTGAGATCCTGATGGAAAAACAGACCTTGAGACAGAAGGTCCGGTCTTAATGGAAGTGGCCAAGGTTGGCAACTGGACATCCGAACAAGATCCGCATACCAAAACCTGTGTGAGGCCATGCTGGAGCCACCAGCAACACAAACGATTGTTCCATGATTTCCACAAACAATTGGGATCTAGAATCCCTGAAAGAGAAATGCTTGGATATCACTCTATGCCCAGACTACATGAGTAGAGGCAGTACTGATTAAAATTTAACCTTTATTAGTTATATATTAAAAAATGGGTAAACACAAAAACATCTCAAATTTCTTCTATCGTGTAAAGGTATATACTGAGAGAGATCAATTATTCTATATTTGGCCTGATACCAATTAATGTATTTTTTGATCTCACTGTATCTTCGATACCATTCAGTGGGTAGTTTATATCAGGGTTGGGGTGTTATAAAGGTTCATTAGTAATAACTTGTTGTTGATCACACTCTAGTCCTGGAGAGTGAGTACTTTGGGTTTGTCACTTATTGTAAAGTGATATGTTCTGTTGGTGCACACTGAATTGATTGGATGTTGAATTAAAGCTAGAAAAATCTTTATATACAGGAAATTTAATATTTCAGCACAACATTACGTCTTATCTGAGTATCGAATCTACCCAGTGTTGATCTTAGGTGATTATAAACCCTAATTCCCAACTTTCTAACTTATCTGAGTATTGAGTCTGCCCAGTGTTTGTGTTTAGTGGTTATAGAGCTTATATTCAAATGGTTGCTCTAACTTGTGGGATTTGATGATTTATGTAAGGTCGTTTATTTTGTGGTCTGCACTGTATTTATCTATGTCAAGTACTATTATCAGTTAATCATCTTGTGTACATTTGCAACACGAATTGCTACATATGTTACGCACCCACATTATACCTGCAACATTTTTATCTCTTTTGAATAAAGGTTCCAATCTGCCGTTATTAATTCTGAAATGGAATTGTTAACCCCAATATTTGTGGACAGTTCTGTGTGCTATCATTAAGATTAGGACTAGTTTATCAGGCAACTTCGGTTGCAGTATTACTGATTATTATAATCCACTGTGATTGTTTACATATTGGGTTAAAATAGTATATGTCTTTATAAAGTAGATTCAATCATTTACCCCCATGCGTACAGACAGTGCTGCATATTATTATTCCGATTGACTGTAGTCCGCATACCAAAACCTGTGTGAGGCCATGCTGGAGCCACCAGCAACACAAACGATTGTTCCATGATGATTTTGGAGATCACTCTTGGAAGAAGAGCTAGAGGCGGGAAAATATAAGCAGGTTGATAACACCAAGGAAGTGTCAATGCATCCACTGCTTACGCCTGAGGATCCCTGAACCTGGACAGGTACCTGGGAAGTTTCTTGTTTAGATGAGATGCCATCAGATCTATTTCTGGAAGACCCCACATCTGAACAATTTGAGAAAACACATCTGGATGGAGAGACCACTCTCCCGGATGTAAAGTCTGACGACTGATATAATCTGCTTCCCAATTGTCTATACCTGGGATATGAACCCGCAGAAATTAGACAGGAGCTGGATTTCGCCCAAACAAGTATCTTCTTTCATAGCTTGAGGACTGAGTCCCACCCTGATGATTGACATATGCCACAGTTGTGGTATTGTCTTTCTGACAACAAATGAACGGTTCTCTCTTCAATAGAGGCCAAATCTGGAGAGGTCTCATATGAAAACGAGCAAAGGGGATCACTTCCAATGCTGCAGTCATGAGACCTAAAACTTTCATGCACAGAGCCTACTGAAGGGAATGACTAAGACTGAAGGTTCCGACAGGCTGCAACCAATTTCAAACGTCTCTTGTCCATTAGAGACAAAGTCATGGACACTGAATCTATCTGGAAACCTAAAGAGGTTACCCTTGTCTGAGGAATCAAATAACTTTTTGGTAAATTGATCCTCCAACCATGTTTTTGAAGAAACAACACTAGTTGATTTGTGTGAGATTCTGCAGAACGTAAATACTGAGCAAGTACCAAGATATCGTCCAAATAAGGAAACACCGCAATACCCAGCTCTCTGATTACCGAGAGTAGGGCACCGAGAACCTTTGAACAGATTTTTGGAGCTGTCGCTAGGCCAAAAGGAAGAGCAACAAATTGGTAATGCTCGTCTAGACAAGAGAATCTCAGGAACTGATAGTGATCTGGATGAATCGGAATATGAAGATATGCATCCTGTAAGTCTATTGTGGACATATAATTCCCTTGCTGAACAAAAGGCAGAATAGTCCTTAGTCACCATTTTGAAAGTTGGTACTCTTACATATCCATTCAAAATTTTTAGATCCAAAACTGGTCTGAGTGAATTTTCTTTCTTTGGGACAATGAATAGATTTGAATAAAACCCCAGACCCTGTTCCTGAAACGGAACTGGCATGATTACCCCTGATAACTCCAGGTCTAAAACACACTTCAGGAAAGCCTGAGCCTTTACTGGGTTTGCAGGGATGCATGAGAGAAAAAATCTTCTCACAGGCGGTCTTACTCTGAATCCTATTCTGTACCCCTGAGAGACAATACACTGAATCCATTGATTTTGGACCGAATTGGTCCAAACATCTTTGAAAAATCTTAATCTGCCCAGTACCAGCTGAGCTGGAATGAGGGCCGCACCTTCATGCGGACTTGGGGGCTGGCTTTGATCTCTTAAATGGCTTGGATTTATTCCAATTCGAGGAAGGCTTCCAATTGGAAACAGATTACTTAGGGGAGGGATTAGGTTTCTGTTCCTTATTTTGTCGAAAGGAACGAAAACGGTTAGAAGCTTTAGATTTACCCTTGGGTCTTTTATCCTGAGGCAAAAAAAAATCCCTTCCCCCCAGTGACAGTTGAAATTATTGAATCCAACTGAGAACCAAATAACTTATTACCTTGGAAAGAAAGAGATAGCAATCTGGACTTAGAAGTCATTTCAGCATTCCAAGATTTAAGCCACAAAGCTCTTCAAGCTAAAAAAGCTAAAGACATGGATTTAACATCAATTTTGATGATATCAAAAATGGCATCACAAATAAAATTATTAGCATGTTGAATCAAGTTAACAATGCTAGACAAATCATGATCCAATACTTGTTGCGCTAAAGTTTCCAACCAGAAAATTGAAGCAGCTGCAACATCAGCCAAAGAAATGCCAGGCCTGAGAAGATGACCTGAATATAAATAGGCTTTCCTTAGATAAGATTCAAGTTTCCTATCTAAAGGATCTTTAAAAGAAGTACTATCTTCCATAGGAATATTAGTACGTTTAGCAAGAGTAGAGATATCCCCATCAACTTTGGGGATCTTTTCCCAAAACTCTAAAGTAACTGCTGGCAAAGGATACAATTTTTCAAACCTTGAAGAAGGAATAAAAGTACCACCAGGCCTATTCCATTCCTTAGAAATCATATCAGAAATAGCATCAGAGAGGTAATGGAATATGAGAGTATATCGTTGATCTGAAAAACAGAATATATGCTTACCTGATAAATTTCATTCTCTTGTGATGTATCGAGTCCATGGATTCATCCATACTTGTGGGATATTCTCCTTCCCTACAGGAAGTGGCAAAGAGAGCACCCACAGCAGAGCTGTCTATATAGCTCCTCCCTTAGCTCCGCCCCCAGTCATTCGACCGAAGGCTAGGAAGAAAAAGGAGAAATTATAGGGTGCAGTCGTGACTGAAGTTTTTTAATTAAAAATATACTACCTGTCTTAAACAGACAGGGCGGGCAGTGGACTCGATACATCACAAGAG
This sequence comes from Bombina bombina, assembly GCF_027579735.1. Lineage (NCBI taxonomy): Eukaryota > Metazoa > Chordata > Amphibia > Anura > Bombinatoridae > Bombina > Bombina bombina. Next base: position 600,375,856 of record NC_069503.1, on the reverse strand, counting down.
AAAGAAATTTATCAGGTAAGCATAAATTCTGTTTTCTCTTGTAAGATGTATCGAGTCCACGGATTCATCCATACTTGTGGGATACCAATACCAAAGCTTTAGGACACGGATGAAGGGAGGGCCGAAACAGGTACCTTAAACGGAAGGCACCACTGCTTGTAAAACCTTTCTCCCAAAAATAGCCTCCGAAGAAGCAAAAGTATCGAATTTGTAAAATTTGTAAAAAGTATGAAGCAAAGACCAAGTCGCTGCCTTACAAATCTGTTCAACAGAAGCCTCATTTTTAAAATCCCATCTGGAAGCCACTGCTCTAGTAGAATGAGCAGTAATTATTTCAGGAGGCTGCTGGCCAACAGTCTCAGAAGTCAAACAGATTATGCTTTTCAGCCAAAAGGAAAGAGAGATAGCCGTAGCCTTTTGACCTCTCCGTTTATCAGAATAAACAACAAACAATGAAGATGTTTGACGGAAATCTTTAGTTGCTTGTAAGTAGAACTTTAAAGCACGAACCACATCAAGATTGTGCAACAGACGTTCCTTCTTTGATGAAGGATTAGGACACAGAGAAGGAACAACAATCTCCTGATTGATATTCCTATTAGAAACAACCTTAGGAAGAAACCCAGATTTGGTACGCAAAACCACCTTATCTGCATGGAAAACTAGGTAAGGCGAGTCACACTGTAAAGCAGATAACTCAGAAACTCTTCGAGCCGAAGAGATAGCTACTAAAAACAAAACTTTCCAAGATAGAAGCTTAATATCTATGGAATGCATAGGTTCAAACGGAACCCCTTGAAGAACATTAAGAACCAAATTTAGGCTCCATGGTGGAGCAACAGGTTTAAATACAGGCTTGATCCTGACCAAGGCCTGACTAAACGCTTGAACGTCTGGGACATCTGCCAGACGTTTGTGTAAAAGAATAGACAAAGCAGATATTTGTCCTTTTAAGGAACTAGCTGATAATCCCTTCTCCAATCCTTCTTGGAGAAAGGACAAAAATTCTAGGAATCCTAATCTTACTCCATGAGTAACCCTTGGATTCCCACCAACAAAGATATCTGCGCCAAATCATATGATAGATTTTCCTGGTGAAAGGCTTTCTAGCCTGAATCAGGGTATCAATGACCGACTCAGAGAAACCACGCTTTGATAGAATCAGGCGTTCAATCTCCAAGCAGTCAGACGCAGAGAAATTAGATTTGAATGCTTGAATGGACCTTGGATTAGAAGGTCCTGCCTCATTGGCAGAGTCCACGGTGGAACAGATGACATGTCCACCAGGTCTGCATACCAAGTCCTGCGTGGCCACGCAGGCGCTATCAGAATCACCGAAGCTCTCTCCTGCTTGATTCTGGCAACCAGACGTGGGAGGAGAGGAAACGGTGGAAATACATAAGCCAGATTGAAGGACTAGGGCACATCTAGAGCATCTATCAGTACCGCCTGGGGATCCCGGGACCTGGACCCGTAACAAGGAAGTTTGGGACGCCATCAGATCCAATTCTGGTGTGCCCAATAGCTGCCCCATAGTTGGGCAAATACCTCCGGATGGAGCTCCCACTCCCCCGGATGAAAAGTCTGACGATTTAGGAAATCCGCCTCCCAGTTCTCTACCCCTGGGATATGGATTGCTGAGAGATGGCAGGAGTGATCCTCCGCTCATCGGATTATTTTGGCTACCTCCATCATCGCTAGAGAACTCCATGTTCCTCCTTGATGATTGATATAAGCTACAGTCGTGATGTTGTCCGACTGAAATCTGATGAATTTGGCCGCAGCTAGCTGAGGCCATGCCTAAAGCGCATTGAATATCGCTCTCAGTTCTAGAATGTTTATCGGGAAGAGAGATTCCTCCCGAGACCATAAGCCCTGTGCTTTCAGGGATTTCCAGACTGCACCCCTGCCTAGCAGGCTGGCATCTGTCGTTACTATGAGCCACTCTGGCCTGTGGAAACACATTCCCTGAGACAGGTGGTCCTGAGACAACCACCAGAGAAGAGAATCTCTAGTCTCTTGGTCCAGATGCAGTTGAGGAGATAAATCTGCATAATCCCCATTCCACTGTTTGAGCATGCATAGTTGCAGTGGTCTGAGGTGTAGGCGGGCATAAGGAACTATGTCCATTGCCGTTACCATGAGTCCGATTACCTCCATACACTGAGCCACTGATAGCCGAGGAATGGAATGAAGAGCTCGGCAAGTGATTAAAAGTTTTGATTTTCTGACCTCCGTCAGAAATATTTTCATTTTACCGAGTCTATCAGAGTCCCTAGGAAGGAAACTCTTGTGAGAGGGACGAGAGAACTCTTTTTTTTATGTTCACCTTCCATCCGTGAGATCTCAGAAAAGCCAACACGATGTCCGTGTGAGACTTGGCTAGCTGGAAAGTCGATGCCTAAATTAAGATGTCGTCTAGATAAGGCGCCACTGCTATACCCCGCGGTCTTAGAACCGCCAAAAGGGACCCTAGCACCTTTGTGAAAATTCTGGGAGCCGTGGCCAACCCGATAGGAAGGGCCACAAACTGGTAATGCCTGTCCAGAAAGGCGAATCTGAGGAATTGATGATGATCTCTGAATAGGGATGTGTAGATACGCATCCTTTAAATCCACAGTAGTCATATATTGACCTGCCTGGATCAGAGGAAGAATAGTCCGAATAGTCTCCATCTTGAAAGATGGTACTTTGAGGAATTTGCTTAGAATTTTGAGATCCAAGATCGGTCTGAAAGTTCCCTCTTTTTTGGGAACCACAAGCAGGTTGGAGTAAAAACCTAGCCCTTGTTCCGCTCTTGGAACTGGGCGGATCACTCCCATGGTATGTAGGTCTTCTACACAGAAATGTGAAATCTTCCCCGGTGGGGGGGGGGGGGGGGGGGGGGGGGAGTCTTTGAAGTCCAGAAGATATCCTTGGGACACAATTTCTAAAGCCCAGGAATCGTGAACATCTCTTACCCAAGCCTGAGCGAAGAGAGAGAGTCTGCCTCCTACTAGATCCGGTCCCGGATCGGGGGCTACCCCTTCATACCGTCTTAGAAGCAGCAGCAGGCTTCTTGGCCTATTTACCTTTGTTCCAAGCCTGGTTAGGTTTCCAGACTGACTTGGATTGGACAGAATTCCCCTCTTGCTTTGCTGCAGGGGAAGCTGAAGCGGGACCTTTGAAGTTCCGAAAGGAACGAAAATTATTTTGTTTGGTCCTCATCTTATTTGTTTTATCCTGAGGGAGGGCATGGCCTTTCCCTCCAGTGATGTCTGAAATAATTTCTTTCAGTGTAGGCCCGAATAGGGTCTTTCCTTTGAAAGGGATGTTCAACAACTTAGATTTTGATGACATCAGCAGAGCAGACCAGGACTTAAGCCATGAAGCCCTACGTGCTAAAATGGCAAAACCTGAATTCTTTGCCGCTAATTTAGCCATTTGGAAAGCAGCATCTGTAATGAAAGAATTAGCCAACTTAAGGGCTTTAATTCTATCCATAATATCCTCTAATGGAGTCTCCACCTGGAGAGCCTCTTCTAGAGCCTCAAACCAGAAAGCAGCTGCAGTAGTTAAAGGAACAATGCATGCAATAGGTTGGAGAAGAAAACCTTGATGAACAAAAATTTTCTTTAGGAGACCCTCTAATTTTTTTATCCATAGGATCTTTGAAAGCACAACTGTCTTCGATAGGTATAGTTGTACGCTTAGCAAGAGTAGAAATAGCTCCCTCCACCTTAGGAACAGTCTGCCACGAGTCCTGTATGGTGTCAGATATGGGAAACATTTTCTTAAAAACAGGAGGGGGAGCGAACGGAATACCTGGTCTATCCCACTCCTTAGTAACAATAGCCACAATCCTCTTAGGGACTGGAAAAACATCAGTGTAAACAGGAACCTCTAAGTATCTGTCCATTTTACACAATTTCTCTAGGACCACAATAGGGTCACAATCGTCTAGAGTAGCTAATACCTCCTTGAGCAATAAGCAGAGGTGTTCAAGCTTAAATTTGAAGGCCGTCATATCAGAATCTGTCTGAGGGAGCGTCTTTCCTGAATCAGAAATCTCTCCCTCAGATAACAAATCCCTTACCCCTACTTCAGAACATTGTGAGGGTATATCGGATACGGCTACTAAAGCGTCAGACGGCTCAGCATTTGTTCTTAACCAAGAGCTGTCACGCTTTCCTTGTAAACCAGGCAGTTTAGAGAAAACCTCTGTGAGGGTTTTATTCATAACTATGGCCATGTCTTGTAAAGTAAATTAATTTGACGCATTAGAGGTACTTTGCGTCACTTGTGCGGGCGTTACTGGTTGTGACACTTGGGGAGAGCTAGATGCTAAACCCTCATTTCCTTCTAACTGAGAATCATCTATTGCAATATTTTTAAGTGCTAAAATATGTGCTTTATAATTTATAGACATATTAGTGCAAGTGGGACACATTCTAAGAGGAAGTTCCCCAATGGCTTCTAAACACATAGAACAAGGATTTTCCTTGGTGTCAGACATGTTAAACAGGCTAGTAATGAAACAAACAAGCTTGGAAAACACTTTAATCAAAGAAAATAACACTTTAAACAAAAACGGTACTGTGCCTTTAAGAGAAAAAAAGCTGCACAAACTCTGCAAAACAGTGTAAAAAAGCAGTAAACAAAACAAAATTTTTACAGTAGCATCATAAAGCCTTAGTAACTTTGCACCACTATGCAAATAAACAATTAACCCCTTAATGTAAAAACCGGATTGAAAAAACTTAAAAACCGGTAAAATGACGTTCAGCACCTTGCCACAGCTCTGCTGTGGCACCTACCTGCCCTTTAGGAACGATTTGTGGGGGACAAAAATCTCTTTACAGCCCTCAAATACAGCAGGAATCTCTGGAGAAGTAGCTGGATGCTTCTGAGGTAAATAAACTGTGCAACTGAAAATAGGCCCCTCCCACCTCACTCGATGTTATGGGGCCTAAAAGAAACACCACAGAGTGTTTCTTAAACTAGCCATGTGGGTTAATAACCCTTAAACAAGCCACAAAGACCCCTTAAAGTCCCTCAAAAAACGTTATATTTGTAATTAAACCAAAACGTTTTTTCCTATTAGTGTCAACAGTAACTATGAGCCCTTTATGCAAGCTTGGATTCCTCTTTAATGAATACAGCTTACCTTTCCCTCATGGGGATATTGCCAGCCTTTTCTAGAAATAATACAGTCTGTCTAGAAAAAAATAGACTGAACATACTTTAATGCAGTTTAGCCTACAAACTGTTCCCCCAACTGAAGTTTTCCTGTACTCTTCAGCCCTTGTGAAAACAGCAGTGGATCTTAGTTACAAAATGCTAAGATCATCATCCTCCTTGCAGAAATCTTCATCCCTTTTCTGCCAGAGAGTAAATAGTACACACCGGTACCATTTAAAATAAACTTTTGCTTGAGAAAATAAAAACTAACATTTTTGTCACCACACTCACTTTACCCTTCCTAGCAGTTAAGCAGGCAAAGCGAATGACTGCGGGCGGAGCTAAGGGAGGAGCTATATAGACAGCTCTGCTGTGGGTGCTCTCTTTGCCACTTCCTGTAGGGAAGGAGAATATCCCACAAGTATGGATGAATCCGTGGACTCGATACATCTTACAAGAGAAAGGGAGGTAGGAGATGAATCTCTACGACCGATAACAGAGAACCTATGAAATAGATCTCCCGTGAGGAAAACCATTGCATTAAATAGGTGATACTCCCTTCACATCCCTCTGACATTCACTGTACTCAGAGGAATCAGGCTTCAAAATGCTGAGAAACGCATATCAACGTGGAAATCTTAGCACAAACTTACTTCACCACCTCCATAGGAGGCAAAGTTTGTAAAACTGAATTGTGGGTGTGGTGAGGGGTGTATTTATAGGCATTTTGAGGTTTGGGAAACTTTGCCCCTCCTGGTAGGATTGTATATCCCAAACGTCACTAGCTCATGGACTCTTGCCAATTACATGAAAGAAAACCTCCTGTAGGAAGAATAGGCGTGCCATGGAGAACTGCATGTAAAACAGGGTTAAAACCAGGTTGTGGAGTGAGGGTAGGCATCTCCTGGACAACTGAGTCCTGAGAGGTAGACAGCTCAGAAGGACTAAACTTATTAGAGGGGTTAGAACAGAGTTGTGCAGGGGGGCATACTAAGTTCTCCTCGCAAGCAGTTATTGGTAATAGTCACTGACGGTATAGAACCCTCTAGAGGGTTAACTTCAGAGTCCTCCATAGTTGGAGATTATTCCCACACAAGGATAAAAAGACCCAGAACAAACCAAATGGACTCCCCGTCGCTGTGAAAAGGAACCCTGCTGCAGACAGGATTGGATCGCTATTACTGAAGTAAATCGCACCCGATCACGTGGTACATAATTAGGAGCCACATCTGTTAAGAGAGAAAGCGCTCGGAAATAATAGGAGCTGCGCAGCGATAAAAGAGAAAGCAAAGAGGCTTTTCATATGAAAGTTCCAATGCTGCAGTTCTAGCAATCCCTTGAGCCTTAAATCACACCTGGTCCCTTTACAGGTGCTCTTGTAAGGAGCTTAAGTAGCACTAAATCCCCAAACTGTTCCCTCTTCTTATCTCCAAGTATAAGGAGAATTTTTTTTAAAAAAACAGTCCTATAGAGGTACTACGTGTCTGTCATATTATTAGCTTATGCCACCTCACTGTAATCAATTCTAACCTCTCTACACCTGTAACTGGATCATTGCTTCTGCTATAAAGCTCACCTTACAGCTTACTCCTACGCTTGGTATTCTGTTCTCATAGAGCTCCGTGTCAAGCCCCACCCTCTGCAGTTACTCTGACCTGTTTCGCTGGAAACTCAGCCTGACCTTCCATCTGCTGCCTCTACTCCTAGCAACATCCGGAATTGTAGCGGTGACGTCACACGCCAACGGAATCACTACGGCTGCAGCCGCATCTACCCGCTCTCTCTACACACAACACCCGTTTTCGTGCAGGTTTGCTCTATTTTGCCTTTATGTACATATGCATTATCTAAGACTTATTATGCGAACTTGAGATTTGTAGATCCGTAGCTGTGTCCTCCTTAAGTTTCTGCCACACTCAGCTTGAACTTATGATATCGTTTTCTGTTGCAATATTCATAAACCAGTCTAACCCAAAATCAGTTAACCTCTTAGAGTTTTACTTTGCTCTGTTGTCCTTACTATTATGTCTCTGCCTACTATTACCTGACAACAATATATGTTATATTACTTAACCTCATATGAGTTATTGGCAAAGATAACCATTTGTATATGAGCTTATATACAGGTGCACATCTGATTGCCATAGAAAAATATTGTAATCCTCCTGCGAAATATTAAGTTTCATATATGTTCAGCCTCAGCCATCCTGCAGGACTTTTACAGACATACATATTAGTAGTTAGGAAATGAGATCTGCAGTTGAGATCCTAATATTCATTATATTAACTATCTTTCACAGGGCATATATGATAGTGTCACACTGAACAAAAGGAGTCCAGTAGATCTTAGGGGAAGATAAACCCTACTAGGTACTATCCCATAAAAAATAAAATAGACTTGCCCTTCAGGATCGATGCTGTGGAACAGACCCAGCCTTTCACGGTGTGACAGTCTTATTGCAATGTTCTGACAGGGACCTGAGTGAGAAGGGGAAAACGGTGTAACTCATCAACACTGGTTCCCCTGGAGCTGTTAGATAAATAGTCTAGAGCCAATCACAGAAAAACTTTCCCTGTATCTCCAGACTAACTCTCATCAACACTCACAGAGATTTACATAACTACTTCAAGCTCCAGTCCTCTCTTGAAGGGAAAATACCCATTGAAGGACAATCTTCTTTCTTTTAACACTTTATCTGCCATCCTCCTCTAGTGACGAAAGGCAAAGAATGACTGGGGGAATAGGGGAAGTGGGAGGGATATTTATAGCCTTTTGCTGGGGTTTCTTTGCCTCCTCCTGGTAACCAGGTCTTGATATTCCCAAAAGTAAGGAAGTCTTGGACTTTCCCTGCCTTTGGGGAAAAAAAAACAATTTATGCTTACCTGATAACTTTATTTCTCTTGTAGTGTATCCAGTCCACGGATCATCCATTACTTGTGGGATATTCTCCTTCCCAACAGGAAGTTGCAAGAGGATCACCCACAGCAGAGTTGCTATATAGCTCCTCCCCTCACTGCCATATCCAGTCATTCGACCGAAACAAGCCGAGAAAGGAGAAACCATAGGGTGCAGTGGTGACTGTAGTTTAATTAAAATTTAGACCTGCCTGAAAAGGACAGCACGGGCCGTGGACTGGATACACTACAAGAGATATAAATTTATCAGGTAAGCAAAAATTATGTTTTCTCTTGTTAAGTGTATCCAGTCCACGGATCATCCATTACTTGTGGGATACCAATACCAAAGCTAAAGTACACGGATGATGGGAGGGACAAGGCAGGAACTTAAACTGAAGGAACCACTGCCTGTAGAACCTTTCTCCCAAAAACAGCCTCCGAAGAAGCAAAAGTATCAAATTTGCAAAATTTGGAAAAAGTATGAAGGGAAGACCAAGTTGCAGCCTTGCAAATCTGTTCAACAGAGGCCTCATTTTTAAAGGCCCAGGTGGAAGCCACAGCTCATAGAAGAAAGAGCTGTAATCCTTTCAGGAGGCTGCTGTCCAGCAGTGTCATAGGCTAAACGGATTATACTCCGAAGCCAAAAAGAAAGAGAGGTTGCCGAGGCCTTCTGACCTCTCCTCTGTCCAGAGTAAACAACAAACAGGTTAGATGTTTGGCGAAAATCTTTAGTAGCCTGTAAGTAAAACTTCAAGGCACGGACTACGTCTAGATTATGCAAAAGACGTTCCTTCTTTGAAGAAGGATTAGGACATAATGATGGAACAACAATCTCTTGATTGATATTCTTGTTAGAAACCACCTTAGGTAAAAACCCAGGTTTTGTACGCAGAAAATGAAAGATAAGATAAGTAGAATCACAATGTAAGGCAGATAACTCCGAGACTCTTCGAGCCGAGGAAATAGCCATCAGAAAAAGAACTTTCCATGAAAGAAGTTTGATATCAATAGAATGAAGCGGTTCAAAAGGAACCCCTTGAAGAACTTTAAGAACCAAGTTTAAGCTCCACGGAGGAGCAACAGGTTTAAACACAGGCTTAATTCTAACTAAAGCCTGACAAAATGCCTGAACGTCTGGAACTTCTGCCAGACGCTTGTGTAAAAGAATAGACAGAGCAGAAATCTGTCCCTTTAAAGAACTAGCTGATAATCCTTTGTCCAAACCCTCTTGGAGGAAGGACAATATCCTAGGAATCCTAACCCTACTCCATGAGTAATTCTTGGATTCACACCAATGAAGATATTTACGCCATATCTTGTGGTAAATTTTCCTGGTGACAGGCTTTCGTGCCTGTATTAAGGTATCAATTACTGACTCAGAGAAACCACGCTTTGATAGGATCAAGCGTTCAATCTCCATGCAGTCAGTCTCAGAGAAATTAGATTCGGATGATTGAAAGGACCTTGTATTAGAAGGTCTTGTCTCAGAGGCAGAGTCCATGGTGGAAAGGATGACATGTCCACTAGGTCTGCATACCAGGTCCTGCGTGGCCACGCAGGCGCTATCAATATCACCAATGCTCTTTCCTGTTTGATTTTGGCAATCAGACGAGGGAGCACAGGAAACGGTGGAAACACATAAGCCAGGTTGAAGAAACAAGGCGCTGCTAGAGCATCTATCAGTGCCGCTTCTGGGTCCCTGGACCTGGATCCGTAACAAGGAAGCTTGGTGTTCTGGCGAGACGCCATGAGATCCAATTCTGGTTTGCCCCAACGTAGAACCAATTGAGCAAACACCTCCGGATGGAGTTCCCATTCCCCGGATGAAAAGTCTGACGACTTAGAAAATCCACCTCCCAGTTCTCTACACCTGGGATATGGATCGCTGACAGGTGGCAAGAGTGAGTCTCTGCCCAGCGAATTATCTTGGAGACTTCTGACATCGCTAAGGAACTCCTGGTTCCCCCTTGATGGTTGATGTAAGCCACAGTCGTGATGTTGTCCGACTGAAATCTGATGAACCTCAGTGTTGCTAGCTGAGGCCAAGCCAGAAGAGCATTGAATATTGCTCTTAACTCCAGAATATTTATTGGGAGGAGTTTCTCCTCCTGAGTCCATGAACCCTGAGCCTTCAGGGAGTTCCAGACTGCACCCCAACCTAGAAGGCTGGCATCTGTTGTTACAATTGTCCAATCTGGTCTGCGAAAGGTCATACCCTTGGACAGATGGGCCCGAGATAACCACCAGAGAAGAGAATCTCTGGTTTCCTGATCCAGATTTAGTAGAGGGGACAAATCTGTGTAATCCCCATTCCACTGACTGAGCATGCATAATTGCAGCGGTCTGAGATGCAGGCGCGCGAATAGCACTATGTCCATCGCCGCTACCATTAAGCCGATTACTTCCATGCACTGAGCCACCGTGGGGCGCGGAATGGAGTGAAGAACACGGCAAGCATTTAGAAGTTTTGATAACCTGGACTCCGTCAGGTAAATTTTCATTTCTACAGAATCTATTAGAGTCCCTAGGAAGGAAACCCTCGTGAGAGGAGATAGAGAACTCTTTTCTTCGTTCACTTTCCACCCATGCGACCTCAGGAATGCCAGAACTATCTCTGTATGAGATTTGGCAATTTGAAAGCTTGACGCCTGTATCAGGATATTGTTTCAGGTAAGGAGCCACCGCTATGCCTCGCGGTCTTAGGACCTCCAGAAGTGAGCCCAGAACCTTTGTAAAAATTATTGGGGCTGTAGCCAACCCGAATGGAAGAGCTACAAATTGGTAATGCCTGTCTAGAAAGGCAAACCTCAGGAACTGATGATGATTCTTGTGAATCGGAATGTGAAGGTAGGCATCCTTTAAGTCCACTGTGGTCATGTACTGACCCTCTTGGATCATGATGACGGAACTCTGAGGAATTTGTTTAGGATCTTTAAATCCAAAATTGGTCTGAAGGTTCCCTCTTTTTTGGGAACCACAGATTTGAATAAAACCCCTGTCCTTGTTCCGTCCGCGGAACTGGATGGATCACTCCCATTACAAGGAGATCTTGTACGCAGCTTAGGAATGCCTCTTTCTTTATCTGGTTTGCAGATAATCTTGAAAGGTGAAATCTCCCTTGTGGAGGAGAAGCTTTGAAGTCCAGAAGATATCCCTGAGATATGATCTCCAGCGCCCAGGGATCCTGAACATCTCTTGCCCACGCCTGGGCGAAGAGAGATAGTCTGCCCCCTACTAGATCCGTTGTCGGATAGGGAGCCGCTCCTTCATGCTGTCTTAGAGGCAGCAGAAGGCTTTCTGGCCTGCTTGCCCTTGTTCCAGGACTGGTTAGGTTTCCAGGCCTGCTTGGATTGAGCAAAAGTTCCTTCTTGTTTTGAAGCAGAGGAAGTTGATGCTGCACCTGCCTTGAAATTTCGAAAGGCACGAAAATTAGACTGTTTGGCCTTTGATTTGGCCCTGTCCTGAAGAAGGGTATGACCCTTACCTCCAGTAATGTCAGCAATAATTTCTTTCAAACCAGGCCCGAATAAGGTCTGCCCCTTGAAAGGAATGTTGAATAATTTAGACTTTGAAGTCACATCAGCTGACCAGGATTTGAGCCATAGCGCCCTACGCGCCTGGATGGCGAATCCGGAATTCTTAGCCGTTAGTTTAGTCAAATGAACAATGGCATCAGAAACAAATGAGTTAGCTAGCTTAAGAGTTCTAAGCTTGTCAACAATTTCAGTCAATGGAGCTGTATGGATGGCCTCTTCCAGGGCCTCAAACCAGAATGCCGCCGCAGCAGTGACAGGCGCAATGCATGCAAGGGGCTGTAAAATAAAACCTTGCTGAATAAACATTTTCTTAAGGTAACCCTCTAATTTTTTATCCATTGGATCTGAAAAAGCACAACTGTCCTCAACCGGGATAGTGGTACGCTTTGCTAAAGTAGAAACTGCTCCCTCCACCTTAGGGACAGTCTGCCATAAGTCCCGTGTAGTGGCATCTATTGGAAACATTTTTCTAAATATAGGAGGTGGGGAAAAGGGCACACCGGGCCTATCCCACTCCTTACTAATAATTTCTGTAAGCCTTTTAGGTATTGGAAAAACATCAGTACTCATCGGCACTGCATAGTATTTATCTAGCCTACACAATTTCTCTGGCACTGCAATTGTGTCACAGTCATTCAGAGCAGCTAATACCTCCCCAAGCAATACACGGAGGTTCTCAAGCATAAATTTAAAATTAGAAATCTCTGAATCAGGTCTCCCCGATTCAGAGACGTCACCCACAGACTGAAGCTCTCCGTCCTCAGGTTCTGCATATTGTGACGCAGTATCAGACATGGCTCTTACAGCATCTATGCGCTCTGTATCTCGTCTAACCCCAGAGCTATCGCGCTTGCCTCTCAATTCAGGCAATCTGGATAATACCTCTGACAGGGTATTATTCATGATTGCAGCCATGTCCTGCAAAGTAATCGCTATGGGCGTCCCTGATGTACTTGGCGCCATATTAGCGTGCGTCCCTTGAGCGGGAGGCGAAGGGTCCGACACGTGGGGCGAGTTAGTCGGCATAACTTCCCCCTCGACAGACCGCTCTGGTGACAATTCTTTTATAGATAAAGACTGATCTTTACTGTTTAAGGTGAAATCAATACATTTAGTACACATTCTCCTATGGGGCTCCCACCATGGCTTTTAAACATAATGAACAAGTATCCTCTGTTTCAGACATGTTTGTACAGACTAGCAATGAGACCAACAAGCTTGGAAAACACTTTAAAGCAAGTTAACAAGTAATATAAAAAACGTTACTGTGCCTTTTGACAAAATTTGAAATAACAGTGAAAAAAGGCAGTTACACTAACAAAATTTTTACAGTGTATGTAACAAGTCAGCAGAGCATTGCACCCACTTGCAAATGGATGATTAACCCCTTAATAACAAAAACAGAATAATAAATGACAAAAACGTTTTTTAAAACAGTCACAACAACTGCCACAGTCTACTGTGATTGTTACCCTCCTCAAACACGACTTTGAAGCCTTTTGAGCCCTTCAGAGATGTCCTGTATCATGCAGAGGGAAGCTGAATGTCTCTGTCAGTATTTTTATCTGCACAGAAAAGCACTAAAATAGGCCCTTCCCACTCATATTGCAACAGTGTAAAGCCTCAGGAAACTGTCTTTAGGCAAAAATCAAACCAGCCATGTGGAAAAAAACTAGGCCCCAATAAGTTTTGTCACCAAACATATATAAAAACGATTAACATGCCAGCAAACGTTTTATATTACACTTTTATAAGAGTATGTATCTCTGTTAATAAGCCTGATACCAGTAGCTATCACTGCATTTAAGGCTTAACTTACATTAATCCGGTATCAGCAGCATTTTTCTAGCAAATTCCATCCCTAGAAATATATTAACTGCACATACCTTATTGCAGGAAAACCTGCACGCCATTCCCCCTCTGAAGTTACCTCACTCCTCAGAATATGTGAGAAAGGCAGTGGATCTTAGTTACTTCTGCTAAGATCATAGAAATCACAGGCAGATTCTTCTTCTAATGCTGCCTGAGATGAAACAGTACACTCCGGTACCATTTAAAAATAAACTTTTGATTGAAGTTAAAAAACTAACTATAATACACCACTTTCCTCTTACTACGTCCATCTTTGTTGAGAGTTGCAAGAGAATGACTGGGTATGGCAGTGAGGGGAGGAGCTATATAGCAGCTCTGCTGTGGGTGATCCTCTTGCAACTTCCTGTTGGGAAGGAGAATATCCCACAAGTAATGGATGATCCATGGACTGGATACACTTAACAAGAGAAAAAAAGTTCTACATAACCTTAAAAATGAACATAAGCAGATTGAAATAATTTATTTATAAATGTTGTAGGTTATTTTCAACTGGTACTGAAAACAAATCTATGTTCATCTGTGTGTGCGCAACATCATAATATCTCTGGACATATTGCTTGTTTTTTCATCAAAGCTTAGAACACACTACCCCAAATGAATCTATTTCCTTGCCAGTTTATGAAGATAAGTAAAGTGGATGTAACTGTACCTTTGCCTTAAAATCCTTATATGGCCACACTAAAAGATGTCAAATTTTCTGTTTTGTTTTTTTAAACTAAAAATACTGATACCAATGTACTTTTAGGGTTTGTAGCAAATCCCCAAAGCCCAAGAAAAGTGGTGACAATTGTTGTTTATCTGATCAAAAGCTATAAGCATCTGGAGATCAGTGTATAATGCTCATTTAAAACATTTTAAGGATATATTCCAATTCTAAAAACTAGGGAGTACAATGGTACTAAATGTACAAAACAAAATGTATACTTAAAAGGATTGTAAAGTTGAATGATTTAAAGCCCAGTATTTAAAAATAATCTTAAAAACAGGGGCACTTTAAGTCATTAAAAACTTTACAAAGACGCTTCTCTTTTTAAAATATAATTTTGTTATGGTAAACATACTGCCCGCATCTCTTTCTGTATTGAGCATATCGATGACTAATCCGGCTTCCTCCAAACATTGCATGAGGAAGCCGGATATGTCATTGAAATGCTCAATACAGAAGGAAATGCAAGCGGAGGTTAGGGAGTATTTTTACCTAACAAAATGGTAAGTATTTAAAAAAAAAGAAGCGTCTTTGTAAAGTTTAATGACTTAAAGTGCCCCTGTTTTTAAGATTATTTTTAAATAATGTGCTTAAAGTCATTAAACTATAAAATCATTTTAAAAAAACAATATTTCAATAATTCACCTTGGCATAATGCTAATTTTAACCTAAATTATGGCTGCAGGTTCAGATAATCCAGTGACAGGGGGCTAACTAAACAACTCACTGTACCATTTTTATCTGTGTGCTGTCTGTCAGTTGCTGTACAGTGTAGGCATCTTCTGTGTTATACTGCAACAAGATCGCCATCTGGAATGTAGATGCCTGGAAAAGATTAAATTGCCCCCCTCTTTAAATTACTACAATTATTCAACAAGCATTGCAATATATACTCCAACATATTTACTGCATACACTTAAAGACTTGAGATTACTCTTTCTTTTTAAATACAATATTCCTTGTAAAACAATACTGGGTTTATTTATATTAGCCATAAATGAACTTTCTTTAAAAGCTTTTCCTCAAGTGTTTAAGTTTTTTTTACCCTTTGAAGATCAAAAATGTAGCTATTATGGGTTAGCATGAATGTACATAGATGTTGGAAAAATAAAATATAATTTAGCATTTTATAATAGAGTTAATGATTAGGTGTGATGTTTTTAAAATGCAAATATAATTGGCCTTAAGGTTCCTTTAACTACTATTGCTTCAGAACTTTGCGGCTCACCTGTAAGGTGTATCTGTTTTTAAAACAATTGGTGACCAACTCTCCTTTGGATAACTGATATAACCAGGTTAGTTTCCTTCCACTGTGTCGGCTGGCATAAAAGGCTGTAAATCTCTGGTAGCTGCGTTCCAACTGTAACAACAAATACCAATCATTCCGTGGATATTAACCTCATTCTATTTAAAAGGCTGCATATATTTGACAGTAAATTACTATATTTATTTTCCTACTGATGTTTATGATAACATTGTACTAAAATGTTTAACAAACCTAGGTTGCTTTTGTTTCAGTCTATTTGAAATGAAATTATTGAAAATCACAACAATCTAGTGTTAACTTTAAAGGGACAGTAAACCTAAAAAATAATGTTATATAATTCTGCACATAGTGCAGAATTATATAACATTATATTAGTGTTATCGTTATTAACCCTTTTATTCCCTTTGAATTTTTTTAAAATATGTCCGTTTTTCAGACCCACTCTCTGTACTCTTCTGAGCCGGGTCTTTTTTTATTACACATCGCATCGGGCCAGCTGTATAGTCACAGCCCAGCCCGACCGCGCCGTAACACCAATTGCAGCTCACTTCTGCTGTCAGACAGAGCAGGAGCGAGCTGCACTTAGTGTTATGGCGCGGCCGGGCCGGGCTGTGACTATACAGCTGGCCCGATGCGCTGTGTAATAAAAAAAGACCCGCTCAGAAGAGTACAGAGAGCGGGTCTGAAAAACGGACATATTTTAAAAAAATTCAAAGGGAATAAAAGGGTTTATAACGATAACACTAATATAATGTTATATAATTCTGCACTATGTGCAGAATTATAACATTATTTTTTAGGTTTACTGACACTTTAAGCTTAATAGTACACGTTTTTGCCTTTTATATAGAGGGGGAAAAATATATAACATTAGTGCTACTTAAAATATTGGAAACGATTTAATGGAACCATGGAAATATTAAGTATAACCAACAAAATCAATCTCAATATGAAGCACATAAATCAATTCCCTTATAGCCTTTCCAGATGCACTTAAAGGGACATAATACTCATATGCTAAATCACTTGAAACTGATGCAGTATAACTGTAAAAAGTTGACAGGAAAATATCACCTGAGCATCTCTATGTAAAAAAGGAAGATATTTTACCTCACAATCTCCTCAGCTCAGCAGAGTTAGTTCTGTGTAAAAAGTTATACTTCACCTGCTCCCAGCTGCAGGTAAAAAAAAAATAAAAAATGAAGAAATCAACAGCAGCCAATCAGCATCAGCAGTGCTGAGGTCATGAACTCTTACTGTGATTTCATGAGATTTGACTTAACTCTCATAAAATTTCATAGTAAGCTTCCTTTACCTGATTGGTGAAATAATATGAGAGTTCACGAGGCTCATCCTTTCAGCTGTCCCAGGACAGACACACTAAAATGCTGCTTAGAAATCCTTTACAATGGGAGGTAGCTACTGAGGAACTTTTGAGGTAAAATATCTTTCTTTTTTACATAGAGATGTTCAGGAGATATTTTCTAGTCAGCTTTTTACAGCTAAGCTGCATCACTTTCAAGCGTTTAAACATTTGGGTATTATGGCCCTTTAAAGGGACAGTCTAGTCAAAATAAAAAACTTTCATGATTCAAATAGGGCATTCCATTTGAAACAACATTCCAATTTATTTTTATCATCAAATTTGCTTTGTTCTCTTGTTATTTGTGGAAAGTTAAACCTAGGTAGGCTCATATGCCAATTTCTAAGGCCGCCTCTTATCTCACTGCATTTTTACAGTTTTTCACAGCTAGACAGCGCTAGTTCATGTGTTCTATACAGATAACTGTGGAGTTATTTATGAGTTAGCACTGATTGGTTAAAGAAATAAAACAAGGTGGCAGTCTGCAGAGACTTAGATACAAGGTAATCACAGAGGTAAAAAGTGTATTAATATAATTGTGCTGGTTATGCAAAACTGGAGAATGAGCAATAGAGAATCCCTTTATCTTTTTAAACAATAAAAGTTCTGGTTTAGACTATCCCTTTAAGTCAATTCATTATGTAAGGAAGTTTAAATGGATAACGTCACAGGCAGCTGGTTTAAATGGTATAAAACTTGAAACTTACAAAGGAAATGAAGCATGTAACATGGTAATTGAAGAACAATAAGTCTTCCTCTAACCCTTCAGTACTAATACAATGTAAAATGCATTCATTCCTGCAGAGGCGTAACTAAAAACCACAGGGCCCAGGTGCAAGAATCTAAGAAGGACCCCCCCCCCCCAAAAAAAAAAAAAAGTGAATTTGAAATTTGAAATTTGTATATATATATATATATATATATATATATATATATATATATATATATATATATATATATATATAAAAAATTTTTTAACATTTAACACAGAAAAAAAAAATGTGAATCAGATTACATGTCTGCAAAAGGAGGTACCCTGTGCCCACAGTCTGTGAGATGGTCTGACCCCCTATTACTGTATACAGGGAGTGCAGAATTATTAGGCAAGTTGTATTTTTGAGGATTAATTTTATTATTGAACAACAACCATGTTCTCAATGAACCCAAAAAACTCATTAATATCAAAGCTGAATAGTTTTGGAAGTAGTTTTTAGTTTGTTTTTAGTTATAGCTATTTTAGGGGGATATCTGTGTGTGCAGGTGACTATTACTGTGCATAATTATTAGGCAACTTAACAAAAAACAAATATATACCCATTTCAATTATTTATTTTTACCAGTGAAACCAATATAACATCTCAACATTCACAAATATACATTTCTGACATTCAAAAACAAAACAAAAACAAATCAGTGACCAATATAGCCACCTTTCTTTGCAAGGACACTCAAAAGCCTGCCATCCATGGATTCTGTCAGTGTTTTGATCTGTTCACCATCAACATTGCGTGCAGCAGCAACCACAGCCTCCCAGACACTGTTCAGAGAGGTGTACTGTTTTCCCTCCTTGTAAATCTCACATTTGATGATGGACCACAGGTTCTCAATGGGGTTCAGATCAGGTGAACAAGGAGGCCATGTCATTAGATTTTCTTCTTTTATACCCTTTCTTGCCAGCCACGCTGTGGAGTACTTGGACGCGTGTGATGGAGCATTGTCCTGCACGAAAATCATGTTTTTCTTGAAGGATGCAGACTTCTTCCTGTACCACTGCTTGAAGAAGGTGTCTTCCAGAAACTGGCAGTAGGACTGGGAGTTGAGCTTGACTCCATCCTCAACCCGAAAAGGCCCCACAAGCTCATCTTTGATGATACCAGCCCAAACCAGTACTCCACCTCCACCTTGCTGGCGTCTGAGTCGGACTGAAGCTCTCTGCCCTTTACCAATCCAGCCACGGGCCCATCCATCTGGCCCATCAAGACTCACTCATTTCATCAGTCCATAAAACCTTAGAAAAATCAGTCTTGAGATATTTCTTGGCCCAGGCTTTGCCTTTTCTGCTTGTGTGTCTTGTTCAGTGGTGGTCGTCTTTCAGCCTTTCTTACCTTGGCCATGTCTCTGAGTATTGCACACCTTGTGCTTTTGGGCACTCCAGTGATGTTGCAGCTCTGAAATATGGCCAAACTGGTGGCAAGTGGCATCTTCACGCTTGACTTTTCTCAGTTCATGGGCAGTTATTTTGCGCCTTGGTTTTTCCACACACTTCTTGCGACCCTGTTGACTATTTTGAATGAAACGCTTGATTGTTCGATGATCACGCTTCAGAAGCTTTGCAATTTTAAGAGTGCTGCATCCCTCTGCAAGATATCTCACTATTTTTGACTTTTCTGAGCCTGTCAAGTCCTTCTTTTGACCCATTTTGCCAAAAGGAAAGGAAGTTGCCTAATCATTATGCACACCTGATATAGGGTGTTGATGTCATTAGACCACACCCCTTCTCATTACAGAGATGCACATCACCTAATATGCTTAATTGGTAGTAGGCTTTCGAGCCTATACAGCTTGGAGTAAGACAACATGCATAAAGAGGATGATGTGGTCAAAATACTCATTTGCCTAATAATTCTGCACTCCCTGTATAGTGACACTGTTTAACCCACCAGTACTGTATATAGTCAGTGACACAGTCTGTAATCTGCCGGTGAGATGGCTGGCCTGACCCTACCTGCCCCAGTACTTTATAAAGTGACCACAGATTTCTGTGACATGGTCCAGCCCCCCCATACTGTATATAGTGGTACTGTATAGTGACACTGTTTACCCCCTTCCTCCATACTGTAGTAAAAAGGTCTGTAATTTGCTGGTTCCACAAACATACACACACATGCATGCATGCATAAATACACACACATACATACATACACACAAACACCAATGGGTAAAACAGAAAGACTAACCCCTAGTGATATCAGTGCAGGCAGTGGCAGGTCAACGTTTTTCATAAAAAAAATATATATATTTTTTTAAGCTGGTCCTCCACCCTTGGGGGCCCAGTCGCAATTGCGACCTCTGCACCCCTGTAGTTTCGCCCCTGCATTCTTGCATGTTATGCCACCAGCCTTCTTGCATTCCTTGATTTCAAACCGTACAAGAATCCAGTAATAGTTAAGATGTTAAAATGCATAATGTGACTCACCTCAGAGGGTAAAGCAAATGTGCAGAACTGCTGAAAAGGCCAAGATCCAGAGCTGAGAACCTGTATACTGAAGTCCACTGTACAGAAACAGAGGGAATACAATTAAGCACCAGAGAAGTCATTACAATATGCTATAAGGTAAAATAAAGAAGGTGAAACACCTCTTGTTTTGCAAATTTAAATGGATAGAAAAGTGAAATGTGTACGGTTGTATTTCACTTTTAAATAGAAGCATTTCTGCAATATAATTCTATTAGCAAAATGCATTGTGTAAACATTATTAGTGTTTGTGAGCGGCATACGCACATATGCT
Organism: Bombina bombina; assembly: GCF_027579735.1. NCBI lineage: Eukaryota > Metazoa > Chordata > Amphibia > Anura > Bombinatoridae > Bombina > Bombina bombina. The sequence goes on along the minus strand of NC_069503.1, from coordinate 600,355,545 downwards.
GGGAGGGCACCTGCATTCAAACCCCACACCTTCCAGAGAGCTGGCAGTGGTGTTTATTACCACAGTGAAGATTTAATTTGTGTCATACAAATCAATGCTGTGTTTTTGGGAAGGTGTGGTCTTTGAATGCTGGTGCATGGGCCTTCACAGCATATGTGCACATGCTACTTAAAAGTAATTTAAAAATTCACTTTTGCTAATGGAAGCATAATGCAAAACTACTTCTATTAAAAAAAAAAAAAACATGTATTAGCAAAAATGCTTTTAATAAATGCTATAGCTGTTTCAAATGGGTATTTAAGTATGCACCGTGCACCAACATTTTAAACACAGCACTTGCTCAGAGAGGCTAAGGTGCTTGTACCATCTGGTAATGACTCAATGTGTTAATTGCTGACAGGAACCAAGCCCCACTGGTGCTCTGAGCAACCACTGTGCTTAAAATACTGGTGCACTGAGAATCTCTAGCAATGCTTCACATCCACGTGCAGAGAAAAATGTTAACACTAAAACAGTCATAACGTTTAATAGAAGCATTTTTGCCAATACATCTTTATTGCAAATATCTTTATATGCGAAGATGTAATTCCTCTATGTGCATTTAAATTTTGGCCAGAATATCCCTTTAATATTTCTAAAACAATACAGATTATTATTTCTGGAATCAAAGGCCAAAAGATTATGTAATGGCAGATTATTTTTTTTAGCAATAGATTTTAATACAGATTCCAATCCTGAGCATTTGTTATAATGTGTAGAAATGATTATGTGCCAGAAAGCTGACAGGGCAGGGCAACACATAATTCATATAGAAAAAAAGAAAATGTTTTAGTTTTATTTCTAGACAGTTTTTACTACTGTATTAAAAAGGTACATGAAAGTCATGATTCAGATAAAGTGTGCATTGGTATTCCCAGGTACTTTTCAATGGGCACACAACCAGGCAGATTAAAGTGACTACCCGGCTAACATATAAGCCAATAATTAAGCTAAAATTAGCTAATATTAAAAAAAATTCAATGTTTGTTGCACAAATTATTACATCAACTTATTAATTATGCAAGTAATTTTTGTTTTGGATACTTTCTGAAAGATTTATAAAATAAAGAGAACATTTTTGAATTTTTCAAATTTTTACATTGCCCTCACCCGACTACATAACTATGCCACCTGGCTCGCAAACATTTCTGTGGAGTGTAATCTTAATCAATGTATTCCTTTTACCAAATTCCCTTTGTTCCATTGCTGTGGTTTATTGAGGAGCATATTCCAAAAAGTGATAATGGCAGCACAGCAAAAAGTTCCAATTTCAAAATGTTTCAGAACATCTCCATAAAACAAAAAAGCAATGACTTTTCGGGTGTTAACCTTTAATCATGTTGTGTGCTGCCATTATCACTTTTTGGAATATACTCTGAGTACAATGGTGTGGGGTCCCATATGGCGTTTGCACCCCTTATATACACAGGTGCTGGATAACAACGTCTATTGAGGAGCATGTATGTTTCTTGAACACTATATGGAAAAAGTGTATGCAATACTCACCAAGGTAAGTCATGTTTAAAACAAGTTTACAATCACTGCTGCCATGCAGCGCTCAGGACGGATGTGCAACTCCTGAACCTACCTAGGTCTGCTCTTCAGTAAGTGACACCAAAAGAACAAAGTGACTGCCATAATGCCTCACTTATTTGCAATATATGATGTTATAAATAATAAAAAAACAGTCAACTGAAGAAAATAGTGTTCAAAGGGTGGTTTAAAATGCCAGTTAGGAACCTCTTCCTGTTCAGTCTCAGAAGCACAATTCTGCCTCTATGTTCTTTATACTTACAAATTACTGCTCTACAGAGGACTCAGTACAGTGACTTCTATGAAACCTATTGCATGCTTGCTTGTTGCCTATTAGATAAGCTTTGAGCATTATTTTCTGTTCATGACCCATCCTAACAACACAAACGTGTGCACTTGCAATACTGTGCGTAGGCCTGAGTGAGATTCCTGCTACTGATGGCTTGTGTGCATGAGCAGTTTTTACACACATATATGCATATGACACTGCTCACTGAAACATAAAAATAAATCTAAGGAGGGCTATGGCAATGAAGTACATTTGAAAGTTAAACAAACAAATGTAGAAAGAAAAACAAAATGTATGCTTACCTGATAAATGTATTTATTTCCAGGCATGGAGAGTCCACAATTGCATTCCAATTACTAGTGGGATATTCAACTCCTGGCCAGCAGGAGGCGGCAAAGAGCACCCCAGCAGAGCTGTTAAGTGTCACTTCCCTTACACATAACCCCCAATCATTCGGCCAAAGGGAAATGGAAAAAGAATATGACACAAGGGTATAGAGGTGCCTGAGGTTTGAACAAAAACACTGCCATCTTAAATTTAAATAAGGACGGGTCGTGGACTCTCCATGCCTGGAAATAAATACATTTATCAGGTAAGCATACATTTTGTTTTCTTTCCTATGGCATGGAGAGTCCACGATTTCATTCCAATTACTAGTGGGAACCAATACCCAAGCTAGAGTACACAGAATGAAAGGGAGGGAGAACAAGAGAGGCAGACGTAAACAGAAGGCACCACCGCTTGAAGAACTTTTCTCCCATAGGAAGCCTCAGCCGAGGCAAAAGTATCAAATTTGTAGAATTTGGAAAAGGTATGCAAAGAGGACCATGTGGCCGCCTTGCAAATTTGTTCCACAGAGGCTTCATTTTGAAAGCCCAGGAAGAGGAGACAGCCCTAGTGGAATGAGCCGTAATTCTCAACCAGAGAGAAAGTAGAAGAAGTGAGCTTCTGACCTTTAAGCTTACCAGAAAAAACAACGAACAAGGCAGAAGATTGCCAAAAATCTTTAGCTGCTTGAAGGTAAAATTTTAGAGCACGCACAATATCCAGGTTATGCAAAAGACGTTCCTTCTAGGAAGAAGGATTGGGACAAAGAGAAGGAACAACAATTTTCTGATTAATATTGCGATCCGACACTACTTTAGGAAGAAATCTCAGCTTAGTACGAAGGACCGCCTTATCCGCATGAAAAATAAGGTAAGATGAAATCACACTGCAGAGCCGAAAGCTCGAAAACACTGCAAGCAGAAGAAATAGCAAGAAGAAACAAAACCCTCCAAGATAATTTAATATTAACAGAATGCATCGGCTCAAATGGAGCCTGCTGCAAAATGTAAGAACAAGATTAAGGCTCCAAGGAGGAGCAACTGGTTTAAACACAGACCTGATTCAGACTAGGGCCTGACAAAGATTGGACATCCGGTAGATCTGCCAGCCGTTTGTGAAAAAGAATACAGTGCAGAAATCTGACCCTTCAGAGTACTGATTGACAAACCTTTCTCCAGGCCATCCTGAAGAAAAAAGACAGAATGTGATGAACCCTCACCCGACTCCTATAGAAACCCTTCGACTTGCACCAATAAAAAGGTATTTACGCCATACCTTATGGTAAATCCTGCGAGTAACAGGCTTACAAGCCTGAAGCATAGCATCAATGACCTTCTCAGAGAAGCCATGCCTAGCCAAAACTAGGTGTTCAATCTCCAAGCAGTCAGTTTCAGATAATTTAGATTTTGGTGGAGGAAAAGACCCTGAAGTTGAAGGTCCTTCCTCAGAGGTAACCTCCAAGAAGGGTTGAGATTACATCTTTAAAGGGAGAGTAAACCTTAAAAATAATGTTATATAATTCTGCACATAGTGCAGAATTATATAACATTATTTAAGTGCTATAGTTCTAAAACCCTTTTTTCTCTTTTAATATGTAAAAATTACGGCGCTTTTACAGACCTGCTCTCTGCTGAGCGGGTCTGTAATATTTAGTCAGCGCATCGGGCCAGCTGTATAGTCACAGCCCGGCCCGACCGCGCCATAAGACTAAGTGCAGCTCGCTCCTGTGACAGGAGCGAGCTGCACTTAGTGCTATGGCGCGGTCGGGCCAGGCAGGAGCTTTCAGAATCACAGACGCTCTCTCCTGCTTGATACGAGCAATGACTCATGGAAGGAGAGCAAACAGAGGAAACAGGTATGCTAGACCGAAGTTCCAAGGAACCGCCAGAGCATCTATTAGAACAGCTTGTGGGTCTCTTGAACCGTACTTTAGAAGCTTAACGTTTTGATGCAACGCCATAAAGTCCACCTCCGGAACCCTCCACCTTAGGGATATCATTGAGAATACCTCTGGATTCAGAGCCCACTCCCGGGATGAAAGGTCTGCCTGCTCAGAAAATCCAATTGCCAGTTGTCCACCCCTGGAATGTGGATGACAGATAGAAGACAATTGTGAGATTCCGCCCACTGTACAATGTGGGTCACCTTCTTCATTGCCAACAAACTCTGAGTCGCTCCTTGGTGGTTGATGTATGCCACTGAGGTGATATCTGATTGGAATCTGATAAACTGGGCCAAGGCTAGTTGAGGCCAAGCTGTCAAGGCATTGAAGATTGCACTCAACTCTAAGATGTTTATGGGAAGAGAAGACTCCTCTCGAGTCCAAAGGCCCTGAGCTTTTAAGGAGCCCCAAACTGCCCCCCAGCCTAACAGGCTGGCGTTCGTGGTCACAATCACCCAGGAAGGTCTCAGGATGCATGTACCCCGAGAGAGATGATCCTGCGAAATCCAGCAATTGAAAATTAGATTCTCCTGCAGTGATTAGAGATCCTCTCCTTTTCTCAGACGATCGTCAAATAAACAAGCCGCAACAGCCTAGGCTCATGGACTAACGAAGCTCCGCTGTTCATATGAACAAAGCAGAAGAGCGGAGAGTCACGTGAGCGGACTAAGTAAAAAGAAACTGCGCCACTGATTAAAAGCGCATGTTTCTTGAAAGTCTTAAACAGAAAATAAAAGGGATCAAGTAAAGTTTCTATCCCTTAGCTTATAATAAAAAGATAAAGATAAAACCCCTTATGAACCTTTCAGCCAGTCTCATGTCTCAATTTAAAGGGTAACTTATTAACCCCTTAAGTCTCACTATATTAACCCCTTAAGTTTCACATACATAAGTGTCTGTAATGCTGCCCAATTTTATTTACCCCAAATAAAAAAGGATAGATTATGTCCCAAAGAATGACCCACTTGAGGAATTAACCTCCAAAGTGCTGTCCTTAAGTAACTAGAAGGCAAAGGCACTTACCTGTGGATTCAGCTGCAGGGCAGAAAACAGCTACAGTACTTAGGTGTGAGACACTCCACTCTGTCAGGGACCTGTAGAGAAAGAAAAAACAGAGTAACCAACCCTGGTTTTCTACAAAGGGGTAGCAATGGTGTTAGAAATAAAGAAAAGACCACTTTGCCGCATTCTAACTGCTAAAAGCCACCATTACTCTTACTAAAGAGACATGGACACAGCTTGACCCCAATCCTTGCTTGCAGGGAAAAGTACCTATTAAAGGATTAAAATCTTCAGACACCAACTTTGTACAGCCTCCTGATGATAGAGGCAAAGAATGACTGGGGGTTATGGGTAAGTTAAGTGACACTTAAAAGCTCTGCTGGGGTGCTCTTTGCCTCCTCCTGCTGGTCAGGAGTTGAATATCCCACTAGTAATTGGAAAGAAATTGTGGACCATGCCATAGGAAAGAAAAGCTTTTAATATTTTATATACAGAATATATTTATTTACATAACCCATTTTAAACTTCCCACAACCGACAATGGCTGGCTTTTGACCACTGCAGGAGTACACAATCTCTGTACAAATAAATTACATAAATTACCACCTAAATGTATCTGCTATGTGGCTTGTAACACCAATTCCTCCCTAGTTATTTCTTAGGTCATCAACTTTCATACTGACGTGTTACAAGGTCGATTAACATAGTAAAGTAGATTTGTATACTGTAACCTCTAAGAAATGAACTAGGGTAATTTCAGCGCAAAGGGTTAGTACTTACAGTCTAGAGGCTCTGAGTTGGTCAAGTGCTTTTTGAATTGTTCATTCAGGTCCTTACTGACACCTATGTCTTGAAACATTCTCTGTAGCTTCGATGTATACTCAAAACCACAGGCTTGCTGTAATAAGAATGCACATTTTCAATTACATTTATAAGATGACTTGCAGTATGGCTTAAAAATAAAACATTTTAAGCAGCATGGATAAAAACTGTAAAAGAATACATTCTTTAAAGGGACAGTCAAGTCCAAAATAACCTTTCATGATTCAAATAGAGCATGTAGTTTTAAAAACTTTCCAATTTACTTTTATTACCAATTTTACTTTGTTCTCTTGGTATTCTTAGCTGAATGCTAAACCTAGGCAGGCTCATATGCTAATTTATGAGACCTTGAAGGCCACCTCTAATCTGAATGCATTTTGACAGTTTTTCACCACTAGAGGGCATTAGTTCATGTGTTTCATATAGATAACATTGAGCTCATGCACATGAAGTTACCTAGGAGTCAGCACTGATTGGCTAAAATGCAAGTCTGTCAGAAGAACTGAAATAAGGGGGCAGTTTGCAGAGGCTTAGATACAAGGTAATTAATATAACTGTGTTGGTTATGCAAAACTGGGGAATGGGTAATAAAGGGATTATCTATCTTTTTAAACAATTAAAATTCTGGTGTTGACTGTCCCTTTAAGTTCATTACAGGAACAAGTTAAACATACACTGTCAAAAAACCCTGACAGCAGCAACTTAAAATAAAGTAAGCAAGAAACAAAGACTTCCTCAAACAATAGCAAAATAAAATGTATTCCTGTTAAAGGGATAAAAAAAGGTTAACATTAAAATTAATGCATTTATATTTTAAATAGAAGCATTTACTTCTATTAGCAAAAATGCTTCAAGTAAAAGTTATTACTTTTTCAGCAGCACACACACATATGCTACGCATGACTAGAGAATCAGGTTCAAACACCATGCCTGCTCAGAGCTGGCAGTGGTGTGTACTGCGTCAGCAAAGACTTAATTTGTGTCATACAAGTCACAGCAAACTCTCTGCGAAGGTGTCATGTTTGAATGCTGGTGCAGGAGGCCCAATAGCACATCCTGCTTAAAGTGAATGTAAGCTTGACTGCATTCGGTAACGTCATAACTGAGTTTACAAAATAAGGCAGACTTTCATTCATAATTTTTTTACATTTTATTATTTCTTACAAATTCTACCTTTTTATGTTCCAACGATTAGCGCTGTTCCTCCGCCTACCATACTGGTTACTTGAATGACAGATGAGGAATATTCAATAGACTAATCATTTTTCCCTCCCCCCTTCAATGACACGTCACGCAATAATTATGCTCATACGCTAATGTAAATTTTTCAGATTAAATTTACATGCGCGTTCATGAGACGCGCATGCTCTATAGGGTTCACATTGAAACAATCAGCTAAAGCATACTATTATACATTAAATTAGTCAAAGTAAGTTACAGCTTCTATCCTAGCGAAGCCCTAAAATCAAGTATAATATTGATATAATCGCCATCCAAAAAAATATATTTTGTTTGTAAATGCTTTATTTTATTAACATAATGAATTATGTACAATAGAATTATTAATTACATTTATTAGAAAATAGATATTTTTTAATCAGATTATTTTGTCTATGCACATTTCCATCAGGGGGAGGGGAGTCCACGGCTTCATTCATTACTATTGGGAATTAAGAACCTGGCAACCAGGAGGAGGCAAAGACACTGCAGCCAAAGGCATAAATACCTCCCCCACTTCCCTCATCCCCCATCTGCCGAGGGAGGAACAGTAGGAGAAATATCAGGGTATAAAAGGTCCCAGAAGATGATAAATTTAGGTCTGCCCAACGGAGCTACGGGCGGGAGCCGTGGACTCTCCTCCCCCCGATGGAAATGAAATTATCAGGTAAGCAAAATTTATATTTTCCATCTAAAGGGGAGGAGAGTCCATGGCTTCATTCATTACTATTGGGAACATATACCCAACCTCTAGAGGACACTGAATGAAACCGGGAGGGTAAAAGGCGGACCCTAATCTGAGGGCACCACAACCTGCAAAACCTTTCTCCCAAAAACAGCTTCCGCAGAAGCAAAAACGTCAAATTTGTAAAAAGTTGTAAAAGTGTGTAAGGAGGACCAGGTAGCCGCCTTACAAATTTGCTCCATAGAGTCCTCAATCTTGAAGGACCAAGACAAAGCCACAGCTCAAGTGGAATGAGCCGTGATCCTCTGAGGAGGCTTATGTCCTGCTGTCTCATAAGCCAAGCAACTCAAGCTGCTCAACAAAAAAGAGAAAGTAGCAGCAGAGGCCCTATGCCCCTTGGGCTTTCCAGAAAACACCACAAAATGAGATGTAGACTGTCTGAAATCCTTTGTAGCCTGAAGATAAAACTTCAAGGCACGAACCACATCTAGGTTATCAAGTAACCTCTCCTTTGAAGAAGAAGGGTTAGGACACAAACTATTTCCTGATTGATGTTACGGTTAGACACCCCCTTGGGGAGAAACCCCAAACCAGTGCGAAGTACAGCCTTATCCGCATTAAACACCAGATAAGGAGGATCACTTTGCAAGGCAGCTAGCTCAGATACTCTGCTTGCCGATGCAAAAGCCAACAGGAAGAGAACCTTCCAGGACAGAATTTTAATGTCCAAGGAAAGCATAGGTTCAAACGGGACCCTCTGCAAAACCCTCAGGACTAAGTTTAAGCTCCAAGGCAGAGCCTACTGTCTAAAGACAGGCCTGATTCAAGGTAGAGCCTGAACAAAAGATTGGATGTCAGGAAGCTCAGCGAGTCTCCTATGCAACAAGACTGATAATGCCGGAATCTGTCCCTTTAAGGAACAAGCGGCAAGACCCTTCTCCAAACCATCTTGGAGAAAGGACAGCATTCTGTATACCTTCACCTTATGCCAAGGATATCCATGCTTCTCACACCAGGACAAGTAAGTCCTCCACACCTTATGGTAGATGCGACGAGTGACTGGCCCAGAGAAGGCCAAGTCTTCCGAGCATTGTAGATTGCTCGTAGTTCTAGGATGTTGAACGGAAGGAGAGACTCCTCCCTGGACCACTTTCCTTGTGCCATCCTGGCACCCCAAACAGCTCCCCAACCTGACAGACTGGCATCCGTGGTCACAATCTCCCAGGACGGTCTCAAGAAGGATGTCCCCATGGACAGTTGCTCCAGACGAATCCACCAAGAAAAGGAGTTCTGAGTCCGAGCATCCAGGGATATCAGCTGAGATAGATCTAAATGATTGCTGTTCCACTGTCTCAACATGCAGAATTGAAGAGGTCTTAGGTGAAACCTGGCGAATGGGATGACATCTATGTTTGACACCATGAGACCTATCACCTCCATACATTGAGCCACCGAAGGGCTTGAGGAGGACTGAAGGGCTAGACAGGTGGACGCAAGCTTCCTGCGCTGCTGATCTGTGAGAAATATCTTCATGGACATGGAGTCTATTATCGTGCCCAGAAACTCCACCCTGTTGATGGGAACCAGGGAACTCTTTCCTGAGTTGATCTTCGAACCGTGAGAAGAGCCCTCAAATGATCCTCTGCGAGGCTGAACGATGGCGCCTGAACCAGGATGTCGTCCAGGGAAGGCGCCACCGCAATGCCCCTGGATCTGGCCACTGCGAGCAGCTCCCCCAGAACCTTCATGAAGACTCTCGGGGATGTCGCCAGAACAAAAGGAAGGGCCACAAACTGGAAGTGTTGGTCCAGAAATGCAAATCTTAGGAACCTGAAGCGGTCCCTGTGGCTTGGCACATGAAGGTAAGCGTCCTTCAAGTCTATAGTCTTCATGAACTCTGTCCCTTTTGAACTAGGGGCAGAATAGATCTGATCATTTCCATTTTGAAAGATGGAACACTCAGAAACTTGTTTAAACACTTTAGGTCCAGAATCGGGCAGAACGTGTCCTCCTTTGGAACCACAAAAATGTTGGAATAGTACCCTAGACCTCTCTCTGCTAGGGGTACTGGGACGTTAACCCCGCAAGATCTCACATACTCTAGAAAGGCCTCTCTCCTCTCTGGTCTTGAAGAACAGTTTGACAGGAGGAATCTGCCCTCGGGCGCATGGGATCTGAACCCTATCCTGTAACCCTGGGAGACCAGTTCTAGAAACCAAGGGTCCTGAACATCCTGCAAACATGCATCTGAGAATAGAGATAATCTGCCCCCTACGTGATCCGGAGACTGGTCGGGGGCCGCCCCTTCATGCCAATTTAGTCTCAGCAGGCTTCTTGCTCTGCTTAGAATTGTTCCAAGATTGAGCCGGCTTCCAAGATCCCTTGGACTGGTCTGCTTTGACGGCAGGCTGCTGGTGCTGGGCCTTGTCCGCACGAAAGGGTCAAAAAGTAGATCCTTTAGGCTTAGCCTTCTTATCTTGCGGAAGGAAAGCTCCCTTGCCTCCCGTAACCGTGGATATAATCGAATCCAAATCCTGGACCGAACAGGATCTTCCCTTGAAAAGGCAAGGACAACAGCCTCGCCCTTAGAGGTCATGTCCGCAGACCAAGATTTTAGCCACAGAGCCCTGCACGCTAAAACAGAAAAACCTGACACCTTAGAATTCAGGCAAAAATATTTGCATATTGGCATCACAGATGAAAGAATTGGCGACCTTCAGCGCCTTAATCTTCTCCTGTATCTCGTTGATGATGTCTCCCCCTCGACCATTTCACATAAAAATTTTGCAGCTCCAGCGACCACCGCAACTGGCTGAAAAACAACCCTGTGTGCTGAAACATCTTTCTCAACATGTTTTCCAACTTTTTATCCATGGGCTCTTTAAACGACGAACTATCCTCGAGGGGAATAGTTGTCCGCTTCTCGAGCGTAGAGATAGCTCCATCCACCTTAGGGATGGTCCCCCACAGCTCAAGCTGAGAGAGTCAGGAACGGGGAACAGTTTTTTAAAGGAAGAAGATGGGGAAAAGGAAGAACCTAATCACTCCCATTCATTCTTAATATTAGTCATCTTAACGGGAACAGGGAACGACTGAGGTACTACCCTGTCCTTGTATACCTTGTCAAGCTTAGGAATCGCAGGTTCCTCCGGTATCTTAGGTTCTGGAACCTCCAGAGTAGCAAGCACCTGCCGTAGCAGAAAGTGCAAATTCTCCATCCTAAACCTATAACCAGGCTCCTCCACTGCTGGAGGTTTAGATGACATGTGCCAGCGCCATAGATATGGCCATGCGGAACCGTGTCGTAACCTCTGAAGGAAACAGGCCACCTCCCGGAGAAGGAGTAACGGCCATAGGGACACTTGCTTGCGTACCAAAAGAAGAAGGGACATGGAATCCTCAGAGGCGGATGGCTAAACGCACTCTACATTCCATGATTTGGGGGAAGAGAGTACTCTGGAACGGCAATCGAAACATAACTGATGGGCATGGATAACCCAGGCCATTTCATACTCCTCACAAGACATATACTCAGAGTCGGAGATGTCAGTCTCTAAAAAATCAGAATCCTCCATAACTTGGAGATTGCAAATATGGACTAAAGCTTAACTGCACCTTACAACCCAAATGGTTGGGGCACTCACCACCTCTTGTGAACCAAACAACTAACAGACTCTCTCCGTCACCACATGGTCAGGGTACGGAAATAGAATTACGTGACCACACCCGGTCACGAGGTGCACCGCGTAAGTCAGCAAAAATGGCGTGCCAGCCCAAAAGGACCGCACAGTCAGTTAAGGCCGTTATGTTCCAAATAGCCATGAGCTCAAGCATCACTACACATTAGCAGACAGATCACATAACATGATTAAAGTCCCCCCTGTTCAATTACCCCCCACAGAGATATTAACCCTAGATTCCATTTTAAGATAAAGGAGTCCCAATGAGACCCTGACTTCTTTCGTTAACATTACATTCACCTATCGAAATAAAATGAAACAATCTTACCGGAATCTGCACCGTGGAACAGGAATACGGCTCTTCATGTGTGACAGATAGTAGCATCACTTCTGACATGGACTTGAGTGAATAAAGACAGGCTGTGAAACTCGTCAAAGCTGATTGCCAAGGAGCTGTCGGGATGGTTTTGCAGAGACGACACTCCCTGCATCTCCGGACTCTAACTTTTATCCATGCTCTCACTGAGAGGCTGACAGGATTACTTAAAACTCCAGCCCCATTTCAAAGAGTGCTACCCTCCATAAGAGACTATCTTCAATCTTCTGACACTTCTCTGCCAACCTCCTGTGACGAAAGGTAAAGAATGACTGGGGGATGAGGGAAGTGGGCGAGGTAATAAATCCTTTTGATGGAGTGTCTTTGCCTCCTCCTGGTGGCCAGGTTCTGAATTCCCAAAAGTAATGAATGCAGCTGTGGACTCTTCCCATTTAAGAAGAAAAAGTCTTTTAGATAACATAGGTAGGAAAATTAAACCTATGAGAGACGAAAGAAAACATCTCAATATAAACTATATTGCAAAGAATAAGGATCATAAACAAAATAGGGTCCTGAGGGCACTTAAATAGCTAAGAATTTTACAAGCTACAAACAGTAAATCTCCTTGCAGAGTTCTTTTGAAGAGAGACTGGACATTTACATAAAATTGCCACCAGATGGCCGCAAAAAACAGGAGATTTCAGGAGAAACCCAGTCAAAATAAAAGTGCATTCTAATGAACGTAGGAAAAACATTATTAAATATGTTCATGCCAACACAGAAGCTCTTCCTATAAAAGTCAAAGACTAGTACTAAAGAAACTTACAATATCCAAAAATAAAGGGCTTAAATGCCCCTATCAAGGATTTAATGTTCTTGAATTTAACCTGAGAACATATTTAGACACGCAGGCATTGTTATATATCCGTAGTGCAGATACCACACACTTCATATTTCCCATACCCTGAAAAAAGGGAGGGATTACAGAAGTAAACTATAGAGCCAGGTTAGAGCTTAACACTAACAGCTCTACAACAAAATTAGCTCTATGAAAAAGATCCCTTCAAACAGAGATGACAAATGCCAAACGTACCACCGAAAATAAACTGAGTGGTCCTTAGTATCAACAAACAATGGCCGAATAAAATACATACGCATCAAGAAGTCAGGAAACCACATGGTGTCAAGTCCGACAAGATCTATGTTCACACACAAAGCAGTCCAGCCGCGATTGTAAACCACAGAGGGAGGAAGCAATGCTAGGAAAAAAGCCTAAGCTGATTACAGCCGTAACTCCATAAAAGCAGGCGCACATACTAAACTGCACCATCAACGATCCTGACCCTCTAAATTGTCATTCTGCCAAGGGAACAAGGAATAGTAGGAGAAATATCAGGGTATAAATGGTGACAGAATAATATTTAAATGTAGGTCTGCCCACCGGAGCAGTAGACTCTCCTCCCACAGATGGAAATTAAATTATCAGGTAAGCATAATTTATATTTTCCATCTTAATGGGAGGAGAGTCCACTGCTTCATTCATTACTTGTGGGAACAAATACCCAAGCTCTAGAGGACACAATGAAAAAAAAAACAGGAGGGTAAAAGGAGGCAGACCCTATACTGAGGGCAACATAGCCTTCAGAACCTCTCTCCCAAAAACAGCTTCAGTCAAAGCAAAAAAATCAAATTTGTAAAACTTTGTAAAAGTATGTAAGGAGGACCAAGTAGCCGCCTTACAACTCTTCTAAACGGAGGCCTCATTCTTAAAGGCCCAGGAAGAGGCCACAGCTCTAGTGAGCCTCTGGGGAGGCTTATGTCCCGTTGTCTCATAGGCCAAACCAAAAATGCTCCTCAACCAAAAGGACAGAGAAGTGGAAGAGGCCCTCTACCCCCTACACTTCCCTGAATACACCACAAATAAAGAAATCTTTTGTGGCCTGAAGATAAAACTTCAAGGCTCGAACTACATCCAAGTTATGCAGTAACCTTTCCTTAGACGAAGGGGAGTTAGGACACAAAGGAGGAACTACTATCTCCTGATTGATGTTACGATCTGACACCACCTTGGGAAGAAATCCCAACCCAGTGCGAAGCACAGCCTTATCAGTTTGAAAAGCCAGGTAAGGGGGCTCAGATTGCAAGGCCGCCAACTCGGAGAATCTGTGAGTCAATGCAATAGCCAGAAGAAACAGAACCTTCCAGGAAAGAATCTTAATGTCAAGCGCATGCATAGTCTCAAACGGAGCCCTCTGCAACACCTTAAGAACCAAATATAAACTACAAGGAGGAGCAGAATTTCTAAAGACAGGTCTGATTCTAGACTTTACAAATGACTGAATATCAGGAAGCTCCACTAGCTTCTTGTGTAACAGCACCGATAACGCAGAAATCTGTCCCTTTAAGGAACTGGCGGCATGAGCCTTATCCAGTCCATCCTGGAGAAAGGCCAAAATCATGGATACCCTAACCTTGTTCCAGGGATATCCACCAGGATAAGTAGGTCATGCACACCTTATGATAGATGCTACGAGTGACCGGCTTCCTGGCCTGGATGAGAGTATCAACTACTCTCTCAGAAAAACCTCTCTTGGCCAAGACTAGGCGTTCAATCTCCACGCAATCAGCCTCAGAGAATCGAGACTTTGGTGTAGAAAGGGACCCTGAACCAGCAGGGCAATCTCCATGGAGGGGACAATGACATCCCACCAGATCCGCAAACCACAATGGAGCAATCAGAATGGTTGAAGCTTGCTCCAGTTTGATGCGGGCCACCACTCGAGGAAGAAGTGGCAACGGTGGAAAAATGTAAATTGGGTTGAACACCCAAGGCACAGCTAAGGCATCTATCAGCTCTGCCTGTGGGTCCCTGGACCAAGACCCGTATCTGGGTAGCTTGAAGTTGAGCCTGGACGCCATGAGGTCTATATCCGGCGTCCCCATCTGTTGCATATCTCCGCAAACACCGGGATGGAGAGACCATTCCCCTGGATGAAACGACTGTCTGCTGAGAAAATCCGCTTCCCAGTTGTCCACACCCGGAATGTGGATCGCTGAGAGCTAACAATTGTGAGTCTCTGCCCAATCCAGAATCCAAGATACTTCCCCCCGAATGGTTTATGTAAGCCACAGAGGTAATGTTGTCTGACTGTTGCCCTCAGAGCGTTGAATATCGCTCAAAGTTCCAGAATATTTATGGGTAGATTCGCCTCCTCTCGATTCCACTTGCCCTGTGCCCTTCTGGCACCCCAAACAGCTTCCCATACTGACAGACTTGCCTCCGTCACCACAATCTCCCAAGATAGCCTCAAGAAGGATGTCCCCTTGACCAGCTGTCGCGGACGGATCCACCAAGAGAGGGATTCCCTCAATCAGTTGTCTAGAGAGATATGTTGGGATAGATCTGAGTGATCACCGTTCTATTGTCTCAACATCCATAACTAAAGAGGTCTGAGATGGAACCTGGCAAAAGGAATGACATCTATGCTGAATACCATGAGCCCAATCACCTCCATACACCTCGTCACAGATGGTCTTGAGGAGGTCTGAAGGGCAAGGCAGCTGGACGCAATCTTGGAACGTCGCTGCTCTGTCAAAAATATCTTCATCGATATGGAATCTATTATCGTACCCAGGAACTTCACCCTGTTGCCGGGAACCAGTGAACTCTTTCCTTTGTTTATCTTCCATCCATAGGATCGAAGGAGATAAAGAAGAGCCCTCGAGTGGTCCTCCGCGAGATTGCAGGACGGAGCCTGAACCAGAATATCATCCAGATAAGGAGCCACCGCAATACCTCTGACTCTTGCTACAGCGAGCAGCGCCCCCAGAACCTTCGTAAAGACTCTTGGGGCGGTCGCCAGACCCAAACGGTAGGGCTGGAAGTGTTGGTCCAGAAACGCGAATCTTAGGAACCTGGCGTGGTCCTTGTGGATTGGCACGTGGAGATAGGCATCCTTCAAGTCTATTGTAATAAATTGCCCCTCGAACTAGGAGCAGAATCGATCTGATCGTCTCCATTTTGAACATTGGGACTGAAAGAAACTTTTTTAGGCACTTTAGGTCCAGAATTTAGGTCCTTCTTTGGGACCACGAAAAGGTTTGAATAGTACCCTAGACCCCTTTCTGCTAGAGGTACTGGGACAATTACTCAGAAAAAAGAGAGATCCCTCACGCACTCTAGAAAGGCGTCTCTCTTCTCTGGCCTTGAGGATAGGTTTGACAAGAGGAATCTGCCCCTGGGCGGATGAGTCCTGAACCCTATCCTGTAACCCTGGGTGATAACCTCCAGAACCCAAGGATCCTGTATGTCTCTCATCCAGGCCTCTGCGAACAGAGATAGTCTGCCCCCTATGCGATCCAGCGATGGATCGGGGGCCGCCCCTTCATGTTGACTTTGTCTCTGCAGGCTTCTTGCTATGCTTGGTCTTGTTCCAAGAGTTAGCAGAATTCCAAGATCCCTTGGACTGCTCGGTCTTCGCAGCAGGATGCTGGCGTTAAGACGTCCTAACGAAAGGGACGAAAAGTAGAACCCTTAGGCTTATTCTTCTTATCCTGCAGAAGGAAAGCACCCTTGCCTCCCGTGACCGTGGATATGACAGAGTCCAGGCCTGGACCAAAAAGGACTTTCCCCTGAAACGGAAGGGATAGTAATCTAGACTTGGAAGTCATGTCAGCAGACCACAACATTAGCCACAGAGTCCTACGGGCTAAAACAGAGAAACAAGATGTCTTGGCATTCAGGTGAATAACCTGCATATTTGCATCACAGATAAAGGCATTTGTGACCCTTAAGGCCTTAATCTTTAACGGTATCTCCTTGAGGGAAGTCTCCACCTCGACCATAGCTGACAGTGCATCACACCAATAGGTAGCCGCTCCAGCCACCGCAGCGATTGCCACTGCCGGTTGGAAAACAAACCCTGTGAGTTGGAACATCTTTCTCAACATGAATTTCAACTTTTTATCCATGGGCTCTTTGAGCAACGAACCATCCTCGAGGGGAATAGTCGTACCTTTAGCGAGCGTGGAGATTGCTCCATCCACTTTAGGAATAGCACCGCATAGCTCAAGCTGAAAGTCCGGAACAGGGAAAAGCTTTTTACAAGAGGTAGAAGGAGAAAAAGCTTCATGCAACTGGGCAGCGATATCTGGCAGCCACAAGGCCCCTCCCGCGGGAGGATTAGTAGGGCCTTGGGAAGCTACATGTGTAATCTGAGATAAATGTTGGGAACGCACCTCGCGGTATGGAGAACCCTCAGAGGTCGACAGCTCAGTAGTACTACTAAATAACATAATTTATGCTTACCTGATAAATTTATTTCTCTTGTAGTGTGTTCAGTCCACGGGTCATCCATTACTTATGGGATATATTCTCCTTCCCAACAGGAAGTTGCAAGAGGATCACCCAAGCAGAGCTGCTATATAGCTCCTCCCCTCACATGTCATATCCAGTCATTCGACCGAAACAAGACGAGAAAGGAGAAACTATAAGGTGCAGTGGTGACTGGAGTTATAATTTTAAAATTTAGAACCTGCCTGAAAAAGACAGGGCGGGCCGTGGACTGAACACACTACAAGAGAAATAAATTTATCAGGTAAGCATAAATTATGTTTTCTCTTGTTAAGTGTGTTCAGTCCACGGGTCATCCATTACTTATGGGATACCAATACCAAAGCTAAGTACACGGATGATGGGAGGGACAAGGCAGGAACATTAAACAGAAGGAACCACTGCCTGTAGAACCTTTCTCCCAAAACCAGCCTCCGAAGAAGCGAAAGTGTCAAATTTGGAAAATTTGGAAAAAGTATGAAGTGAAGACCAAGTTGCAGCCTTGCAAATCTGTTCAACAGAGGCCTCATTCTTAAAGGCCCAGGTGGAAGCCACAGCTCTGGTGGAATGAGCTGTAATTCTTTCAGGAGGCTGCTGTCCAGCAGTCTCATAGGCTAAACGTATTATGCTACGAAGCCAAAAAGAGAGAGAGGTAGCCGAAGCCTTTTGACCTCTCCTCTGTCCAGAGTAAACGACAAACAGAGAAGAAGTTTGTCTAAAATCTTTAGTTGCCTGTAAGTAGAACTTCAGAGCACGGACCACGTCTAGATTATGCAAAAGACGTTCCTTCTTTGAAGAAGGATTAGGACATAATGATGGAACAACAATCTCTTGATTGATATTCCTGTTAGAAACAACCTTAGGTAAAAACCCAGGTTTAGTACGCAGAATTACCTTGTCTGAATGAAAGATCAGATAAGGAGCATCACAATGTAAGGCAGATAACTCAGAGACTCTTCGAGCCGAGGAAATAGCCATCAAAAACAAAACTTTCCAAGATAAAAGCTTAATATCAATGGAATGAAGGGGTTCAAACGGAACACCCTGAAGAACTTTAAGAACCAAGTTTAAGCTCCACGGAGGAGCAACAGCTTTAAACACAGGCTTAATTCTAGCCAAAGCCTGACAAAAGGCCTGGACGTCTGGATGCTCTGCCAGACGTTTGTGTAAAAGCTGAAATCTGTCCCTTTAGCGAACTAGCGGATAAACCCTTTTCTAAACCCTCTTGTAGAAAAGCTAATATCCTAGGAATCCTAACCTTACTCCATGAGTAACTCTTGGATTCGCACCAATATAAATATTTACGCCATATCTTATGGTAAATTTTTCTTGTCACAGGTTTCCGAGCCTGTATTAATGTATCAATAACCGAATCCAAAAACCCACGCTTTGATAGAATCAAGCGTTCAATTTACAGGCAGTCAGCCTCAGAGAAATTAGGTTTGGATGGTTGAAAGGACCCTGAATTAGAAGGTCCTGCCTCAGAGGAAGAGACCATGGTGGACAGGACGACATGTCCACTAGGTCTGCATACCAGGTCCTGCGTGGCCACGCAGGCGCTATCAGAATTACCGATGCCCTCTCCTGTTTGATCCTGGCAATCAGCCGAGGTAGCAACGGAAATGGTGGAAACACATAAGCTATGTTGAAAACCCAAGGGGCTGCTAATGCATCTACCAGCACCGCTCCCGGGTCCCTGGACCTGGATCCGTAACAAGGAAGCTTCGCGTTCTGGCGAGATGCCATGAGATCCAGATCCGGTTTGCCCCAACGACGAATCAGTTGAGCAAATACCTCCGGGTGAAGTTCCCACTCTCCCGGATGAAAAGTCTGGCGACTTAGGAAATCCGCCTCCCAGTTCTCTACGCCTGGGATGTGAATCGCTGACAGGTGGCAAGAGTGAGACTCTGCCCAGCGAATTATCTTTGAGACTTCCAACATCGCTAGGGAACTCCTGGTTCCCCCTTGATGATTGATGTAAGCCACAGTCGTGATATTGTCCGACTGAAATCTGATGAACCTCAGCTTTGCTAACTGAGGCCAAGCTAGAAGAGCATTGAATATTGCTCTTAATTCTAGAATGTTTATTGGGAGGAGTTTCTCCTCCTGAGTCCACGATCCCTGAGCCTTCAGGGAATTCCAGACTGCTCCCCAGCCTAGAAGGCTGGCATCCGTTGTTACAATCGTCCAATCTGGCCTGCGAAAGGTCATTCCTTTGGACAGATGAACCCGTGACAACCACCAGAGAAGAGAATCTCTGGTCTCCTGGTACAGATTTAGCAAAGGGGACAGATCTGAGTAATCCCCGTTCCATTGACTGAGCATGCATAGTTGCAGCGGTCTGAGATGCAGGCGCGCAAATGGCACTATGTCCATTGCCGCGACCATTAAGCCGATTACCTCCATGCACTGAGCTACTGATGGGCTTGGAACGGAATAAAGGACACGGCAAGCATTGAGAATCTTTGATAACCTGGACTCCGTCAGGTAAATCTTCATCTCTACATAATCTATAAGAGTCCCTAGAAAGGGAACCCTTGTGAGTGGGAACAGAGAACTCTTTTCCACGTTCACTTTCCACCCATGTGACCTCAGAAATGCTAGAACTATCTCTGTATGAGACTTTGCATTCTGAAAACTTGACGCTTGTATCAGAATGTCGTCTAGGTACGGAGCCACCGCTATGCCTCGTGGTCTTAGTAAAGCCAGAAGTGAACCCAGAACCTTCGTAAAAATTCTCGGGGCCGTGGCTAACCCGAAGGGAAGAGCCACAAACTGGTAATGCCTGTCTAGAAAGGCAAACCTCAGGTACCGATAATGATCTTTGTGAATCGGTATATGAAGGTAAGCATCCTTTAAGTCCACCGTGGTCATATATTGACCCTCTTGGATCATGGGTAGGATGGTTCGAATGGTTTCCATCTTGAACGATGGTACCCTTAGGAATTTGTTTAAGATCTTTAAGTCCAAGATTGGTCTGAAGGTTCCCTCTTTTTTGGGAACCACAAATAGATTTGAGTAAAATCCATGTTCCTGTTCCGATCGCGGAACTGAGTGGATCACTCCCATGATTAAGAGGTCTTGTACACATTGAAGAAATGCCTCTCTCTTTACTAGGTTTGTCGATAACCTCGAAAGATGGAACCTCCCTTGTGGAGGAGAAGTTTTGAAATCCAGAAGATATCCCTGAGATATAATCTTTAACGTCCAGGGATCCTGCACATCTCTTGCCCAAGCCTGGGCAAAGAGAGAAAGTCTGCCCCCCACTAAATCCGTCTCCGGATAGGGGGCCCTGACTTCATGCTGTCTTAGGGGCGGGAGTAGGCTTTCTGGCCTGCTTGCCCTTGTTCCATGACTGGTTGCCTTTCCAACCCTGTCTGTAACGAGCAGTAGTGCCTTCCTGTTTTGGAGCGGAGGAAGTCGATGCTGCTCCTGCCTTGAAGTTACGAAAGGCACGAAAATTAGACTGTTTGGCCTTTGGTTTGGCCCTGTCCTGAGGAAGGGCGTGGCCCTTACCTCCCGTAATGTCAGCAATAATTTCCTTCAAGCCGGGCCCGAATAAGGTCTGCCCTTTGAAAGGAATGTTAAGTAGCTTAGACTTGGAAGTTACATCCGCTGACCAGGATTTAAGCCAGAGCGCTCTGCGCGCCTGTATGGCGAATCCGGAATTTTTAGCCGTAAGTTTGGTTAGATGTACTACGGCATCTGAAACAAACGCATTAGCTTGCTTAAGGGTTCTAACTTTGCTCAAGGCCTCATCCAACGGCTCTGTGCGAATCGCCTCTTCCAGAGACTCAAACCAGAATGCAGCTGCGACAGGCGCAATGCATGCAAGAGGCTGCAATATAAAACCCTGTTGAACAAACATTTTCTTAAGGTAACCCTCTAATTTTTTATCCATTGGATCTGAGAAAGCACAGCTATCCTCCACCGGGATAGTGGTACGCTTGGCTAACGTAGAAACTGCTCCCTCCACCTTAGGGACCGTCTGCCATAAGTCTCGTGTGGTGGCGTCTATAGGGAACATTTTTCTAAATATCGGGGGAGGGGAAAAAGGCACACCGGGTCTATCCCACTCCTTACTTATAATTTCTGTAAGTCTTTTTGGTATAGGAAAAACGTCAGTACACACCGGTACCGCATAGTATCTATCCAACCTACACAATTTCTCTGGAATTGCCACCGTGTCGCAATCATTCAGAGCCGCTAATACCTCCCCTAGTAACACACGGAGGTTCTCAAGCTTAAATTTAAAATTTAAAATTTCTGAATCCGGTCTCCCCGGATCAGAACCGTCACCGACAGAATGAAGCTCACCGTCCTCATGTTCTGCAAATTGTGATGCAGTATCAGACATGGCTCTCGTGTCATCAGCGCGCTCTGTCCTTAACCCAGAGCTATCGCGTTTGCCCCTTAATTTGGGCATATTATATAATACTTCTTTCATAACATTAGCCATATCATGTAAAGTGATTTGTAAGGGCCTAGATGTACTAGGTGTCTCAATCCTACGCATCTCCCGAGCGGGAGACGCAGGTACTGACACGTGAGGAGAGTTAGGCGGCATAACTTCCCCCTAGTTGTCTGGTGATAGCTTCTTTATCGGTACAGATTGACTTTTATTCAAAGTAATATCAATACAATTGGTACACATCGTTCTATTGGGCTCCACATTGGCTTTTGAACATGATGAACAAACAGTTTCCTCTTAATCAGACATGTTTAAAACAGACTTAGCAATGAAACTAACAAGCTTGGAAATCACTTTCAATAAGTTTACAAGCAATATAAAAAATGCTGCAGCGCTTCAAAAATACAGATATAATTAAACAATTCTTAACAAGAAGTGTATTATTTGCAGAGGATTGCACCCATTAGCAAAAGGATGATTAACCCCTCAATACCCAAAACGGATAAAACAGATATCAATTAAGATTTAACGCTTTTAATCACAGTCAGCACACTGTCACAGATCTGCTGTGACTGATTACCTCCCTCACAAATGAAATTTGCAGACCCCTGAGCACTCTAGAGACGTCCTGGATCAAGGAGGAAGAAGCAGGAAGACTGTGCAATAATTTTAACTGCGCAATAAGGCGCTAAAACAAGGGCCCTCCCACTCCAATCACAACAGTGGGAGCCCTGATATAACGGTTTCCTATCCAACCTACATGCAGAAAAATATGTTAGCCATGTGGAAAAAAATCATGCCCGAAGCGATTTATCACCAAAGTACCTCACAAAAACGAATAACATGCCAGTAAACGTTTTATTAAAAAACAACATTTTTCAATGTCATGCAAAGCTATCACTAAGCCTGCTACCAATCGCTACCACTGCAGAGAAGGCTTAAGTATTATTTCAGTGTTAACAGTATTTTCTCAGTCAAATTCTAGTCCCTAGAATATAACTCGACTGCGCATACATTTATCAGCCTGATACCAGTTGCTACTACTGCATTTAAGGCTGTACTTACATCATACGGTAACAGCAGTATTTTCTTAGTCAATTCCATTCCCAGAAAATAAAGTACTGCACATACCTCATTTGCGGAGGACCCCGCATGCTATTCCCAGTTTCTGAAGTTACCCCACTCCTCAGAATGTCGAGAACAGCCAGTGGATCTTAGTTACGCCTGCTAAGATCATAGAAAAAAAACGCAGGCAGTTTCTTCTTCCAAATACTGCCTGAGATAGAAAAACAGCACACTCCGGTGCCATTTAAAATAACAAACTTTTGATTGAAGAATAGTTAAGTAAAAACTTCAGCTCCTCTCGCGACCTCCTTCTTTGTTGAGGGTTGCAAGAGAATGACTGGATATGACATGTGAGGGGAGGAGCTATATAGCAGCTCTGCTTGGGTGATCCTCTTGCAACTTCCTGTTGGGAAGGAGAATAAATCCCATAAGTAATGGATGACCCGTGGACTGAACACACTTAACAAGAGAAATCTTATTCTTCTTAGTTATTATAATTTTATCAAAGCACGTGGAACACAGTTGAGCAAGCGGTTCAACCTGTACCTCCTCACAATAAACACAGGTATTAGATTTAATTAAAGAGGGAGTATCCTCTATCATATCATAGTCCTCCATAGCTTGCGCCTTTAATAAGGACTGAGATAGAATAAATGGCACCTTTATACACCAATGGCCGGGGCACTCATCACCTCCTATGACCCGGACCACAGAGAAATCGATAAGTCTCCCACAAAAGCCGATCAGGAAAGAGGAAGTTGAAGAGGCCACACCCGGTCACATGGAGTGCCATGCAGTACCGCCCCTGCACTATAGAGAAAACGAGCCAAAAGGCCTGCGCCTATCTTCACCTGAATGTTCACATATTGCTAGAGCCTCCTCTCACACATGACATAGCATTAACACAAAAATATTATGCATAAATCCCCCCCTGTTCAATAATCCCCTTTCCAGGGATATTAACCCTTGATTCTATCAGATAAAAAGGAGAAACTCTGTCTTCTTGCGTTATCATATGTGAATAAATTAAATGATCTTACCAGAATCTATGCCGTGGAACAGGAACATTGCCCTTCAAGTGTGACAGGTTAGTAGCATCGCTCCTGACATGGACTTGAGAGAATAAAAGCAAGCAGCAAAACTCGTCAACGCCGATTGCCCAGGAGCTGTTAATATGAGTCGGGATGGTTTTGCACACTCCCTGCATCTCCGCACTCTAACTTTAATCCATGCTCTCACTGAGAGGCTGACAGGATTACTTAAAACAGCAGTCCCATTTTGAAGAGTACTACCATCCATAAGAGACTACTCCAAATCTTCCAACACTTCTCTGCCAACCTCCTGTGACAAAAGGCAAAGAATGACTGGGGGATGAGGGGAGTGGGGAAGGTATTTACACCTTTGGCTGGGGTGTCTTTGCATCCTCCTGGTGGCCAGGTTCTTATTTC
Source organism: Bombina bombina (assembly GCF_027579735.1). Lineage (NCBI taxonomy): Eukaryota > Metazoa > Chordata > Amphibia > Anura > Bombinatoridae > Bombina > Bombina bombina. Next base: position 600,331,436 of record NC_069503.1, on the reverse strand, counting down.
CCACAAGTAATGAATGAAGCAGTGGACTCTCCTCCCACAGATGGAAAAGAAATTATCAGGTAAGCATAATTTATGTTTTTTCCCTTTTATACTAGATAATCTATTATCTCATACGTGTCTCTCTGACCCTCTATTACATTAATGTGAGCTAGTTCTTATGATGCATCCTGCCGCTTCAGGGCCTACGGCAGTTCTGTGGTACACTATTCACTAAATGTGCTTCTCTTTGCTGCAGGGTGTAGCTTGAATGAATGAAGCAGTGGACTCTCCTCCCATTAAGATGGAAAAGCCGAATTCTAATGGCAAAAATGAGGGACATGAAGAGGAACAGTTTGAAGTGTGTAGCAATCTCCCAGATAACTGTTGTGATTAACTAGAGAAATATGTATTAAATTATATACAGATAAAACAAAAATAATAATAAACTAATTAAAAAATAAATAAATGAGAAAGTCCTGAGATGACACTTACCTTAAGTTTGGATATCATGCTTGCTTCTGCATCATCACTTGCACTGTTTTGGTGCACCAACCGTTTTGCAAGCATCTTTGCATAGAATTTCTGAAACACATCCTTGTCTTCTATGTATTTGAAGACCACCATCTGAAAATGGAATAAAAATTATCCTGACTTACAAACAAAGAATAAAGCTTATACCAGTCACTACCTAAATGCAGAATACAAATCCATCCGAGGCACACAATTAGTTTTATAACAGACTAGGATAGGTACATTTAATAGACTGTAAACCTCAATGATGAGAACCTTGTGTTTATACTACACTCCTCAATTGCTAAATATACACGATAAAGGGACACATTTTTGTCTTTCATGATTCAGTGCATATAATTCTAAATAACTTTCTAATTTACTTCTATTATCAAATTTTTCTAATATCAAATTCTTTTGGTATCATTCGGTGGAAGGAGCAGCAATGCACTACTAGGCTAGCTGAACACATCAAGTGAGCCAATGACAAGAGGCATATATGTGCAGCCACCATACAGCAGCTAGCTTCCCATTAGTGCATTGCTGATCCTAGGCCTACCTATGTATCCTTTACAACCTTGGATACCAAGAGAACAATGCAAAATTAGATAACAGAAGTAAATTGGAAAGTTTTTTTAAAATTACATGCTTTGTCTGAATCATGAAAGTTGAATTTTAAGTGTATTATGTTTCTTGATAATGCAGTAAACTAGGAGCTATTCTTTGTCTAGTTCTGCTTAACCTGTTAGCGCTTTTATAAATAAGATGCAAACAGTAGAAAAGTACTGCTCTACATGTTCCCAAAAGTCTGTAGTTATTGCGCCGAGTGCTAAGCACTTTGTTTTTAAAGCACAGTTTATTGACCTGTGGCATTTATGTTCCTACTAGCATTTATATATAAACAAATGAAAGGAGCTACTGTTTATTAAGTAGTAAACACTTTTCATTACATAAGACTTGTAAGAGCTATTTATGTAAATATATATGAAAAGGCCAATGAAAAACACCCTTTTAGTGCACGATAATAATAATAATTAAAAACCACACACAGCTACTTTTAGACCACTATGTCTAGCAACTCACCACTTGGTTAAGTGTATCTTCCAGCTCTGCTTCCTCTGGATTCTTGGAGCTATGACAAACAAAATAAGCACATATAAATAGATGTACACTGCTCTTCTGTGCAACACCGTGCATGTAACTAAACACAAGCAACTGTGTGTTTTCACAAATGTCCTTACCTTTTCTTTAACAGAGAGTCACAATACCGGGCAAGCAGCTCTGGAGACTTGCTGGAAGATTGGGCCATTTTTGTCACAGCATTGTTGTTTATAAATCGACCACAAGCCTAATGTAGGAAGCAACAACAATGTGTAGGAAATCTTTAAAATAGGTGAGTAAACACTCATATGAATACTGTGCTTACCTTATCTAGTGCCGCCACAAACCCAGCATCGTTGTTAAACGCAGACATAACTAGTGCATTGTATTTTTTGTGAACATCCAAAACAGTCTGTACATACATTTTGGGATCCTGAAGAAAAAATGCCAAATATAATGAGCTATTTGTGATAAAGCTGCACTTTAAAATGTATACGTAATACAGCCTAAAATGGAGACTGATACTTCATCAGGTTAGTTGAAATGAACAAGTCATTTTTATGTTTTTCTTCTTAAAAGGGAAGAGCACACAGCTGCATTAGACAGTTTAATAAAAATGTGGTTTCCTTCCTTGCAGTTCTGTTGACTAACCCAAGTATATCAGTATTTTTATTAAGCATATGCAGGGATGATAAAGCTAGTGACTATCTCACAAGCTATATTTGCAGTAGAATGGCACTCATAATATCTACTAAATACTAAAGCATTCATCTCATGTGCAGGTAATAGGCAGGATCAAACTAGAAATGCATAAACAAACATATTTACTGCTCTACACTGCGCACAAGATGATTGACCAGAAGGAACGCTATTCCCACCTATTTTAAAAGGGACATGAAACCCAAATTTCTTTGTTCATGATTCAGATACAGCATACAATTTTAAACAACTTTCCAATTTACTTATTTAATCTGCTTCATTCTCTTGGTATCCTTTGTTGAAAAGCAAGCCTAGGTGAGCGGAGAGCTTGCTGCTGATTGGTGGCTGCACATATATGCCTCGTTGTTGGCTTACCAATGAGTTCAGCTAGCTCCCAGTAGTGCACTGTTGCTCGTTCAAGAACAATACCAAGAGAATGAAGCAAAATCAATAATAGAAGTAAAAATTTGAAAGTTGCTTTTTAGCTATATGTTTAAAGGGGATAAGTTGGAAGGTTTTTTTCTGCCAAATTATAAATGGAAATGTCTAAAAGATGGAATGAAGACTAGATGCTGCAGACAATACAACAAGGAGGTTAAGATACTTGGCGTATACACAATCCGGATCAGAGATCATATACTTGTGAATCAAAAGCTTATAAGACATTCTCAAAAATAGATATGTTATTTTTAACTAGATATTTAGTAAATAATATAGAGTTTCAAAAGTGGATGAGAGGAAAGTGGAACGAGTTTGCTCTATATAATAGGTTATATAAAGAAAAGGTAGAAATATTCTGGGAAACGGCAAAAGCATTTTTCCGGGGTGAAATCAAAGCCTGGCTTATTAAAAGAAGTAAGCGCTTGAAATCTAGAGAACTTCAATTGTCTAAAACCTTGAAAAAACAAAATTTATGCTTACCTGATAAATTTCTTTCTTTTGCGATGTACTGAGTCCACGGATTCATCCTAACTTGTGGGATATTGTCCTTCCTGACAGGAAGTACCAAAGAGAGCACCACAGCAGAGCTGTCTATATAGCTCCCCCCTTAACTCCAACCCACAGTCATTCGACCGAAGGCCAAGGAAGAAAAGGAGAAACTATAAGGTGCCGAGGTGACTGAAGTTTACATAAAAAAATACTGTCTGTCTTGAATAGACAGGGCGGGCCATGGACTCGGTACATTGCAAAAGAAAGAAATTTATCAGGTAAGCATAAATGTTGTTTTCTTTTGCATGATGTACCGAGTCCACAGATTCATCCTAACTTGTGGGATACCAATACCAAAGCTTTAGGACACGGATGAAGGGAGGGACAAGACAGGAACCTAAACGGAAGGCACCACTGCTTGCAAAACATTTCTCCCAAAAATAGCTTCCGAAGAAGCAAAAGTATCAAATTTATAAAATTTTGAAAAGGTATGAAGCGCCTTACAAATCTGTTCAACAGAAGCATCATTTTTAAAAGCCCATGTGGAAGCTACCGCTCTAGTAGAATGAGCTGTAATCCTTTCAGGAGGCTGCTGTCCAGCAGTCTCATAAGCCAAACTGATGATGCTTTTCAGCCAAAAGGAAAGAGAAGTCGCCGTAGCCTTTTGACCCCTACGCTTTCCAGAATAGACAACAAACAAAGAAGATGTTTTCCGAAAATCTTTGGTTGCCTGCAAATAAAATTTCAAAGCACGAACCACGTCCAAGTTGTGCAACAGACGTTCCTTCTTACAAGAAGGATTAGGATACAGAGAAGGAACAACAATTTCTTGATTGATATTCCTGTTAGTAACAACCTTAGGTAGGAACCCAGGCTTGGTACGCAAAACCACCTTATCAGCATGGAACACAAGATAAGGAGAGTCACATTGTAATGCAGATAGTTCAGAAACTCTTCGAGCTGAAGAGATAGCAACTAGGAACAACATTTTCCAAGATAAAAGCTTAATATCTATGGAATGCATGGGTTCAAACGGAACCCCCTGAAGAACTTTAAGAACTAAATTTAGACTCCATGGCGGAGCAATAGGTTTAAACACAGGCTTAATTCTAACTAAAGCGTGACAAAAAGCCCGAACGTCTGGAACATCTGCCAGACGCTTGTGCAACAAAATAGACAGAGCAGATATCTGTCCCTTTAGGGAACTAGCTGATAATCCTTTCTCCAATCCCTCTTGGAGAAGACACAAAATCCTAGGAATCCTGATTTTACTCCAGGAGAAGCCTTTGGATTCGCACCAAAAAGATATTTATGCCATATCTTATGATAAAGTTTCCTGGTAACAGGCTTTCGAGCCTGAATCAAGGTATTTATGACTAACTCAGAGAAACCCTGCTTTGATAGAATCAAGCGTCAGTCAGTTGCAGTGAAATTAGATTTGGATGCTTGAATGGACCTTGAATCAGAAGGTCCTGTCTCAATTGCAGAGACCATGGTGGAAGGGATGACATGTCCGCCAGGTCTGCATACCAAGTCCTGCGTGGACACGCAGGTGCTATCGAAATCACTGATGCTGTCTCCTGTTTGATTCTGGCAATCAGACGTGGAAGGAGAGGGAAAGGTGGAAACACATAAGCCAGGTTGAACGAACAGGGTACTGCTAGAGCATCTATCAGTACAGCCTGAGGACCCTTTGACCTGGAGCCGTAACAAGGAATTTTGGCGTTCTGACGAGACGCCATCAGATCCAACTCTGGTGTGCCCCATAGCCGAACCAGCTGAGCAAACACCTCCGGATGGAGTTTCCACTCCCCCGGATGAAAAGTCTGACTACTTAGAAAATCTGCCTCCCAGTTCTCTACACCTGGGGTATAGATGGCTGACAGATGGCAAGAGTGAGCCTCTGCCCATTGGATTATCCTTGAGATCTCTATCATCGCTAAGGAACTCTTTGTTCTGCCCTGATGACTGATATAAGCCACAGTCGTGATGTTGTCTGACTGAAACCTGATGAATCTGGCCGAAGCCAGCTGAGGCCATGCCTGCCTGGAGAGCATTGAATATCGCTCTTAATTCCAGAATATTTATCGGTAGGAGAGCCTCCTCCCGAGTCCACAAACCCTGAGCTTTCAGGGAATTCCAGACTGCACCCCAGCCCAGAAGACTGGCGTCTCTCGTCTCTATAACCCATTCTGGCCTGCGGAAACACATTCCCTGGGACAGATGATCCTGTGACAACCACCAAAGAAGAGAGTCTCTGGTCTCTTGATCCAGATTTATCTGAGGAGATAAATCCACATAATCCCCATTCCACTGATTGAGCATGCATAGTTGCAGTGGTCTTAGATGCAAGCGAGCAAACGGAACTATGTCCATTGCCGCTACCATTAGTCCGATTACCTCCATACACTGAGCCACTAACGGCCGAGGAATGGAATGAAGAGCTCGGCAGGTGGACAAAATCTTTGATTTCCTGACCTCTGTCAGAAATATTTTCATGTCCACTGAGTCTATCAGAGTCCCTAGAAATGAAACTCTTGTGAGGGGGGAAAGAGAACTCTTTTTTTTACGTTCACTTTCCACCCGTGAGACCTTAGAAAGGCCAACACTAAGTCCGTGTGAGACTTTGCTAGTTGGAGGCCGACGCTTGAATTAGAATGTCGTCTAGATAAAGAGCCACTGCTATGCCCTGTGGCCTTAGAATCACCAGAAGGGACCCTAGCACCTTTGTGAAGATTTGCGGCGCCGTGGCCAACCCGAAAGGAAGAGCCACAAACTGATAATGCTTGTCCAGAAAGGCGAACCTGAGGAACTGGTGATGATCTTTGTGGATAGGAATGTGCAGATACGCATCCTTTAAGTCCACGGTGGTCATATATTGACCCTCCTGGATCAATGGTAAGATAGTCCGAATGGTCTCCATCTTGAAAGATGGAACTCTTAAGAATTGGTTTAGGATCTTGAGATCCAGAATTGGTCTGAAGGTTCCCTCCTTTTTGGGAACTAACAGATTGGAGTAGAACCCCTGCCCCTGTTCTGCTTTTGGAACTGGGCAGATCACTCCCATGGTAAAAAGGTCTTCTACACAGCGTAAGAACGCCTCTCTTTTTGTCGGGTTTACAGACAATTGAGAAAGATGGAACCTCCCCCTTGGAGGGGAATCCTTGAAATCTAGAAAGTATCCCTGGGTTACAATTTCTACTGCCCAGGAATCCTGAACGTCTCTTGCCCAGGCATGAGCAAAGAGAGAGAGTCTGCCCCCTACTAGATCCGGTCCCGGATCGGGGGCTACCCCTTCATGCTGACTTAGTGGCAGCAGCAGGCTTTTTGGCCTGTTTACCCTTGTTCCAAACCTGATTAGGTCTCCAGGTTGGCTTGGATTGAGCAAAGTTCCCGTCTTGCTTTGCAGCAGGGGAAGAGGTAGAGAGACCACTCTTGAAGTTTCGAAAGGAACGAAAATTATTTTCTTCTTATTTGACTTATCCTGAGGGAGGGTATGACCCTTCCCTCCAGTAATGTCTGAAATGATCTCTTTCAATGCAGGCCCGAATAGGGTCTTACCTTTGAAAGGGATGGACAAAAGCTTAGATTTAATGACACATCAGCTGACCAGGACTTAAGCCATAACGCTCTACGCGCTAAAATGGCAAAACCTGAATTCTTAGCCGCTAATTTAGCAAGATGAAAAGGGGCGTCTGTAATAAAAGAATTAGCCAACTTAAGAGCCTTAATACTGTCCAAAATATCATCTAGTGGGGGTCTCCATCTGAAGAGCCTCTGCTAGAGCCTCAAACCAAAAGGCAGCTGCAGTGGTTACAGGAACAATGCATGCTATGTGTTGAAGACGAAAACCTTGATGAACAAAAATTTTCTTTAGGAGACCCTCTAATTTTTTATCCATAGGATCAATGAAAGCACAACTGTCTTCAATAGGTATAGTTGTACGCTTAGCCAGGGTAGAAATAGCTCCCTCCACCTTAGGGACCGTCTGCCATGAGTCCTTCATGGTTTCAGAAATGGGAAACATTTTCTTAAAAACAGGAGGGGGAGAGAACGGAATACCTGGTTTATCCCACTCCTTAGTAACAATGTCCGAAATCCTCTTAGGGACCGGAAACACATCAGTGTAAACGGGAATCTCTAAATATTTGTCCATTTTACACAATTACTCTGGAACTACAATAGGGTCACAATCATCCAGAGTAGCTAAAACCTCCCTGAGCAATAAGGGGAGGTGCTCTAGCTTAAACTTAAATGCCGTCATATCTAAATCTGTCTGAGAGAACATCTTTCCTGAATCAGAAATCTCTCCCTCAGACAGCAAATCCCTCATCCCTACTTCAGAACATTGTGAGGGAATATCGGATACAGCTACTAAAGCGTCAGAAGGCTCAGCATTTGTTCTTAACCCAGAGCTACTACGCTTCCCTTGCAAAAAAAGTCAAAGAGAGAGAACAGCACTCCATGAGATAGAACAGAAGCTGGAATAACTTCCATGCATGTTCATTTTTATTGAATTCCTCAGGATGCCAGTTCTTTTTGCACACTACGCCCCTTCACAGAGAAAAAATATCCTGAAGCATATCAGTCTGACCCTGCCCAATGACAGTCCAGCACCGAAATACCAGGCAATTCTTCTCTGAACAAGGGAAGCAACAACCCCAGACGATCGTTTCGGCCTTCTATGGGCCTCGTCAGTGAGGTGCAGTTGTATCTCTCTAAGGGCAAGTGTGCATGGAGTCCACGTCTGTGTTCCCCATTACTCTTAGGGCTTCCCTTGCAACCCAGGTAGCTTAGATAAAACCTCTGTGAGGGTAGTATTCATAACTGAAGCCATATCTTGCAATGTGAAAGAATTAGACGCACTAGAAGTACTTGGCATCGCTTGTGCGGGCGTTACTGGTTGTGACACTTGGGGAGAACTAGATGGCAACATTGATGGCTTAAATTAGTCCCTCAGAAGACTCTTAGGACCTCCGGAGAAGTTGCTTGCTGCTTGTAAATGTAGGCCCCGCCCACCTCACTCGATGTTGCTGGGGCCTACACAAAACTAACAAAGCCTGCCTGAAAGCCATGTGGGTTATAAACAACCCCAAATAACCCTCAAGCAAATGTCCCATAAAACAGAAAACGTTACTCCCAGAAACAAAAACGTTTGTCCCAAATTCACATAAACTGAGTGCCCACAAAAAATTAACCCTTTATGCAAGCTAGTAAAAACCTCTGATAACACTAGGATTACTGCTTACCCTTCCCCTAATGGGGACACTGTCAGCCTTTCTGAGTTAACACAGTCTCTGCAGAAAATATGACTGAACATACCTCATTGCTGTATAGCAAGAAACTGTTCCTCACACTGAAGTTTTCCTGTACTCCTCAGCTTCTGTGGGAACAGCAATGGACCTTAGTAACAAATGCTAAGATCATCATCCTCCAGGCAGAAATCTTCATCTATGTCCTGCCTGAGAGTAAATAGTACAAAACTGGTACCATTTAAAAATAACAAACACTTGATTGAAGATAAAATAAAACTAACAGCTTAACACCTCTTCTCTGTAGCCTTCCTGCTTAGAGCCAACAAAGAGAATGACTGGGGGGGGGGTGGAGTTAAGGGGGGGAGCTATATAGACAGCTCTTCTGTGGTGCTCTCTTTGCTACTTCCTGTCAGGAAGGACAATATCCCACAAGTTAGGATGAATCTGTGGACTCGGTACATCATGCAAAAGAAATAGTTATAGGAAGTATATCGACAATCTGTCCATATAGAGTTTAGAAGACCTACTATTACCTGAGGATCAACACTAACTAAAAGTTAAATGTTTTTGAAGATAATCGTAATCTGGATAACTACCATTTTAGGACAACAATAATAAGACTTCATCTATTTATTTTTACACCACCAAGTTTGAATATTTACATATTTTTTCACATTTTTTAGGATATATATATATATTTTTTCAACCAGTAATATTTTGATTTTTTTTAGGTGTACACCTATTTGAACACTGGCACATGTTTGTAACTTTTGTATTTTGTGATTTATTATTTTTATCATCACTTGGATTCCCAATTTGGACAACTTCTTTGGACATTATGGTATGAACTTTGTATCAGACTTTCATCACTTTTAACTTGCATCACCATTCACTTTAATCAGTGATCTAATTTTTAGGACATTTTAATCAATCATATGCAAATCCACTTGGTCTCTTAAGGAGCCTGTGCTACCATCCATCCCCATAAGGGATCGGTATAGGATATATCTCTGTACAGATTTAATCAAGTTCCAGCGTGGATAGATCTGGTTCAAATTACTGTTAGGATATTGCTTAATCTACTATATTCTCCACATGTGGTTAGATTGGATTATATTTTAATATAGAGTTTTTTACCTATATTTTTTTTTTTTTTTAAAACATTTGTTCAATAAACTTCTGTTTAACCCTGATAAATCTTACCTTCAGCTTATTAGCCCCTTTTTTAAGGAGCTAACACTAGCGCTTTTCCATCGCTTATTATTTGTTTCGATTCGATTACTTGGGACCACCTCTTTACTACATTAGAGAACTTTGGAATCTCTGGTCATTTCAATAATTTTGAATACCAAAAAAGAAAAAACCACTGGCGCTGTTAAAAACAGCTAGGATTTAAACTACTATATAAGTGTGTGTAAAAATAGATTCCTAAAACCTCTCTTATGTAATAAAGTGCAGGATGTGTAGCCGTGTGAAGAAATACAGAATAGTCTCTACAAGATGTGGTTGATTTTTATATTACTGAATTGATTAATGATATATATCAAATAAAGTCGACAACTGTCGCATAAAACAAAAATCAAGTGAGCATAAGCAAGAGATATATGTGATAGTAGGATATAATAGGAAAAATATGAGCAAACAAAGTTAAATCTATAACAATTTTAATCTAAATAGTTAAAAACAAAGTATGCGTTAAAAAACATTTGTTAAAACAATAGGTCAATGTAGAATAAAAATAGGGACGTCTCCCTGGAAATATCTGGCATAAGCGGTCTGATTGCCTCAAATTGTTGGATGATATATTGATAAGGAATAGGTGGAAAAAAGACCGATCCTAAATAAGTAACAGTCACAATTATCGTGAATGGTAAGGTACCTTACTGATGTCCTTCAAAGTGAAGCAGCCTCCAGGCTGATATGCAGCTCCTTCGCTTCTTTGAGCGTCTTTGTGTGCCGGGGTCTTTCGCGGCTTAGTACAAACCGCGCGCCTCTAATTCTATTGGCGGTCAGGTGGCACACCCCTCTTCCGATAGGCTGTAATGGTACACGCTTCTTAAGACGTGTATGGAGGTATAGTCGGTCACAATGGAAATAACCGAGTGCTCTTTATAGTTAGGCGGCTGTTTTTTTCTGCTTTAACAGGCTTGAACAAATGAACTTGCAGCCTTTAAAGGATCCACTACAAATGCGGTGATGATATTTACACTTGTTCGTTGCTGTTCAGATCCCTGGTCCTCAGAGTGGCTTTTGCTCCTAAATCGTAGAAATTAAAGAGTCCACAGGAGGGGCTGGATTGCAGCTTTTTGTGTAAATCAATCGTGGATGTGTCCAGGTGATAGTAGTGATGTAGCTGGAGTAAATTCTACGCATTTCACCCTAGGAGGGATTTATCAAGATACTCCAGGTGTGCATAGTACACCTTTATAAAGGTAGTCTCTGGATTCTATTGCCTGAAATTTGTTTAATCCGATTGGAGCCAGAGAACAACACCTCCTTAAATATAAGGTGGAATCCATTGACATTCATATAAGATACAGAAGGTGGTATTTGGAAATGTTAAACTTAAAACCTATAAGCCAGTACATTCAATATCCAAAAATATCTATGCAGGAAAATAGCTCAACTATCCTAAAAAGCAATATGTTCATGCAATAAAAAATTATAAATAAAGAATAAAAATAATTAACCTGTATATTATGGCATCAATAAGTTTACAGACTACTGGGTAAGTTGACTATATATATATATATATATATATGTCAATAAGTATGGATAAGGCTAATATCACAGACGATGGCTTGATAAATAAAATTAGATGGATAAATTTCATGGAAAATATTTAATAGGCAATATCATTAATATCCACTAAAAATTATACGTATCAATGCACATATAAAGATGTATGTATATGGGTTAGCTGGAGTTAATTCCCAGTGTAAATACTAATCATACATATATATCTAATAAACTAACAAACAATAAGTTAATATACAGGTGACTTATTCTCAAATAGAAAGGACAGAAGGATTTATCATAAAAAAGAGAGGTCATGGATAGGATATATCAGGTGTTAACCAAACATAATGATATATATATATATATATATATATATATATATATATATATATATATATATATATATATATATATATATATATATATATATATATATATATATATATATAAGTGGAAATGACAGGGGTGATGTATAACAACCCTAATAAGAAATATTTATAGAAATAAGGAGATTTTTAATTCTGAATTTAATCCTTGGGGTTGGATGGTTTGTAATGTATATATAGTCTCAGATTCAATTCTAAGAAGTTCGACTTCTAAATTACCTCCTCTCCAATTTGGTGTCATCTTTTTGATCCCCCAAAATCTAAAATCTGCCAATTTGTTGTTATGTTTCTCTTTGAAATGTTGGTACAAATATGTATCTTTTTTTTCCTTTTTCAATAGTCCAAAGGTGTTCACAGATCCTTTCCCTAAGCATTCTGGTTGTTTCTCCAATGTATTGTTTGTTACACATGCATTGAATCATTTATACCACCCCTTTATCTTGACATCTGATGGTGCTATCAATGGGACACTATACATATGGATAAATTCCTTGATGATATGAATCACAACTCTATAGGCTTAAAATTCACTCATACTATTAGCAAAGAAAAGATAATATTTCTTGATTTAGAAATCGAAATAGTTGAAAATTCCCTGAACATGAAAACACACTTTAAAACAGTAGATGCTAACAACCTAATACATTCAGAAAGCTGTCATCTGAGAAGATGGAAAGAAAATGTAACTAAGGGACAATGTATCTGAATTCGTAGAAATTGTTCTAAAAAAATAGATTATCTAGAACAAGCAGATTTCCTTGAAAGAAAATTCTTAGAGAAGGGTTATAAGAAGGATTTAATAACTAAAGCCAAAAAAGATATAGAATCAATTGATAGGAATGAATTCCTCAAATATAAGGAAAGGCCTAAAACAAACGTTCCAGGTAATAACATTATAAATGTACCACTAATTACTAATTATAATGATGATTTAAAGACTCTGAAAATAAATCATGAACAAACATTGGCACTTAGTACAAAATGATCCCATCATAGGTGATAAAGTTTCCCCTTACCCCAATATAATTTATAGAAAGGCTAAAAACCTTAAGACCATTCTAGCTCCTAGTGAGTTCAAAACTGAGCTACATAGTAACACAAATCAGTTTATTATGGAATAATATCAATGGGTTTTTTCCATGTTTTGGATGTAAGTCCTGCCAATATAGCTGTAAAACCAAAGATTATAGGTCCACACAAACAGGAAATGTATATGAAATTAACAGTACCATCAGATGCCAAGATAAAGGGGTGGTATATATGATTCAATGCATGTGTAACAAACAATACATTGGAGAAACAACCAGAACGCTTATGGAAAGGATCCGTGAACACCTTTGGACTATTGAAAAAGGGAAAAAAAAAAGATACATATTTGTACCAACATTTCAAAGAGAAACATAACAAATTGGCAGATTTTAGATTTTGAGGGATCAAAAAGATAACACCAAATTGTAGAGGAGGTAATTTAGAAGTCGAACTTCTTAGAATTGAATCTGAGACTATATATACACATTACAAACCCTCCAACCCCAAGGATTAAATTCAGAATTAGAAATCTCCTTATTTCTATAAATATTTCTTATTAGGGTTGTTATACATCACCCCTGTCATTTCCACTTATATTTATATATATATAGATATATATATATATATATAGAGAGAGAGAGAGAGCATTATGTTTGGTTAAAACCTGATATATCCTATCCATGACCTCTTTTGTTATGAGAAATCCTTTATGATAAATCCTTCGGTCCTTTCTATTTGAGAATAAGTCACCTGTATATTAACTTATTGTTTGTTAGCTTATTAGATATATATGTATGATTAGTATTTACACTGGGAATTAACTCCAGCTAACCCATATACATACATCTTTATATGTGCATTGATACGTATAATTTTTTAGGGGATATTAATGATATTGCCTATTAAATATTATTCCATGAAATGTATCCATCTAATTTTATTTATCAAGCCATCGTCTGTGATATTAGCCTTATCCATACTTATTGATTATATATATATATATATATATATATATATATATATATATATATATATATATAGTCCACTTACCCAGTAGTCTGTAAACTTATTGATGCCATAAAATACAGGTTAATCACTTATCTTTATTTATAATTTTTTTATTACATGAACATATTGCTTTTTAGGATAGTTGAGCTATTTTCCTGCATAGATATTTATAGATATTTTTGGATATTGAATGTACAGGCTTATAGGTTTTAAGTTTAACATTTCCAAATACCACCTTTTGTATCTTGTATGAATATCAACGGATTCCACCTTATATATAAGGAGGTGTTGTTCTCTGGCTCCAATCGGATTAAACAAATTTCAGCCAATAGAATCCAGAGACTACCTTTACAGGGAGTGCAGAATTATTAGGCAAGTTGTATTTTTGAGGATTAATTTTATTATTGAACAACAACCATGTTCTCAATGAACCCAAAAAACTCATTAATATCAAAGCTGAATAGTTTTGGAAGTAGTTTTTAGTTTGTTTTTAGTTATAGCTATTTTAGGGGGATATCTGTGTGTGCAGGTGACTATTACTGTGCATAATTATTAGGCAACTTAACAAAAAACAAATATATACCCATTTCAATTATTTATTTTTACCAGTGAAACCAATATAACATCTCAAAATTCACAAATATACATTTCTGACATTCAAAAACAAAACAAAAACAAATCAGTGACCAATACAGCCACCTTTCTTTGCAAGGACACTCAAAAGCCTGCCATCCATGGATTCTGTCAGTGTTTTGATCTGTTCACCATCAACATTGCGTGCAGCAGCAACCACAGCCTCCCAGACACTGTTCAGAGAGGTGTACTGTTTTCCCTCCTTGTAAATCTCACATTTGATGATGGACCACAGGTTCTCAATGGGGTTCAGATCAGGTGAACAAGGAGGCCATGTCATTAGATTTTCTTCTTTTATACCCTTTCTTGCCAGCCACGCTGTGGAGTACTTGGACGCGTGTAATGGAGCATTGTCCTGCATGAAAATCATGTTTTTCTTGAAGGATGCAGACTTCTTCCTGTACCACTGCTTGAAGAAGGTGTCTTCCAGAAACTGGCAGTAGGACTGGGAGTTGAGCTTGATTCCATCCTCAACCCGAAAAGGCCCCACAAGCTCATCTTTGATGATACCAGCCCAAACCAGTACTCCACCTCCACCTTGCTGGCGTCTGAGTCGGACTGGAGCTCTCTGCCCTTTACCAATCCAGCCACGGGCCCATCCATCTGGCCCATCAAGACTCACTCTCATTTCATCAGTCCATAAAACCTTAGAAAAATCAGTCTTGAGATATTTCTTGGCCCAGTCTTGACGTTTCAGCTTGTGTGTCTTGTTCAGTGGTGGTCGTCTTTCAGCCTTTCTTACCTTGGCCATGTCTCTGAGTATTGCACACCTTGCGCTTTTGGGCACTCCAGTGATGTTGCAGCTCTGAAATATGGCCAAACTGGTGGCAAGTGGCATCTTGGCAGCTGCACGCTTGACTTTTCTCAGTTCATGGGCAGTTATTTTGGGCCTTGGTTTTTCCACACGCTTCTTGCGACCCTGTTGACTATTTTGAATGAAACGCTTGATTGTTCGATGATCACGCTTCAGAAGCTTTGCAATTTTAAGAGTGCTGCATCCCTCTGCAAGATATCTCACTATTTTTGACTTTTCTGAGCCTGTCAAGTCCTTCTTTTGACCCATTTTGCCAAAGGAAAGGAAGTTGCCTAATAATTATGCACACCTGATATAGGGTGTTGATGTCATTAGACCACACCCCTTCTCATTACAGAGATGCACATCACCTAATATGCTTAATTGGTAGTAGGCTTTCGAGCCTATACAGCTTGGAGTAAGACAACATGCATAAAGAGGATGATGTGGTCAAAATACTCATTTGCCTAATAATTCTGCACTCCCTGTATAAAAGGTGTACTATGCACACCTGGAGTATCTTGATAAAGCCCTCCTAGGGTGAAACGCGTAGAATTTACTCCAGCTACATCACTACTATCACCTGGACACATCCACTATTGATTTACACAAAAAGCTGCGATCCAGCCCCTCCTGTGGACTCTTTAATTTCTACGATTTAGGAGCAAAAGCCACTCTGAGGACAAGGGATCTGAACATCAACGAACAAGTGTAAATATCATCACCGCATTTGTAGTGGATCCTTTAAAGGCTGCAAGTTCATTTGTTCAAGCCTGTTAAAGCAAAAAAAACCAGCCGCCTAACTATAAAGAGCACTCAGTTATTTCCATTGTGACTGACTATACCTCCATACACTTCTTACGAAGCGTGTACCATTACAGCCTATCGGAAGAGGGGTGTGCCACCTGACCGCCAATAGAATTAGAGGCATGCGGTTTGTACTAAGCCGCGAAAGACCCCGGCACACACAGACGCTCAAAGAAGTGAAGGAGCTGCATATCAGCCTGGAGGCTGCTTCACTTTGACGGACATCAGTAAGGTACCTTACCATTCACGATAACTGTGACTGTTACTTATTTAGGATCAGTCTTTTTTCCACCTATTCCTTATCAATATATCATCCAACAATTTGAGGCAATCAGACCGCTTATGCCAGATATTTCCAGGGAGACGTCGCTATTTTTATTCTACATTGACCTATTGTTTTAACAAATGTTAACGCATACTTTGTTTTTAACTAATTATTTAGATTAAAATGGTTATAGATTTACCTTCGTTTGCTCATATTTTTCCTATTATATCCTACTATCACATGTATCACTTGCTTATGCTCACTTGATTTTTGTTTTATGCAACAGTTGTCCACTTTATTTGATATATATATCAATCAATTCAGTAATATAAAAATCAACCACATTTTGTAGAGACTATTCTGTATTTCTTCACACGGCTACACAGCCTGCACTTTATTACCTAAGAGAGGTTTTAGGAATCTATTTTTACACACACTTATATAGTAGATTAAATCCTAGCTGTTTTTAACAGCGCCAGTGGTTTTTCCTTTTTTGGTATTCTTGATTTCACTTAAACTACTGAGGTGGAGTAGTTTCTTTCTACTAGGCCTATAGTATTTAGTTAGTTATAGCGCCAACTCTCATTTCTATAATTTACATTTCAATAATTTTGTAAAACTAATATATAATAATCCATCTGCTGCTTTCTTAGTATTTTTCTGTTTCCTTGAATATAATTTGCTGACATTTTACAAAAGTGTACAATTTAATGGTTATAGTAGCAAGGTCTTTTTCTTTTGTTATATGATATCATCCATTAATATAGTGAGCATAGAATATAAATTAGGATTGACTGTTATAAAATTAAATAGTTTGTCAGTAAACATAGAATCCAAAGATGTATTGGTAAAAAAATATTTTTATTTTTTTTAATTTCCTGTTATTTACTCCTTTGAATGTATTTTTCTGATGTCTCAAAATTGTCCTTGTATATACAGATGTCTAATCTGTGTCAATAATACTTTTGTCTATGTATATTTGTGGAAAATAATAAAAAAAAAGATAAATAAAAATAAAAAAAAATGTAAAGTTGTTTACAAATGTATGGTCTATCTGAAGAAGAATTTTGGGTTTCATGAGCCATAAACCAAGGAAGAAGGATCAATTCAGGATAATGGTTACCCAATACAGCTTCTATGCAGAATCGTTTATAAAGTCCAAGTGTTCATTCAGATCAGTAAAACAATAAAGCAACTAACAAAAAATCTGAAATCTAATTTTTTTTTTCAGTCTGAGTACCAGAAAGCTAAGAACAAATACAATGGCTACCTTACTATGCTAAATTATGTTAGCAATAGTAAAAACAGAATCCTTTCTAATAAGAAACATGAAATTCTTACATTCTGTGCAGCTTCTCCACATTTTTCTATGGCAGCAAGTCCCTGATTGTGGATGTGCGTTTCCAAAAGTTTTTTAAGCTCCCCTAGGCCATCCTGGATTCGAGATACAAGATTGTACATCCTCCCTAAATCTGGGGAGAAATATCCAAATAAACAATTCTTACACAGAGTACAGAATGGGATGAAACAAGATAAATAAAAGCACAGGAAGATCAAACTGAAACAAGATTTATAGTAGAAATGTTCAGGACATATAAAAAAGGTAGATAAAAAGGAGATTACAATGTTAAAGGTGCAATTACTTTTAGTTAAATTAGGTTAGTTATCTAAACCAATAATGCATGTAAACGAATGTATACTGACTAAAAACACTGACACGAAAAATGTGGTAAAGTAAGGGTTAGGATGTACAAGCAAATTGGACAAACCCTATACTTTAGCATTGCTTCACTCTTTTTTTTTTATGTGAAACAACTAACGATAGAACAAGAAAAAAACATTTGCAGCTCATGGGGTCACACACATACCAGGCTAATATATGTAATTTTGCCGGTATCTGGTACAAAACAAGTAATGCACATAATTACTGTAGGAAAACATGAGTATATCGCACTGACTCATATGGTAGTTGAAGGTTCAGGCAGGCTGATAGTAGCACATCTTTTGTCTGTTTTTATTATTCATATTAAAATAAAAAAGAATGGGGTTGGAATATAAAGTACATATGGATATGAGCTATGTTGCATACAACTACTCTCTACACTTTACAACATTTGTATTATAACCTTTCAAAATTGTTTTACATAGAAAACCTACTATGTTCCATATGCAGTTGCGCTGTGAAACCAGCCTCTATACATCTATACATAAATACTTTGTATCTGTCTTGTACCAGCTATAACTAGTTCCTGAGGAGATTATGCTATATTAGTGGTGTGCATATAACTACAAATATCCACCTTACATTTGCTCTCATGAACATCACACATTCCTAAACATTCTCTCTCCTCCCTCCCTGCACCTCATCCAAAAAAAAAAAAACAGTCTTAATACTGCAAATCTGTATTTCATCATATGTCACTCTCCATCTTGCTCATACTAGCTGCTGGCGGAATCTCTCCTAATCCTGGACTTCACAACTTCCTAGCCTCAATCCACCATGTGGGCCTTTCCATAGACCTAGAAAACAAAACTCTGGTAACTCAAATTTATCTCGTGTCTAAAGCCAACACCCCTTCTCTGGTATTTTAATTTTCATCTTGTTGCATCAACAAATACATCTCTTCCCTCACATTTTCCTCATTCGAAACTCACTTGATTCCCTTTTTCTCTTCCCTCTCAATACGTGTTGCAGTTATATACCGCCCCACCCCGACTTCTCATCTCATTTTGATAGTTTTGCTGCCTGGCTACCTGTCCTCAGACACCCCTGCCCTCATTCTAGGGGATTTTAACCTCCCTGTTTACAAACCCACTGCCTCCTCTGCAAAACAACTTCTGCAACTCCCCTAGGCCATTCTGGATTTGAGATACAAGATTGTACATTCTTCCTAAATCCGGTGGAGAAATAGCCAAATAAGCAATTCTTACACAGAGTACAGAACGGGATTAAACAAGATCAATCATTGAAAATAATGTTTCCAGCATGTATTGTGCAGAACAACTATATAGTTTACATATCAATAGCATTAGTTCAGTTTCATTTATGAAGCACAGGAAGTTCAAACTAAAACAAGATTTATAGTAAAAATGTTCAGAACCTATAAAAAAAAAAAAAAAAAAAAAGGTAGAAAAACGTGCAATTACTTATAGTTAAATTATGTTAGTTATCTAAACCAATAAGGCATCTAAACAAATGTATACTTACTAAAAACACTGACACACACAAAAAAAAAAAATCTACTCACTTGCAACATCACTCCCTACAACTCTCCTACTATCTACCCCTCACACCAGTCTACAGAAGCATTAAGTCACTAGATCAGAACAGCTCTAAAACTTCTGCTCTCTTCCATCTACTCCTTTTCCTGCCTTGACCAATCTGCCACTACAATTCCACACAGGTGGAATCTGCCCCTGGGAAGACAAAGATTTGAATCCTATTCAGTAACCGTGGGATACTATATCTATGACTCAAGGATCTGGAACATTGCGTATCCAAGCCTGCCAAAAAAAAGAAAGCCTGCCCCCCACTTGATCCACTACAGGATTGGGGGCAGCCCCTTCATGTTTATTTAGAATCAACAAAAGGCTTCTTGGCTTGCTTCCCCCTATTTCAAGGCTGACTGGACCTCCAAGAAGACTTGGATTTATCCGACCTAGAAGAGGAAGACTTCTGTCCCTTAAAGTTACGAAAGGAACAAAAAATAGAATTCTGGCGACCATTAGGTCTATTCTTTTTATCCTGAGGTAGGAAAGAACCCTTTCCACCTGTAATGTCAGAAATTATTTCTGCAAGAGCTGATCCAAACAAGGCCTCACACCCTTATAAGGCAAAGATAAAAGCTTGGACTTGGATGTAACATTTGCAGACCAAGATTTTAAACCACAGAGCTCAGTGAGCTAAAACAGTAAAACCAGAAATCTTAGCACCCAGTCTAAGAACTTGCATGTTGGCCTCACAAATAAAAGTATTGGCAGCTTTAGAGCCTTGATCCTGTCTTGGATCTCCTCTATAGTAGTCTCCTCTAGGATAAGATTAGATAAGTAATTGCACCAATAAGATGCTGCCCCCGCAACTGTAGCAATACTAGCAACAGGTTGCCACTGTAATCCCTGATGAATGTACATCTTCAAAAAAGCCTCAAGCTTCTTATCCATGGGATCCTTGAAAGACAGAGTAGAGATAGCTCCCCCTACCTTGGGCACCGTGCGCCACGAATCACGTTAGCAACAGGAAACATCTTTTTAAAAACAGGGGACGGGGAAAAAGGAATCCCTGGTTTATCCTATTCCGGAGTTATAATATCTGCCATACGGTCTGGAACTGGAAATACTTCCACAGATGTGGGTACATCATATACCCTTTTTAAGCTTACTAGACCTCTTTGGATTCTCCACCACAGATGCGTCAGATTCTTCCAAAGTAGCAAGAACCTCCTTCAAAAGAACTCAATCTGAAATTAATCTCCTCTGAATCTGCAGAATTGGTTACTACAGTACTACTGAAGAATCATCCTAATCAGATAATTGAGACAAACTGATTAACGCAGCCTTAGCGGAGTGAGCTTAACATCAATATGTTTAAATTTCCTCTTACGCTTACCAGAAACCTTTGGAAAAGATGATAAAGCTGCAGAAATAGTAGAAGTAACCTGCGCAGCGAAATCCCCATGTAAAAAAAAAACAACACCCCCAGGAGGTTGAAAGGAACCACAGGGCACTGCATGTGAAGCTTGAGGGGAAAGCGGATGTGTAGCTAGGATAACACTAACCTGAGAGACAGGAGGCTCAGGGAGAGACATCTTATCTTTAAACATTAAAGTTTTATTTAGTTATTAAGAGCAAAACTGTACAAGAGGAATTATATTAGCCTCCAAACACAATAAGCATTTTTCAAATGAATCAACTTCAGCATTAGTGTCCATAATTGGGTATCCGTTCCTAGCAATTAATTTTTAAATGTCAAATTAGGTTTATTTATATGAAGCAATAAAACATAAATAAGCACCTAAAACCCTCAGCTCTGCTGAGGTCTTAACCCTCCAGAAGCTGCTATAACACTAGCACAGAAAACCGGACACACCCGGTAGCAAAATACACCTTGTTACCGGAACAGCCCAAAACCACTTGCAACTGGAGACAGAGGAAACGGCAACCTCCACACTCGCCGCGGCAAACTCCGATCTGAACATAGAAGCTGAAAACCGGAAGTGCCGAGGAGAGGTCCCATGACCATAATTTTTTTTTTTTTAAATTGCACCAAACAAAAACGGCACAAAAACTGACAGCAGCACAGAAAAAGTGATTAGGCCAAATAAGCTGAGCTGAAAAGTGATTGCAACAAGTTAAAACCTGTCAAACACTTCATACACTCCATCTCTGAGCCCCAATAAAATATGATGCCTCTTCGCATATAAGCAGTGCCCCTAAAACAGATCCAATTCCTTTTACAAGGATTTAACCCCTATAGTGCCGGTACCTTCTAACCTAGAAGGGAAAGCACTTACCTGTGGATCCTGCTCGGTCAGGCAGGAGCTGTTTTCTGAGGTGTTGCAGCTTCTCCATTTCTACCAGGGACCTATAGAAAAGAAAGAACAGAGTAACCAACCGTGGCTTTCTATAATAGGGATAGCAATAATGTTAGAAGCTTAAGCAGGGACCACCTCGCCGTCTTCTAACTGCTAATAGCCACCATTACTCTTACTAAAGCGATTGACATGGACACAGCATAGCCCCAATCCCATAAAAGGATTAAAATAAATCTTCAGACACCATCTTCGCCATCCTCCAGTGATCAAGGCAAAGAAAATGACTGGGGGTTATGGGTAAGGGAAGTGATCTCTGCTGGGGTGCTCTTTGCCACCTCCTGCTGGCCAGGAGTGAATATCGCACTAGTAATTAGAATGTTTTGTGGACTCTCCATGCCATAGGAAAGAAATGTACAAACGCTCCCTGCCAAAGGCATTTTTAACAACAAAACCTCTAAGAAGAAGTTGAGCATCCAAGACTGTAAAGGTTCCAAAAGGAACCAGATACAACAAAAAACCCCAGAAAAGATAGGACTGAGAAAAAGTCGAATTCTAACCAGCCTGAAAAAAAAAGGTCCAGATACCTGGAAATTTAGGCATACAGTCGAAAACAACCCAGGAAGAGATAAACTCAGTCCCATTTGGAAAGTTGGTCCATATACAAACTTCCTGCATGGCAAGGAGGAACAATTATCATGCAGCTATCAGCCCAAAATATGATTTGACATTCAAATCATAGAATACATTTTTCCACTTACATTTGTTTCCTTTGACAGTAGTTTTTTAAATACATACAAATGTTTGAAATGGTACACAATTTTCAATGTAATATTTGATTCAAGGAAAAACAAGCAATATAATAAAATTAAATATACAAGAATATTTAAATATTACTTTGGAAGGTCATACTTAAAAAAAAAATTACATTGAAAGTTGCATCCAAAACAGAAACATGATCATTTTTGATTTAAAGGGACACTCAAGTCAAAATTAAATTTTCAGGATTCGGATAGAGCACACAATTTTAAATCAACTTTCTAATATACTGTACTTCCATTAACAAAATGTGCACAGTCTTTATATTTACTCCTACTGAGCATGTGCAAGAATTCCCAGCATATATGCATTTGTAATTGGCTGGCTAATGGCTGTCACATGATAGAGGAGTGGAAATAGAACCTTGGGAGGGTGTGACCCAGTAAAAAAACAGAATTTATGCTTACCTGATAAATTACTTTCTCTTGTGGTATATCCAGTCCACGGATTCATCCTTTACTTGTGGGATATTCTCCTTCCTAACAGGAAGTGGCAAAGAGAGCACACAGCAGAGCTTTCCATATAGCTCCCCCTCTAGCTCCACCCCCCAGTCATTCGACCGGAGGTTAGGAGAAAAAAGGAGAAACCATAGGGTGCAGTGGTGACTGTAGTTTAAATAAAAAATTTACCTGACTGATAGCCAGGGCGGGCCGTGGACTGGATACACCACAAGAGAAAGTAATTTATCAGGTAAGCATAAATTCTGTTTTCTCTTGTAAGGTGTATCCAGTCCACGGATTCATCCTTTACTTGTGGGATACCAATACCAAAGCTTTAGGACACGGATTAAGGGAGGGAACAAGACAGGTACCTTAAACAGAAGGCACCACTGCTTGTAAAACCTCTCTCCCAAAAATAGCCTCCGAAGAAGCAAAAGTATCGAATTTTTAAAATTTGGAAAAAATATGTAGCGAAGACCAAGTCGCCGCCTTACAAATCTGTTCAACAGAAGCCTCATTTTTAAAAGCCCATGTGGAAGCCACTGCTCTGGTAGAATGAGCAGTAATTGTTTCAGGAGGCTGCTGGACAGCAGTCTCATAGGCCAAACGGATGATGCTTTTCAGCCAAAAAAAAAAAAAAAAAGAAAGAAAGAGGTAGCGGTCGCCTTCTGACCTCTCCTCTTACCAGAATAGATAACAAACAAAGAAGCCGTTTGTCTGAAATCCTTAGTTGCTTGTAAATAAAACTTTAAAGCACAAACCACATCAAGATTGTGTAACAGACGTTCCTTCTTCGACGAAGGATTAGGACACAGAGAAGGAACAACAATTTCCTGGTTAATATTCTTATTAGACACAACTTTAGGAAGAAAACCTGGTTTGGTACGCAAAACTACCTTATCTGCATGGAACACCAGGTAAGGTGAATCACACTGCAAAGCAGATAACTCTGAAACTCTTCGAGCAGAAGAGATAGCTACCAAAAACAAAACTTTCCAAGATAACAGTTTAATATCTATGGAATGTAAAGGTTCAAACGGAACCCCTTGCAGAACTGAAAGAACTAAATTCAGACTCCACGGCGGAGCAACAGGTCTATAAACAGGCTTGATTCTGACTAAAGCCTGACTAAACGCTTGAACGTCTGGTACCTCTGCCAGACGTTTGTGTAAAAGAATAGACAAAACAGATATCTGTCCTTTTAAGGAACTAGCTGATAATCCTTTCTCCAATCCTTCTTGGAGAAATGCCAAAATCCTGGGAATCCTAACCTTACTCCATGAGTAACCCTTAGATTCGCACCAAAAAAGATATTTCCGCCAAATCTTATGGTAGATTATCCTGGTGACAGGCTTTCTAGCCTGAATCAGGGTATCAATAACCGACTCGGAGAAACCACGCTTTGATAGGATTAGGCGTTTAATCTCCAAGCAGTCAGACGTAGAGAAATTAGATTTGGATGTTTGAAAGGACCCTGTATTAGAAGGTCCTGCCTCATTGGCAGTGTCCATGTTGGTACAGATGACATGTCCACTAGGTCTGTATACCAAGTCCTGCGTGGCCACGCAGGCGCTATTAGAATCACCAAAGCCCTCTCCTGCTTGATTCTGGCAACCAGACGAGGGAGGAGAGGAAACGGTGGAAAAACATAGGCCAGATTGAAGGACCAAGGCGCTGCTAGAGCATCTATCAGCACCGCCTGGGGATCCCGGGACCTGGACCCGTAAAGAGGAAGCTTGGAGTTCTGACGGGACGCCATTAGATCCAATTCTGGAGTGCCCCATAGCCGAGTCAGCTGGGCAAATACCTCCGGGTGGAGTTCCCACTCCCCCGGGTGAAAAGTCTGACGACTTAGAAAATCCGCCTCCCAGTTGTCTACTCCTGGGATGTGAACTGCTGAGAGGTGGCAAGAGTGATCCTCCACCCACCTGATTATTTTGGTTACTTCCATCATTGCTAAGGAACTCCTTGTTCCCCCTTGATGATTGACATAAGCTACAGTTGTGATGTTGTCCGACTGAAATCTGATGAATTTGGCCGCTGCTAGCTGAGGCCATGCCTGAAGCGCATTGAATATCGCCCTCAGTTCCAGAATGTTTATCGGGAGAAGAGCTTCTTCCCAAGACCATAAGCCCTGAGCTTTCATGGAGTCCCAGACTGCACCCCAGCCCAACAGACTGGCGTCGGTCGTTACGATGATCCACTCTGGTCTGCGGAAACACATTCCCTGAGACAGGTGATCTAGAGACAACCACCAGAGAAGAGAATCTCTGGTCCCCTGGTCCAACTGTATTTGAGGAGACAAATCTGCATAATCCCCATTCCACTGTTTGAGCATGCATAGTTGCAGTGGTCTGAGGTGTATCCTTGCAAAAGGGACTATGTCCATTGCCGCTACCATTAGTCCGATTGTCTCCATACACTGAGCTACAGATGGCCGAGGAATGGAATGAAGAGCTCGGCAAGTAGTTAAGAGTTTTAACTTTCTGACCTCCGTCTGAAATATTTCCATTTCTACCGAGTCTATTAGTGTTCCTAGAAAGGGAACTCTTGTGAAGGGGGAGAGAGAACTCTTTTTGATGTTCACCTTCCACCCGTGAGACCTCAGAAAGGCCACTACAATTTCCGTGTGAGACTTGGCTCTTTGGAAAGTCGACGCCTGAATTAAGATGTCGTCTAGATAAGGCGCCACTGCTATGTCCCGCGGTCTTAGAACCGCCAGGAGGGACCCTAGCACCTTTGTGAAAATTCTGGGAGCAGTGGCCAACCCGAAGGGAAGAGCCACAAACTGATAATGCTTGTCCAGAAAGGCGAACCTGAGAAACTGGTGATGATCTTTGTGGATAGGAATGTGCAGATACGCATCCTTTAGATCCACGGTAGTCCTATATTGACCCTCCTGGATCATTGGTAAGATTGTCCGAATGGTCTCCATCTTGAATGATGGGACTCTGAGGAATTTGTTTAGAATTTTGAGATCCAGGATTGGTCTGAAAGTTCCTTCTTTTTTGGGAACCACAAACAGGTTTGAGTAAAAACCCAGCCCTTGTTCCACGATTGGAACTGGGTAGATCACTCCCATTGTATGTAGGTCTTCTACACAGCGTAAGAACGCCTCTTTCTTTGTCTGGTCTGAAGACAAACGAGAAATGTGGAACCTTCCCCTTGGATGGGTGTCCTTGAAATCTAGAAGATATCCCTGGGATACAATCTCTAAGGCCCAAGGATCGTGTACGTCTCTTGCCCAGGCCTGAGCGAAGAGAGAGAGTCTGCCCCCTACTAGATCCGGTCCCGGATCGGGGGCTACCCCTTCATGCTGTCTTGGAAGCAGCTGCAGGCTTCTTGGCCTGTTTACCCTTGTTCCAGCCCTGGTAAGGTTTCCAGGCTGCTTTGGGTTGTGAAGTGTTACCCTCTTGCTTTGTAGCAGGGGAGGATGAAGCGAGACCGCTCCTGAAATTCCGAAAGGAACAAAAATTATTTTGTTTGTTCTTTGTCTTAAAGGACATGTCCTGAGGGAGAGCATGGCCTTTTCCCCCCAGTGATTTGAGATAATCTCTTTCAATTCAGGCCCGAAAAGGGTCTTACCTTGAAAGGGATGTTCAATAGTTTGGATTTTGACGACACATCGGCCGACCAGGACTTTAGCCACAGCGCCCTGCGCGCCAAAATGGCGAAACCTGAATTCTTTGCCGCTAACTTAGCCAGTTGGAAAGCGGCATCTGTGATAAAAGAATTAGCCAGCTTAAGAGCCTTAATTCTGTCCATAATGTCCTCATATGAGGTCTTCGTCTGGAGCGCATCTTCCAGCGCCTCGAACCAGAAAGCAGCTGCAGTAGTTACAGGAACAATGCACGCTATAGGTTGGAGAAGAAAACCTTGCTGAACAAAAATTTTCTTAAGTAAACCCTTTAATTTTTTATCCATAGGGTCTTTAAAAGCACAACCGTCCTCAATTGGTATGGTTGTGCGTTTAGCAAGTGAAGAAACAGCCCCCTCCACCTTAGGGACCGTCTGCCACGAGCCTGCGTGGTGTCAGATATGGGGAACATCTTCTTAAAAACAGGAGGGGGAACAAACGGAATACCTAGTCTATCCCACTCCCTAGTTACTATATCCGCAATCCTCTTAGGGACCGGGAACACATCAGTGTAAACAGGAACTTTTAGGTACTTGTCCATTTTACACAATTTCTCTGGAACCACCAAAGGGTCACAGTCATCCAGAGTAACTAATACCTCCCTGAGCAATAAGCGGAGGTGTTCTAGTTTAAATTTAAAAGCCAACGTATCTGAGTCTGTCTGAGGAGCAACCTTTCCCGAATCGAAAATTTCTCCCTCAGACAGCACATCCCTCGCCCCCATTTCAGAGCGTTGTGAGTGTATATCTGATACGGCTACTAAAGCGTCAGAATGCTCATAATCTGTTCTTAAAACAGAGCTATCACGCTTTACAGGTAACACGGGCAGCTTAGATAAAAATGCTGAGAGGGTATTATCCATAACTGCCGCCAAATCTTGTAAGGTAAAAGATTTAGACGCGCTAGAGGTGCTAGGCGTCGCTTGAGCGGGCGTAACTGGTTGGGACACTTGGGGAGAGGTCAACGGGCTAACCTCATTACCTTCTGTCTGAGAATCATCTTGGGCCACATTTTTAAGTGCAACAATATGGTCTTTAAAGTGTATAGACATATCAGTACAAGTGGGACACATTTTGAGAGGGGGTTCCACCATGGCTTCTAAACACATTGAACAAGGATTTTCCCTGGTGTCAGACATGTTTAACAGACTAGTAGTAAGACAAACAGGCTTAGAAAACACTTTAATCAAGCAAAAACACACTTTGCAAAAAAAAGTTACTGTGCCTTTAAGAAATAAAAAAGGCACACAATTTTCCAAAACAGTGAAAAATGCACCAAACTTTCTGAAATTTTCACAGTATGTACCTAAAGCAGTGGTAAGATTGCACAACTAGCAAAAAAGTTGATTAACCCCTTAATGCCCAAACCGGATCAATAGCAAGCTAACAGACCTGTTAAAACAACTTTAGCACCTTGCCACAGCTCTGCTGTGGCCCTACCTTCCCTCAGAAGTCAGATTTATGGGGAAAAAGCTTTTTTATGGGTCCTCCACTGTAGCAGGAGCCTCCATATGAACACAGCCTGAAGATCTAGTCCATCTAACTGCGCATCTGAGGCGCGAAATTAGGCCCCTCCCACCTTACTCCAGTGCTGTGAGGCCTAAAGAAACCCTTATAAAAGAGTTATAAGATTAGCCATGTGGGTAATAACCCCTGAAAGAAACCCAAAGGGACCTTTAAAGTGACTCAAAAACGATGTTTATAAGTAAAAACCGTTTGCCATAAAAAAGTGTCAACTTGCCATAAAATAGTGTCAACCAGCATAAATTAGCCCTGTTATGTAAGCTTGAAATTCCATACTTAGTCTCTGAATAAAACTTACCCTTCCCTCATTGGGATCTTATCAGTCCTTTTCTAGCATTACCACAGTCTTGTCTAGAAATAAGTGACTGAACATACCTTATTGCAGCCTAACCTGCAAACCGTTCCCCCCAACTGAAGTTCTTGTACTCCTCAGTCCTGTGTGGGAACAGCAGTGGATTTTAGTTACAACATGCTAAAATCATCTTCCTCTCTGCAGAAATCTTCATCTCTTTTCTGCTGGAGAGTAAATAGTACACACCGGTACCATTTAAAATAACAAACTTTTGCTTGTAGAACAAAAAAACTACAAATCTAACACCACATCTCTTTACCCTCCCGAGAGGGACCCTATTGCTTAGAGCCGGCAAAGAGAATGACTGGGGGGTGGAGCTAGAGGGGGAGCTATATGGACAGCTCTGCTGTGTGCTCTCTTTGCCACTTCCTGTTAGGAAGGAGAATATCCCACAAGTAAAGGATGAATCCATGGACTGGATACACCTTACAAGAGAAAAAGCATCTCACTACGTGTGTTGGTCCTGACCCTTAGGGCTCGATTAATCAAGCTACGACGGACAGGGGCGTACATATACGCCCTTGTCAGCCGCAGCTCACCGCTGGCGGAACTCAGCATTGCACAAGAACAATATTTTGTGCTCTTGTGCAACACCACCCCCTGCCCGCGCACAGCCAATCACGCTCGGGCAGGAGTTGTCAATCTCCCTGGTCGGACGAGATTGAAATTCTCCACCTAAGAGGTGGAGAAGAGTTAAGGAAGCAGCGGTCTGATGACCGCTGCTTGATAAATACGGACTGCAGGTCCTCTTGTGAGAACCTGCAGTCGTAGACCCCTTAGTTTAAGATAGATGGACAGATAAACTACAGGAGGAAAACACACCTCACTTCTGATGTATATTTACACACCTGAACATATCTTCCATTTCTTTTTCCTGCATACGTGAAATACTATAGCACATTCTAGTTAAGTACACAAAAAACATACATTTTTCAAGAACTGAATGCTAATCTTAAGATACCTTCATTTTTGTCCGCATCTAGTAAATTTTGAAACTCTGTGTGGAAAATTTCTAGGTGTTTTTCAATGAGCACTTGTTCACATTTCCGAGCCAGCTCATCCTGTGTGCTCTCGTGTAAATATACTTGTACTCTGCGCTGCTCCTCCAAAAGCCTTGCTTCTGCCTAGAGTAAAAAAAAAAACTAACATAAATAAACCAATCCTTCAGCAGAATGACATTCAATAAAATCCTAAGAACACCAACACTGGGTGTGGAAGCAAAGTCATGAAGAATATAATATTTGTCAGATGCCAAGCAAACCTTTTGGCATATATATAAATTTATTTTTGTTTTGTTTTTTACTTATAATAAATTCCCTCGAACAATGGCCTGCATCTTATATGCCAAACATGATTAATATAATTAATATTTCTTTCTTATCTGTACAACAAGAGACAGCTTTATAGTAAAAGTGTAAGTGCTTTTAAAAAGAAATCTAGTTAAACACAAACTGGGGTTAAACAGACTGCACCATGGAAGCAGTACATTCACACTCCTGAACAGGAGAGGTCAATGAACCCATCAGGAGAGGCAAACATGTCTTTCAATCACCAGCCACTTCCACTGCAGGAGTGGCAATGCACTCTACCCAGGTTTTAACTCTGATTATGTATTTAACACCCCTGCATGGGTTTTGCACATAACATGAACATTAAGTTGGTTTAAAAACTGAATGAAAGAGCATGCGCATTTATTTTTTAATTTATATTTTTTATTGAGGTATAATGACAAAATAGACAAAATGCAAAAAACAATAATTACAAGCTTGTGCAATTACATGTACATACAATGATGCTAAAGCAAGCAACGCTCTCTCATATGAAGTTCAGAAAGCAAATGGTGAGAACTTAGCATTGCGTCCGAGGAGCTCTTCAGAAAAAAAAGACATATTGCAAAACAATTACAAGCCTGTATAGTTACATGTGCAAGCAATAACACTGAAGAAAGCAACGCCGTTTTGTATGAAGTACAGAAAGCAAAAGGTGAGAGCTTAGCATTATGCCTAAATAGCGCTTTAAAAAACAAAAGTTAATATTCCTCTATTTTTACCTACTGAAACAGTAAGAGGCCACCCCTGGACCCTCCCATACACACCAAAAGTATAATTTACTAGAAGGATTTTGTGCAAGAAATAGGTCACTCATGGACCTTAGTTTTATTGTTTATCCCATCATACAATACCACTTTCAGTAGAGTAGTATCTTATCAGGGCTTTAAAAACATAAATTATGCTAACCAGATAATTTCCTTTCCTTCTGTATGAGGAGAGTCCACGGCTTCATTCATTACTTGTGGGAAAACAGAACCTGGCCACCAGGAGGAGGCAAAGACACGCAGCTAAAGGCTTAAATACCTCTCCCACTTCCCTCACATCCCAGTAATTCTGCCAAGGGAACAAGGAACAGTAGGAGAAATATCACGGTATAAAGGGTGCCAGAAGAACAAAATTTAGGTCTGCACAATGGAGAAAAAACGGGCAGGGGGCCGTGGACTCTCATACAGAAGGAAAGGAAATTATCTGGTTAGCATAATTTATGTTTTTAAAGCCCTGATAAGATACTACTCTCCTGAAAGATACTACTCTCCTCTTAGCTAAAATTACTTTATCAAGGCATGTGGAACATAATTGGGTATGCGGATACAACGTAGCCTCCTCACAATACAAACAGGTATAAGATTTAGGTAAAGAGGGAGTACCCTCCATCGTATCAGAGTCCTCCATAGCTTGCGCTTGTAAAATGGACTACAGAAAAAGATAAGTGGCACCTTTATACCCCAATGGCTGGGGCACTCACCTCCTCCTATGACCCAGGCCCCACAGAGACACCGCTCCGTTTCCGGTAAACCGCACGGTCAGGAACAGAGGAAATCAGGGTGACCACACCCGGTCACGTGGTGCGTCATGCAGGACCACCCCTGCTACAGGAAAAAGGCGTGCCAAACCTAACAGGTTGCGCAGCTAACCAAAATAAAAGTAAAAACCTGTACGTTCCAACATCTGCCTGAGACTCATCTCACACATGTTACAGCATAAAACATAATAAAGAAAATTATGCGATAAATACCCCCTGTTCAATAATCCCCTTCCGGAGATATTAACGCTCTATTCCATACAGATAAAAGAAGTCACACTGTGCCCCTGTCTTCTTGCGTTATCATATGTGCATATAAATGAAACGATCTTACCAGAATCTCTGCTGTGGAACAGGCACACAGCCTCTCAAGTTTGACAGTCTTGTAGCATCGCACCTGACATGGACTTGAGTGATAGAAGCAGGCAGTGAAACTCGTCAACACGGATTGCTTAGGAGCTGTTAATACGAGTCTGGATGGGTTTGCAGAAAGACTCTCCCTGCATCTCCAGACTCTAACATTCGTCAATACTCTCACTGAGAGGCTGACAAGACTACTTAAAACTCCAGTCCCATTCCGAAGGATACTACCCTCCATAAGGAACTACTCCGTATCTTCTGACACTTCTCTGCCTGCGACGAAAGGCAAAGAATGACTGGGATATAAGGGAAGTGGGGGAGGTATTTAAGCCTTTGGCTGGGGTGTCTTTGCCTCCTCCTGGTGGTCAGGTTCTGTATTCCCACAAGTAATGAAGCCGTGGACTCTCCTCATATTATGGAAAAGGGGAGAATTTGTGTCATTAAATAATAGAATCGAACTATGATAAAAATATTAACACCTAATGGCAAACTAGAGAACAGTAATCATCTTTAGATCTCTCGATCCTCTTTAGTATTGAGTTGGCCTACTATACAAATCCTAATAGAAATTTTAGGGTAGAATGTATGTCATGTCACTTAAAACACCAACTGTATAAGTTGTATATAGGGAACTATAGTATCATTGGGATGAATATTAAATAGCTCTATGCCACCCAGAATAGAACTGCCACTCAGGGGCTAAATGGTAAACTAAGATATTTTTAAAAACCTCGTCACTTAGTATAACTAAAAGAATTTGTGAAATAAAGGTTAGATCTCTGTAAGCTCCACCAAAGCAGTTAAAGGGATAGGAAAGTCAAAATTTAATTTACACGATTCAGATAGAGCATGTAATGTAAAAACACTTTTAAATTCACTTCTATTTTTAAATGTGCTTTGTTCTCTTGGTATCCATTGTTGAAAAAGAATACGCACATATCCTACACTAATAGGAGCTGCTGCTAATTGGTGCCTGCACACATTTATCTTTTGTGATTGACTCACTAGATGTGTTCAGCTGCCAGCAGTGCAATGCTGTTCCTTTAGCAAAGGATAAGAGAACGAAGCAAATTTGAAAGTTGTTTAAAATTGTATGTTCTATTCAAATCATGAAAGAAAATTTTGGGGTTTCCTGACTCTAACTTTACCAAAAGTTAAGAGCAATTGAAATAGCGTTGGAGCATTACCTTAGAATAATAATGTGAGCTTACTCCCATATTATGTAGATAGACATGACAATAAGTTGGGGTTTATGGTATGACTATGCTGCCATATTAGGGAATCAGATAGTTGTCTGAACCGGCATCAAACATGAGGTTCTCATACTACCAGGCAACAACTGATCCGACAATGAAATCTTGGTTATCTGGTATCATTGTGCCTGTACTAAGCGGTCGACTAAGAACATATTCAATCCATCATGAAACATGAAAATACATAGGCAATAGTTAGTACTATGGCTTTCTTCATATGTTTTTATTAGTAGTAGTATCTACAGCTAGCCTATATAGAGAATATGACTGAGATCATTATCTGTGCAATAGAAAAAATCAAGTAAACTGACAACTTTTATCTTAGAATGACCTTAAAACAGTATAAACCTACAAACTCGCAGTCCATATAGACCATCAGGTTGACAAATAAAAACAAATCTGCTTCTCTGAATTGCTCTTCATGAAACTGGGGACATATGGAAACTAAAGTCACCCTATCCCTTTCTTCCAGTATTTGTATAGTTCACTAAGCTATCAGCCAATTCCGATTTCAGGACGAAGCCATACGAGCCCACCTTGTGCCTTTCAGCAGCAACTGTAGCAAAGCTCAACATAAATACATGCGATACCCAGGACATACTTGAAAACGAGAGAAATCTCAATGTATCCTTCCTGGTAAGATATTTTATATAAGTACCGGGCCACAGCCCCCTCCCAGACATATCCGTAAAAGCTTGACTCTTTTGAATAATGGGGTAAATCAACTTCCAATTCCGCAAGATGCTGAGGCCCCCCTCAGGAGGAGTTGGCAGAACTAGCCCAGGGGGTACCAGACAACCCAGTCTTCCTCTTTACCACTGCAAGGTTATAATAGATACCTCCAGCTGTCATCAATCGTGAGGGATGATAGGCAACAGGTAAATCCCTAACCTGCATCAGGGCCAGTTTCGCCAGGCACCAGCCACACTCAGACTGTCCATTTCATGATAAAGTAGACTATGGCAGTGCGAACACTACTATAGGACTCCTCCGCCTCTCAAGCTTGGTTCTTGGTCTTAACAAATAGGTACTGTCCCTCATTCAATTGCGATTCTGTCTGCAGATCCATTACAGCCACATCCTCTAGCGAATCACACAGCAGTGAAACTCCTTTTAGATCCGCAGTAAGTCCCACATCATACTCCCCCATATCTACAGGTGCAATGAGAAATAAGAGACCGTCTATTCTCTTAAACATCTTATTTTCAAACTCTTTCAAGAGGTCTTGAATAACTAAATAGATTCCCTCCTCTTGTGTATTCATGTTAAAACTATAAAGTAAAACAGTCCAAAAAAACATGTCCTTATCTCTGAATCGGCAGTACAATTTAACAGTCTATATGTGACTGTTGTATCCGGGTCACGGAGGGGACTGGGTGTCAAGGTCTCCCAAGAAAGCAGCATGCAACCAGTTTTAAGTCAGATGTGTGCCAAATACGATCATATATAAAAAAAATATTTTTTTTCACAAACTTTGTAAGTAATTTCAGTGAGAAACTGGTGCAGACATAAGCCAAATGGTTGTAAAAGCTTCCCTAAAATCCGCTTTGAAATAGCAGAAACGTTTGAGCTTGTCATTGGTTTTGATAATTAGAAGGTCATTAATTGCAGCTGTAAATCACAGTTCTGAAAGGGAATTTTTAGATACTTTCAGTCAAAGGGTTAATAAGCTTTATTGTTATTAAGTAACTGCAAACCAAGGTATTGATCTAGGCCCACTTTGGTATATTTCATGTAAACTTAAAAAAAAAAAATTACTTAAGAAACTTTCTCACTGATATTATTTACACAAAACATGTGTAGTGATAATTCAAATGATTTTAAAATCTTTTGTTCAGAAATAGTAGATATGTATGGGCTTGTCATTTGTTTTAATAACTAGAAGTTCTGAAAGATTTTCTAAAAGGGATTTTTTACCAGTATTTTAAAACTATGTTAAATTTCAAAATGGTCATTACGCACAGACCAGGTATCGAAGGGCATGAAACAGCGATGAAGCTGATCTGTACAATTTTTTTTAAACCAAATTTTGGATTTCATTGCAGCAAAGCATGGGTTAAATTATTTGGTCTGAAAGGTCTACTTCACCCATGTATTTATTATAATCTATGATTGAAACTTTTTTTCTGCCTCAACAGTTCACCTCTTGCAGAAACTTCCCTGGTACAATCATTGTTTATTGTTGACAGTGTATACAATTTTTTTCTCAACTAATAGATTCTGATTTGCTAGCCTTTAGATTTTTAGAGATTAGCTGTTGTGGCAAACCTTATAATATTTTTCTTACTGTTCCACTGTGTCATAACAGTATAATATTTTAAAAAGAATGGAATGCTGGTGTAATAGACATACAGACGTACCCATAGCCCATTGGTTTTCAAACCTGTCCTAAGTCCTCCCTAACAGGCAAGATTTTTGGGATATCTGCAAAATAATCAGCAGATTAGTAAACATGGTTATTAACCTGCTCTCAACCAAGGTGAAAACCCTGCTATAGACTAATAAAGGCTGAACAAGGTCCCAGATAATTTTCTCACTTATACGTAGGTCAGGTGGACAACCAGGTGAATCCATTTTACAAATTTTCATTCACAAATCCTGACATTGTTGATGTATCCTGTGACACTCAAACGTTTTATAAAATTGAATCTCAAACGTTATTTTGAATGGATATATTGTTTAAAAAACATAATTTATGTAAGAACTTACCTGATAAATTAATTTATTTCATATTGGCAAGAGTCCATTAGCTAGTGACGTATGGGATATACAATCCTACCAGGAGGGGCAAAGTTTCCCAAACCTCAAAATGCCTATAAATACACCCCTCACCACACCCACAATTCAGTTTAACAAATAGCCAAGGAGTAA
The DNA here is from genome assembly GCF_027579735.1 of Bombina bombina. NCBI lineage: Eukaryota > Metazoa > Chordata > Amphibia > Anura > Bombinatoridae > Bombina > Bombina bombina. The sequence continues at coordinate 600,295,666 of NC_069503.1, read as the reverse complement.
AAAGCATCAACAAAGACATTTGGAAATAATTGTGCTTTATACAAAAAATCATAACCTCCACAAAAAGGGTGGGCCTCATGGACTCTTTGGTAAATAGTGTACGCAAAGAAGACCAAGTTGCTGCTTTGCAAATCTGATCAACTGAAGCCTCATTCTTAAAAACCCACTAAGTGGAGACTGATATAGTAGAATGAGCTGTAATTCTCTGAGGCGGGGCTTGAACCGACTCCAACTAAGCTTGATGAATCAAAAGCTTAACCACGAAGCCAAGGAAACAGCAGAAGCCTTCTAACCTTTCCTAGAACCAAAAAATATAACAAATAGACTAGAAGTCTTCCTGAAATCTTTAGTAGCTTCAACATAATATTTCAAAGCTCTTATCACATCCAAAGAATGTAAGGATCTCTCCAAAGAATTCTTAGGATTAGGACACAAGGAAGGGACAACAATTTCTCTATTAATGTTGTTAGAATTCACACCCTTAGGTAAGAATTTAAATGAAGTCCGCAAAACCGCCTTATCCTGATGAAAAATCAGAAAAGGAGATTCACAAGAGAGAGCGGATAATTCAGAAACTCTTCTATCAGAAGAGATGGCCAAAAGAAACAACACTTTCCAAGAAAGTAGTTAATGACCAAAGAATGCATAGGCTCAAACGGAGGAGCCTGTAAAGCCTTCAAAACCAAATTAAGACTCCAAGGAGGAGAGATTGATTTAATGACAGGCTTGATACGAACCAAAGCCTGCACAAAACAGTGAATATCAGGAAGTCTAGCAATCTTTCTGTGAAATAAAACAGAAAGAGCAGAGATTTGTCCTTCAAGGAACTTGCAAACCTTTATCCAAACCATCCTGAAGAAACTGTAAAATTCTAGGAATTCTAAAAGAATGCCAAGAGAATTTATGAGAACACCATCAAAAGTAAGTTTTCCAAACTCAATAATAAATCTTTCTAGAAACAGATTTACAAGCCTGCAACATAATATTAATCACTGAGTCAGAGAAACCTCTACGACTAAGCACTAAGCATTCAATTTCCATACCTTCAAATTTAATGATTTGAGATCCTGATGGGAAAAAACAGACCTTGAGATAGAAGGTCTGGCCTTTATGGAAGTGGCCAAGGTTGGCAACTGGACATCCGTACAAGATCTGCATACCAAAACCTGTGAGGCCATGCTGGAGCTACCAGCAGCACAAACGATTGCTCCATGATGATTTTGGAGATCACTCTTCGAAGAACTAGAGGCGGGAAAATATAAGCAGACTGATAACACCAAGAAAGTGACAATGCATCCACTGCTTCCGCCTGAGGATCCCTGGACCTGGACAGGAATCTGGGAAGTTTTTTGTTTAGATGAGATGCCATCAGATCTATTTCTGGAAGCCCCCACGTATGAACAATTTGAGAAAACACATCTGAGTGGAGAGACCATTCTCCCGGATGTAAAGTCTGACGACTGAAGTAATTTGCTTCCTAATGGTCTATACCTGGGTTATGGACCGCAGAAATTAGATAGGAGCTGGATTCCGCCCAAACAAGTATCCAAGATACTTCTTTCATAACTTGAGGACTGTGAGTCCCACCCTGAAGATTGACATATGCCACAGTTGTGATATTGTCTGTCTGAAAACAAATGAACGGTTCTCTCTTCAACAGAGGCCAAAACTGAAGAGCCCTGAGAATCGCAAGGAGTTTCCAAAATATTGATTGGTAATCTCGCCTCTTGAGATTTCCAAACCCCTTGTGCTGTCAGAGATCCCCAAACAGCTCCCCAACCTGAAAAGACTTGCATCTGTTGTGATCACAGTCCAGGTTGGATGAACCAAAGAGGCCCCTAGAACTATACAATGGTGAACTAACCACCAAGTCAGAGATAGTCAAACAGTGGGATTTAAGGATATTAATTGTGATATCCTTGTATAATCCCTGCACCACTGATTCAGCATACAAAGAGAGGTCTCATATAAAGACGAGCAAATAGAATCACGTCCGATGCTGCAGTCATGAGACCTAAAAACTTCCATGCACATAGCTACTGAAGGGAATAATAGAGACTGAAGGTTCAGACAAGCTGAAACCAATTTAAAAATTGTCTCATCTGTTAGAGACAGAGTCATGGACACTGAATCTATCTGGAAACCTAAAAAGGTGACCCTTGTCTGAGGAATCAAGTCACTTTTTGGTAAATTGATCCTCCAACCATGTCTTTGAAAAAAAACAACAGTAGTTGAATTGTGTGAGATTCTGCAGAACGTAAAGACTGAGCAAGTACCAAGATATCGTCCAAATAAGGAAACACCGCAACACCCCGCTCTCTGATAACAGAGTGCAGGACACCAAGAACCTTTGAAAAGATTCCTAGAGCTGTCGCTAAGCCAAAAAGGAAGAGCAACAAATTGGTAATGGTTGTCTAAAAAAAAGAGAATCTCAGAAATTGAAAACAGTCTAGATGAATCGGAATATGAAGATATGCATCCTGTAAGTCTATTGTGGGCATATAATGCCCTTGCTGAACAAAAAGCAGAAAAGACCTTATAGTCACCATTTTGAAAGTTGGTACTCTTACATATCGATTCAAATTTTTTAGATCCAAAACTGGTCTGAATGAAAACAGAATTTATGTTTACCTGATAAATTTCTTTCTCCAACGGTGTGTCCGGTCCACGGCGTCATCCTTACTTGTGGGATATTCTCTTCCCCAACAGGAAATGGCAAAGAGCCCAGCAAAGCTGGTCACATGATCCCTCCTAGGCTCCGCCTACCCCAGTCATTCGACCGACGTTAAGGAGGAATATTAGCATAGGAGAAACCATATGGTACCGTGGTGACTGTAGTTAAAGAAAATAAATTATCAGACCTGATTAAAAAAACCAGGGCGGGCCGTGGACCGGACACACCGTTGGAGAAATAAATTTATCAGGTAAACATAAATTCTGTTTTCTCCAACATAGGTGTGTCCGGTCCACGGCGTCATCCTTACTTGTGGGAACCAATACCAAAGCTTTAGGACACGGATGAAGGGAGGGAGCAAATCAGGTCACCTAAATGGAAGGCACCACGGCTTGCAAAACCTTTCTCCCAAAAATAGCCTCAGAAGAAGCAAAAGTATCAAACTTGTAAAATTTGGTAAAAGTGTGCAGTGAAGACCAAGTCGCTGCCCTACATATCTGATCAACAGAAGCCTCGTTCTTGAAGGCCCATGTGGAAGCCACAGCCCTAGTGGAATGAGCCGTGATTCTTTCGGGAGGCTGCCGTCCGGCAGTCTCGTAAGCCAATCTGATGATGCTTTTAATCCAAAAAGAGAGAGAGGTAGAAGTTGCTTTTTGACCTCTCCTTTTACCTGAATAAACAACAAACAGGGAAGATGTTTGTCTAAAATCCTTTGTAGCATCTAAATAGAATTTTAGAGCGCGAACAACATCCAAATTGTGCAACAAGCGTTCCTTCTTTGAAACTGGTTTCGGACACAGAGAAGGTACGATAATCTCCTGGTTAATGTTTTTGTTAGAAACAACTTTTGGAAGAAAACCAGGTTTAGTACGTAAAACCACCTTATCTGCATGGAACACCAGATAAGGAGGAGAACACTGCAGAGCAGATAATTCTGAAACTCTTCTAGCAGAAGAAATTGCAACTAAAAACAAAACTTTCCAAGATAATAACTTAATATCAACGGAATGTAAGGGTTCAAACGGAACCCCCTGAAGAACTGAAAGAACTAAATTGAGACTCCCAGGAGGAGTCAAAGGTTTGTAAACAGGCTTGATTCTAACCAGAGCCTGAACAAAGGCTTGAACATCTGGCACAGCTGCCAGTTTTTTGTGAAGTAACACCGACAAGGCAGAAATCTGTCCCTTCAGGGAACTTGCCGATAATCCTTTTTCCAATCCTTCTTGAAGGAAGGATAGAATCCTAGGAATCTTAACCTTGTCCCAAGGGAATCCTTTAGATTCACACCAACAGATATATTTTTTCCAAATTTTGTGGTAAATCTTTCTAGTTACAGGCTTTCTGGCCTGAACAAGAGTATCGATAACAGAATCTGAGAAACCTCGCTTCGATAAAATCAAGCGTTCAATCTCCAAGCAGTCAGCTGGAGTGAAACCAGATTCGGATGTTCGAACGGACCCTGAACAAGAAGGTCTCGTCTCAAAGGTAGCTTCCAAGGTGGAGCCGATGACATATTCACCAGATCTGCATACCAAGTCCTGCGTGGCCACGCAGGAGCTATCAAGATCACCGACGCCCTCTCCTGATTGATCCTGGCTACCAGCCTGGGGATGAGAGGAAACGGCGGGAACACATAAGCTAGTTTGAAGGTCCAAGGTGCTACTAGTGCATCCACTAGAGCCGCCTTGGGATCCCTGGATCTGGACCCGTAGCAAGGAACTTTGAAGTTCTGACGAGAGGCCATCAGATCCATGTCTGGAATGCCCCATAGTTGAGTGACTTGGGCAAAGATTTCCGGATGGAGTTCCCACTCCCCCGGATGCAATGTCTGACGACTCAGAAAATCCGCTTCCCAATTTTCCACTCCCGGGATGTGTATAGCAGACAGGTGGCAGGAGTGAGACTCCGCCCATAGAATAATCTTGGTCACTTCTTCCATCGCTAGGGAACTCCTTGTTCCCCCCTGATGGTTGATGTACGCAACAGTCGTCATGTTGTCTGATTGAAACCGTATGAACTTGGTCCTCGCTAGCTGAGGCCAAGCCTTGAGAGCATTGAATATCGCTCTCAGTTCCAGAATATTTATCGGTAGAAGAGATTCTTCCCGAGACCAAAGACCCTGAGCTTTCAGGGATCCCCAGACCGCGCCCCAGCCCATCAGACTGGCGTCGGTCGTGACAATGACCCACTCTGGTCTGCGGAATGTCATCCCTCGTGACAGGTTGTCCAGGGACAGCCACCAACGGAGTGAGTCTCTGGTCCTCTGATTTACTTGTATCTTTGGAGACAAGTCTGTATAGTCCCCATTCCACTGACTGAGCATGCACAGTTGTAATGGTCTTAGATGAATGCGCGCAAAAGGAACTATGTCCATTGCCGCTACCATCAACCCGATCACTTCCATGCACTGAGCTACGGAAGGAAGAGGAACGGAATGAAGTATTCGACAAGAGTCCAGAAGTTTTGTCTTTCTGGCCTCTGTTAGAAAAATCCTCATTTCTGAGGAGTCTATAATTGTTCCCAAGAAGGGAACCCTTGTTGACGGGGATAGAGAACTCTTTTCCACGTTCACTTTCCAGCCGTGCGATCTGAGAAAGGCCAGGACGATGTCCGTGTGAGCCTTTGCTCGAGGGAGGGACGACGCTTGAATCAGAATGTCGTCCAGGTAAGGTACTACTGCAATGCCCCTTGGTCTTAGCACAGCTAGAAGGGACCCTAGTACCTTTGTGAAAATCCTTGGAGCAGTGGCTAATCCGAAAGGAAGCGCCACGAACTGGTAATGTTTGTCCAGGAATGCAAACCTTAGGAACCGATGATGTTCCTTGTGGATAGGAATATGTAGATACGCATCCTTTAAATCCACCGTGGTCATGAATTGACCTTCCTGGATGGAAGGAAGGATAGTTCGAATGGTTTCCATCTTGAACGATGGGACCTTGAGAAATTTGTTTAAGATCTTGAGATCTAGGATTGGTCTGAACGTTCCCTCTTTTTTGGGAACTATGAACAGATTGGAGTAGAACCCCATCCCTTGTTCTCTCAATGGAACAGGATGAATCACTCCCATTTTTAACAGGTCTTCTACACAATGTAAGAACGCCTGTCTTTTTATGTGGTCTGAAGACAACTGAGACCTGTGGAACCTTCCCCTTGGGGGAAGTCCCTTGAATTCCAGAAGATAACCCTGGGAGACTATTTCTAGCGCCCAAGGATCCAGAACATCTCTTGCCCAAGCCTGAGCGAAGAGAGAGAGTCTGCCCCCCACCAGATCCGGTCCCGGATCGGGGGCCGATATTTCATGCTGTCTTGGTAGCAGTGGCAGGTTTCTTTGCCTGCTTTCCCTTGTTCCAGCCTTGCATTGGTCTCCAAGCTGGCTTGGCCTGAGAAGTATTACCCTCTTGCTTAGAGGACGTAGCACCTTGGGCTGGTCCGTTTTTACGAAAGGGACGAAAATTAGGTCTATTTTTTGCCTTGAAAGGCCGATCCTGAGGAAGGGCATGGCCCTTACCCCCAGTGATATCAGAGATAATCTCTTTCAAGTCAGGACCAAACAGCGTTTTCCCCTTGAAAGGAATGTTTAGTAGCTTGTTCTTGGAAGACGCATCAGCCGACCAAGATTTCAACCAAAGCGCTCTGCGCGCCACAATAGCAAACCCAGAATTCTTAGCCGCTAACTTAGCCAATTGCAAAGAGGCGTCTAGAGTGAAAGAATTAGCCAATTTGAGAGCATTGACTCTGTCCATAATCTCCTCATAAGGAGGAGAGTCACTATCGAGCACCTTAATCAGTTCATCAAACCAGAAATATGCGGCTGTAGTGACAGGGACAATGCATGAAATGGGTTGTAGAAGGTTAAACACTAAAAAACTCTAAGCCATCTCCGTGGAGATGTTGCCTGTACAACGGCAAAGAGAATGACTGGGGTAGGCGGAGCCTAGGAGGGATCATGTGACCAGCTTTGCTGGGCTCTTTGCCATTTCCTGTTGGGGAAGAGAATATCCCACAAGTAAGGATGACGCCGTGGACCGGACACACCTATGTTGGAGAAATTACTTTCTTTGGGACAATGAATAGATTTGAATAAAACCCCAGACCCTGTTCCTGAAACGGAACTGGCATGATTACCCCAGATAACTCCAGGTCTGAAACACACTTCAGGAAAGCCTGAGCCTTTACCGAGTTTGCTGGAATGTGTGAGAGAGAAAAATCTTCTCAAAGGCGGTCTTACTCTGAATCCTATTCTGTACCCCTGAGAGACAATATTCTGAATCCAATGATTTTGGACCGAATTGATCCAAACATCTTAAAAAAATCTTAACCTGCCCCCTACCAGCTGAGCTGGAATAAGAGCCGCACCTTCATGCGGACTTAGGGGCTGACTTTGATCTCTTAAATGGCTTGGATTTATTCCAATTTGAAGAAAGCTTCCAATTGGAAACAGATTCCTTGGGGAAGAATTAGGTTTCTGTTCCTTATTTAAGAACAAAAACGGATAGAAGCTTTAAATTTACCCTTAGATCTTATCTTGAGGCAAAAAAACTCCCTTCCCCCCAGTGACAGTTGAAAATATTGAATCCAACTGAGCCAAATAATTTATTACCTTGGAAGGAAAGAAATAGCAATCTGGACTTAGAAGTCATATCAGCATTTCAAGATTTAAGCCACAAAGCTCTTTTAGCTAAAATAGCTAAAGACAGAGATTTACCATCAATTTTGATAACAAAAAAGGCATTACAAATGAAAATATTAACATGTTGAATCAAGTTAACAATGCTAGACAAATCATGATCCGATACTTGTTGCGCTAAAGTTTCCAACAAAACATCAGCCAAAGAAATTGCAGGCCTAAGAAGAAGACCTGAAAATAAATAAGCTTTCCTTAGATCAGATTCAAGTTTCCAGTCTAAAGGATCTTAACAAGAAATACTTTCTTCCGTAGGAATAGTAGTACGTTTAGCAAGAGTAGAGATGATAGCCCCATTAATTTTGGGGATCTTTTCCCAAAACTCCAATCTAATTGCTGACAAAGGATACAATTTTTTAAACCTTAAAGAAGGAATAAAAGAAATACAAGGCCTATTCCATTCCTTAGAAATATCAGAAATAGCATCAGGAACTGATAAAAAAAACCTCTGAAATAACCACAGGAGGTTTATAAACAGAATTTAAACGTTTACTAGCGTTAAAATCAAGAGGACTAGTCTCCTCAATATCCAATATAATCAACACTTCTTTAACAAAGAACAAATGTACTCCATTTTAAATAAATAAGTAGATTTGTTAGTGTCAATATCTGAGGAAGGATCTTCTGAATCAGATAGATCCTCATCAGAAGAGGATAATTCAGTATGTTGTCAGTCATTTGAAATTTCATCAACTTTATGAGAAGTTTAAAAAAGACCTTTACATTTATTAGAAGGCGGGATGGCAGACACAGCCTTCTGAATAGAATCAGCAAAAAAATACTTATAAATTCACAGGAATATCTTGTACATTAGATGTTAAAAGAATAGCAACAGACCATGTATTATTACTGATGGACACATTCTCTGCATGTAAAAGTTTATCATGACAACTTATTACAAACCACAGCTGGAGATATAATCTCCATAAGATTACAACAAACGTACTTAGCTTAGGTAGAACTGTTATCAGTCCGCAGGATTCCAACAGTGTTTTCCGAGACAGGAACAGATTGAGACATCTTGCAAAATGTAAGAGAATAAACATATAAAGCAAAATTTTCAATTTCCTTATATGGCAGTTTCAGGAATGGGAAAAAAATGCAACAGCATAGCCCTCTGATAGAGAAAAAGGCAAGAGGCATATAGGAATGGGGTTTAAATTATGAAAATATTTGGCGCCAAGAATGAGGCACAAAAAGAGAACATTTTTTGGCGCTAACATCCGGAAATGAAACACTCACGTCATTGAAGACGCAACCTTGTGAAAGGACTCAGGGTCGACAAAGAAGCCGTAAATGACGAATTTGCGTCATTGAACGTAACTTCGCGCCAAATATGACGCAATATAGTTTGGCATTTTGCGCCCTCGCGAGCCTAATTCTGCCCGCAAATTTAAAATGACAGTCAATTGCAAAAAGACTATACCCCAGGTAAGAAATACATTTTCCTAAAAAAATGCATTTCCCAGATATGAAACGGACAGTCTGCAAAAGGAAATATACTGACACCTGAATCATGGAAAAAAAAGTACAATACATATATTTAGAACTTTATATAAATACATAAAGTGCCAAACCATAGCTGAGAGTGTCTTAAGTAATGAAAACATACTTCCCTGAAGACACCCATCCACATATAGCAGATACCCAAACCAGTACTGAAACAGTTATCAGTAGAGGTAATGGAATATGAGAGTATATTGTCGATCTGAAAAGGGAGGTAGGAGATGAATCTCTATGACTGATAACAGAGAACCTATGAAAAAGATCCCTGTGAGGAAAACCATTGCAATAGGTGATACTCCCTTCACATCCCTCTGACATTCACTGTACTCTGAGAGGAAACGGGCTTCAAAAATGCTGAGAAGCGCATATCAACGTAGAAATCTTAGCACAAACTTACTTCACCACCTCCATAGGAGGTAAAGTTTCTAAAACTAAATTGTGGGTGTGGTGAGGGGTGTATTTATAGGCATTTTGAGGTTTGGGAAACTTTGCCCAACCTGGTAGGATTGTATATCCCATACGTCACTAGCTCATGGACTCTTGCCAATTACATGAAAGAAATGACTGCCTTTGAATTGCACACCCATTTCCTCATTAGTGACATTTATATTTATACCAGCAGACTTCACAAAATCAGGAATTTCTGGGCAATATTACTCAGGAGGATTCTAAATTAAAATGATTCCTAGAGGAGGTTGGGCCATTGATATAATCCGATTTCTCTTTGCTGTTTTTTTTTGGGGGGGGGGGTAATCTTCAATGTCAATTTGCTAAATTTTTTTGGTATCATACCCTTTAAGTACTGGCAGCTAGTCTGCCAGTATATAGTTAGGGCAGGTTTTTTTTTTTTTATTTATCAACATTTTCTGTAGTGTAGTGATCCCTCCCCACCTCTCGCTCACTGTAGATTTTTTTTTTCTGTAGTGATGTGATCCATGCCCACCCTCCCCATCTCCCCTAACCGTTTTTTTTATTTATTTTTTCTGTAGCGTAGGAATCAGACTCTTCCTCTCCCCTGCAAACATTCTTTATATTAGGGACCCACCTAATCCCTCCCATGATCTCCAAACTTTTTTTTTTTCTTTTTAACTTTTTTTGTGCATTTTTCTGTTGTGTAGGGTACTGTCGCCTCCCTTCTGCAAATATTTTTCTGCAGTGTAGGGACCCACCCAATCCCTTCTACCACCCACAATCACTGCTCACCCGCCTCTTCAAATCAAGGCAGTATCCGTGAAATTGCCTGTACACAATCTGCCTTCATATGGTAACTGAACACAATCAGTGCTCCCTTAACATATGAAGGCTGATTTCTTAACCCCCCCCAAACACACACACACACACACAGTTTCAGCTTCCACTGTCAAAAATGACAGCAGGACCACAACTTGAACCAGAGTGTTGGGCGTAGGTAACACATCCACAAAGTATGCTGTGTGACGTAGTATTTACATCCATTTGGAGTAAGGGGTTAATGGGCAAGAGACCCTTCTTTAAAATGATGGTGTATTTATTCTTTAACCCCTTAATGACCGGAACATTTTTCAATTTTCTTACCCTTAATGACAATGGCTATTTTTACATTTCTGTGGTGTTTGTGTTCAGCTGTAATTTTCCTCTTACTCATTTACTGTACCCACACATATTATATACCGTTTTTCTTGCCATTAAATGGACTTTCTAAATATACCATTATTTTCATTATATCTTATAATTTACTATAAAAAATTTTTATAAAATATGAGGAAAAATGGAAAAAAACACACTTTTTCTAACTTTGACCCCCAAAATCTGTTACACATCTACAACCACTAAAAAACACCCATGCTAAATAGTTTCTAAATTTTGTCCTGAGTTTAGAAATACCCAATGTTTACATGTTCTTTGCTTTTTTTGTAAGTTATAGGGCCATAAATACAAGTAGCACTTTGCTATTTCTAAACCACTTTTTTTTCAAAATTAGCGCTAGTTACATTGGAACACTGATATCTGTTAGGAATACCTGAATATCCATTGACATGTATATATTTTTTTTTAGAAGACATCCCAAAGTATTGATCTAGGCCCATTTTGGTATATTTCATGCCACCGTTTCACCGCCAAATGCGATCAAATTAAAAAAAATGTTCACTTTTTCACACATTTTGTCACAAACTTTAGGTTTCCCACTGAAATTATTTACAAACAGCTTCTGCAATTATGGCACAAATGGTTGTAAATACTTCTCTGGGATCGCCTTTGTTCAGAAATAGCAGACTTATATGGCTTTGGGGTTGCTTTTTGGTAATTAGAAGGCCGCTAAATGCCGCTGCGCACCACACGTGTTTTATGCCCAGCAGTGAAGGGGTTAATTAGGGAGCATGTAGGGAGCTTGTAGGGTTAATTTTAGCTTTAGTTTAGTGTAGTAGACAACTCCAAGTATTGATCTAGGCCAATTTTGGTATATTTCATGCCACCATTTCACCGCCAAATGCGAGCAAATAAAAAAAAACCTTAAAATTTTTCACAATTTTAGGTTTCTCACTGAAATTATTTACAAACAGTTTGTGCAATTATGGCACAAATGGTTGTAAAAGCTTCTCTGGGATCCCCTTTGTTCAGAAATAGCAGACATATATGGCTTTGGCGTTGCTTTTTGTTAATTAGAAGGCCGCTAAATGCTGCTGCGCACAACACGTGAATTATGCCCAGCAGTGAAGGAGTTAATTAGGTAGCTTGTAGGGCGCTGGCAGGGTTAATTTTAGCTTTAGTGTAGAGATCAGCCTCCCACCTGACACATCCCACCCCCTGATCCCTCCCAAACCGCTCTCTTCCCTCCCCCACCCCACAATTGTCCCCGCCATCTTAAGTACTGGCAGAAAGTCTGCCAGTACTAAATAAAAGGAGTTTTTTTTATTTTATTTTTTTTTAAAATGTATTCTGCTGTAATGGAGCCCTGCCTTAGCCCCCAACCTCCCTGATCCCCCACCAAACAGCTCTATATCCCCCACCAAACAGCTCTATAACCCTCCCTGCTACTTAATTGCCACCATCATGGGTACTGGCAGCTGTCTGCCAGTACCCAATTTGCCCCCAAAAATATTTATAAACTTTTGCCCCCAAAAATATTTATAAACTTTTCTGTAGTGTAGCAGCCCCCCCCCTCAATACCCCCAAACCCCCCCCCCCAGATCCTTTTATATATATATATATATATATATATATATTATTTTTTTTTTTAATGTTTTGAACTTTTTATTTTTTTTCCATTGGTGTCAGTGGCTAATATGCGCGCGCTGCATCGGAGGCTTGTTAAAAGGTATTGCAGGATGCCTCCATATCGAGGCATCACTGCAATACCCTGAGAGCTGCTGGAAGCGATTGCGATCGCTTCCAGCACTCTCTTAAACAACTGACGTACCAGGTACGTCCATTGTCACTAACTGCTAGTTTTTGCAGGACGTACCTGGTACGTCAGTTGTCATTAAGGGGTTAAAGTAGAGTTTCTTTAACTATTTTCACCTGGAACTCCTTTTTACATTGGAAAATTTGAGACCACAATTATTAAAATATAACCCAAAATAAACCCTTTGCCAGTTGGGTGTACCATTTTCTGTATTTTATACATCAATATACCACAAGTGTGGGGATTATTAACAAACAAATAAGTAAGATACAACTGTTGTGGCCCTGTGTGTGGTGAGGAACAATGCCAACACACTATGTGTAAAAGCAGTAATCTTTTTTGGAGCAGTGTGCATAAAAACACTGGCATTTGCAGTTTTATTGCCAAGTGAATAAAATGTGAGCGCACATAAGAAGAGCCAGGGTATGTAATGACAATTTTACCTACATAAAATTTCCTTTATGAATAAGGTAGTGTGAGGAGTTGAAGACCTCAAGCTAAACTAAATGTACATTTGAAGCAAATTAGGTTAAGTTAAATTACAGGAAAAGGGGGCAAAATAAAAGTATATTGTAAAGTATATTCTTGATACATAACTAAACATTTTATACACAAATCTGTGTCCCATTAAATAAAGATGCTTACTGCCACTTTAAAGAGATACAAACCCCATTTTTTATTTCACTATTCAGATAGAGCATACAATTTTAAACCGCTTTCCAGTTTACTTCTATTATCAGATTTACTTAATTCTCTTGGTATCCTTCGTTGAAGGTACTGCAATGCACTACTGGGAGAAAGCTAAACACATTGGGTAAGCCAATGACAGCAGGCATATAAGTGAAGCTACCAATCACCAGCTATCTCTCAGTAGTGCCTTACTCCTCTTGAGACTACATAGGTGTAGTTTTAAACAAAGGAAAGCAAGTGAACAAAGCATATTAGATAATAGTAGTTAATTAGTAAGTTGTGCATTCTGATCCTTCCTTAGGACCAAATTGTGGAAGAAGGCAGCCGCTTGTGGCTCTTTTTGGAGACTGATTTCTTCTTGGATTTGCACAGATCTTAGCGTGATGCATTTTCACAACAATAAATCTGGCTCTGAAAAGAGCCAAATGCCACGAGTGGCTGCCTTCTTCCGCATTTGGGTCTTAACGAAGGATCCGAATGCACACGTCTACCAAGTCGTTTAAAACTGCATTATTTATCTGAATCAGGAAAGGAAAATGTGGGCTTTTATGCCCCTTTTAATAAAAATGCTTTAGAAAATAATGTTCAGTGTCTGTACTCTTTTACATAGGTTGCAACTGCTTATAAAATAACTAAAGTTATTAGAGAGTTATTGGCTCAGAAAAACATAAATGATGCTTACCTGATAATTTTTCTTTTCTTCTGATGGAAAGAGTCCACAGCTACATTCATTACTTTTGGAAATAAGAACCTGGCCACCAGGAGGAGGCAAAGAGACCCCAGCCAAAGGCTTAAATACTCCTCCCACTCCCCTCACCCCCAGTCATTCAGTCGAGGAACAAGGACCAGTAGAAGAAATATCAGCTGAAAGGTGCCAGAAGAATAAAATAAGGACACCCCACAAAAAAAAAATTACGGGTGGGGAGCTGTGGACTCTTTCCATCAGAAGAAAATTATCAGGTAAGAATAATTTATGTTTTTCTTCTTAAATGGAAAGAGCCCACAGCTGTATTCATTACTTTTGGAAAAACAATACCCAAGCTATAGAGGACACAATGCCAAGACGGGAGGCCCATACTGAGGGAACCAGGCCTGAACCCTTGTCCAACAAAAAAACCCTGCTTCGTCCGGAGCCGAGAAAAACCTTAAGAGAAAAGGCCCCAAGGACACTGAAACGCAGATAGTCCAGAAGCCAAGCTAGAGACCGCAAATCAGACTCAACTGAGCCAACAGTCCTCTAGGAGACACCGTCGCCCAACAGTCGGCCCCTCACCACTCACCCCACACAAATGAAGGGGACACCAGCCTAAACTCCCAAGGGGACAAGGCAAAGGGGAACCGAAGGAAACCAAAAGGTCAACATAAAAGGAAACCTCCAATAGTCAGGCCAGCTCACAAAGACCCAAATGGGCCCAAGTATTCTCTCCAACGTCATGCAAACACTGAAAGACAACTGAGGAAACAGCCCTCACAGCGTCTGAAAATAGAACACAAAAGTATCCAACTACAAAAAAAAAAAAAAAAGTGACCCAGACAAAAAACCCTGAGTCTAGAACACGAGTCAACATCAGGACAACACAGAGGATACTTGCTAGTAAAAAGAAGCAGCCAGCAATAGAACAGACTGCAAAAGGCAACCCCCAGAGGGCACGCTCTAGGCAAACTAAGCTGCCAGACCTACACACAGGTCTCCAAAAGGGGAACACAGAACCTTAATCGAGGCCGCCCGAGAAAGAGAGGTTACACCCAGACCCCGAAGGAGATGTAATCCAGGACCCTCTGCCTGTAAGACTGGGGAGCTATCAACTATGCCCACCTAGATCCTGAAAATGACAGTCTCTCAGAACCCACACCCAGCCGGACCAACCCAGCATCAGCGGATACGAAACAGGGGAACAGAAGAACCCCAAAACCAGCTCAAGGACGAGTGGAAGAATGGCCATGCCCATCCCCACAGAACATGGGAACAACCCGACTCCTAAAACAGACGACAAGGCCGTAGACCCCAGGATCTAACAAAAAGGCCCAACAAAGTCTCGACTTGGAGCCAGCAAGACTCCAGGTGGAACGTAACAAACCAGAGAGACACCCCTCTCAGATAGGTTAACCCACAGTTCTAACCACCTGAATCCAGGAGAAGCCCCAAGAAAGGGACTACATCTCCATAAGGAGAATAACCCCTTAAGAAAACGGATGGAGCCAGAAGGGCAACATCTGTCCTCAAGGCACGAAACCACCGGCTAAAGGAGAGATTAATACCCAACACAGATGTCCTTGGAAAGGACCCCCCTAAAAGTAGCTTGCTAACACACATCCCCCCTGTGTAATGGATGCAGCAGACACACTGCAAACCCATTTGCCTGCAGAGCAGTGAATCCAAACTGTTACCCTACCAAGCTGACCTAGGGAATCCAACCCCGAGGCGCATCAAGCCTAATGAGCAACAGACACTCAGAAAACCTGGCCAACCATGACCAGGTCAAGTAGATTGAGTAAAGGCTAGTAAGTTCCTAGTACTGGGAAACCCCAAACCAGCCCTTAGGGCTAAGAATGCGGTAACAACCCATAACTGGGTCCACTAGGGAAAACGCTGAGCGAAGACTCAGCAACCGGAAGCCTCAGGGAGAAAACAGGTCCGGGCATCCCAATTGTTCAATCAAACAATACCCGAGAACTGAACACCCAACACACAAGGGATATACATGCAATATCCAGATCAATCCGGATAACGAGAAGAACTAGTAAGTCCCGACCTGAAGAAAGGAATCACCCCTTGCTAAAGTTCTACGCTCCAAGGAGCAAGGCGACAGAAGTCATATTACAACCCTAGAGCCCCTAGACCTCTCAAACAACCTCAGGACAACAAAGCAAGGGATACCTCAAGGTCAAAACCCCTTGAGCAGGGCTAGTCTCCCCATTACCTCCATACAAACAGAGGAATACTGGGAGAAAAGGCGCAAAGCCTTCCCAGCTCCAGGGAACCCAGGCTAAGCCCAATGTCCCCACAGGTATCAACCATCTCCCAGAGGGAACCCAGATACCTAAAAGGAGACCTAACTCACCCGGAGACAACGGAAGAAGACCAAGAAGGTCTTATAACTCAGCTAGACAGTACACAGACAATGTGCAATAGCTGCAGCTGGTTACATTAAACGGCTTGCGAGCACACATTCAAGGTGCAAAGAGCTGCAGCTGGTTTCAAACCTGCTAGTCAGCTATTCAAACTACTAGCTGTTGATGGACCAAGTCCAAAAAGGACAAATCCAGAGCCTCAAAAAAGAAGGCCAAACTGCTCGAACAGCGGTAAGAGGGCATGAGGCCCTCCAACCCTCCACTGCGTAGGGGAGGAAACTCTAGGGTCCGATAATACCAGACATAAGAGTGACGCAGCGGGAACTCCACTGACCCAGTCATCCATGATTGAAGGCTATAAGGAATGAAAGAATCTTTCCCGCCTCACGGACCTACAGGTCCTCTTAAATGCTTAGTTGAAACATGTAAAACAAATGATAACCTGAGCACTCAGCGCCTCGACTGGACCAGCCAAGCAGAACAGTGCCACGTGCCTGAACAGCCACAAGACAGAACAAACCCAACAGGACTAGCCTGCACCCAGAGTCCTAACTGACAAGCTGCATAAATCATCCCTCAGAGGGGAAGAAAGGAAAAACAGAATTTATGCTTACCTGATAAATTTCTTTCTTTTGCGATGTACCAAGTCCACGGTTTCATCCTTACTTGTGGGATATTATCCTTCCCAACAGGAAGTGGCAAAGAGAGCACCCACAGCAGAGCTGTCTATATAGCTCCCCCTTAACTCCACCCCCAGTCATTCGACCGAAGGCTAAGGAAGAAAAAGGAGATACTATAAGGTGCAGAGGTGACTGAAGTTTTCAATAAAAAAAATACTATCTGTCTTGAATAGACAGGGCGGGCCGTGGACTCGGTACATAGCAAAAGAAAGAAATTTATCAGGTAAGCATAAATTCTGTTTTCTTTTGCAAGATGTACCAAGTCCACGGTTTCATCCTTACTTGTGGGATACCAATACCAAAGCTTTAGGACACGGATTAATGGAGGGACAAGACAGGAACCTAAACGGAAGGCACAACTGCTTGCAAAACCTCTCTCCCAAAAATAGCCTCCGAAGAAGCAAAAGTATCAAATTTGTAAAAGGTATGAAGCGAAGACCAAGTCGCAGCCTTACAAATTTGTTCAACAGAAGCATCATTTTTAAAAGCCCATGTGTAAGCTACCGCTCTAGTAGAGTGAGCTGTAATTCTTTCAGGAAGCTGCTGTCCAGCAGTCTCATAAGTCAAACGGATGATGCTTTTCAGCCAAAAGGAAAGAGAGAGGTAGCCGAAGCCTTTTGACCTCTACACTTACCAGAATAGACAACAAACAAAGAAGATGTTTGACAAAAATCTTTGGTTGCCTGCAAATAAAACTTCAAAGCACTAACCACGTCCAAGTTGTGCAACAGACGTTCCTACTTAGAAGAAGGATTAGGACACAGAGAAGGAACAACAATTTCCTGATTGATATTCCTGTTAGTAACAACCTTAGGGAGGAACCCAGGTTTGATACGCAAAACCACTTTATCAGCATGGAAAACAAGATAAGGCGAGTCGCATTGCAATGCAGATAGTTCAGAAACTATTTGAGCCAAAGAGATAGCAACTAGAAACAGAACTTTCCAAGATATAAGCTTAATATCTATTGAATGCATAGGTTCAAACGGAACCCCTTGAAGAACTTTAAGAACTAAATTCAAACTCCATGGCGGAGCAACAGGTTTAAACACAGGCTTGATTCTAACTAAAGCCTGACAGAACGACTGAACGTCTGGAACATCTGCCAGACGCTTGTGCAGTAGAATTGATAAAGTAGATATCTGTCCCTTTAAGGAACTAGCTGATAGCCCCTTCTCCAATCCTTCTTGGAGAAAGGACAAAATCCTAGGAATCTTGATCTTACTCCATGAGTAGCCTTTGGATTCGCACCAATAAAGATATTTACGCCATATCTTATGATAGATTTTCCTGGTGACAGGCTTTCGAGCCTGAATCAAGGTATCTATGACCGACTCAGAGAAACCCCGCTTTGATAAAATCAAGCGTTCAATCTCCAAGCAGTCAGTTGCAGAGAAATTAGATTTGGATGCTTGAACGGACCTTGAATCAAAAAGGTCCTACCTCAGTGGCAGAGACCATGGTGGCAGAGATGACATGTCCACCAGGTCTACATACCAAGTCCTGCGTGGCCACGCAGATGCTATCAAAATCACTGAAACTCTCTCCCGTTTGATTGTGGCAATCAAACGAGGAAGGAGAGGAAATGGTGGAAACAAATAAGCCAGGTTGAACGACCAGGGTACTGCTAGAGCATCTATCAGTACTGCCTGAGGATCACTTGACCTGGACCCGTATCAAGGAAGTTTGGCATTCTGACGAGACACCATCAGATCCAATTCTTGTGTGCCCCATTGCTGAATAAATTGAGCAAACACCTCCGGATGGAGTTCCCACTCCCCCGGACCTCCTCCAGAGCCTCGAACCAAAAAACAGCAGCTGTCCATTGTACACCATTTCTCTTGAACTACAATAGGGTCACAATCATCCAGAGTCGCTAAAACCTCCCTGAGCAATAAGCGGAGGTGTTCTAGTTCAAATTTATTAGCCGTCATATCCGAGTCTGTCTGAGGGAACATCTTTCCTGAATCAGAAATCTCTCCCTCAGACAGCAAATCCCTCACCCCCAACTCAGAACATTGTGAGGGTACATCGGATATGGCTAATAAAGCGTCAGAGGGCTCAGCATTTGTTCTCACACCAGACCTACTGCGTTTCCCCTGCAACCCAGGCAGCTTAGATAAAACCTCTGTGAGGGTAGTATTCATAACTGCGGCCATATCTTGCAGGGTGAAAGAATTAGACGCACTAGAAGTACTTGGCGTCGCTTGTGCAGGCGTTAATGGTTGTGACACTTGGGAAGAATTAGATGGCATAACCTGATTCCCTTCTGACTGAGAATCATCCTGCAACAGACTTTTATTAGCTAAAATATGTTCTTTACAATTTATTGATGCATGAGGGACACATTCTAAGTGGAGGATCCACAATGGCTTCTAAACATATTGAACATTGACTTTCCACGTCAGACATGTTGAACAGGCTAGTAATGACTATAAACAAGCATGAAAACACTTTATTTAGTGAAAAAAATAATCTTAAAAAAACGGTACTGTGCCTTTAAGAGAAAAAAAAAAGTATACACGTTCTGCAAAACAGCCTAAACATGCACCAAATTTTTCAAAATTTTGTATGTACACCCACTATAGGTAGTTAAGATTGCACCACAAAAACATTTTCAACAATTAACACCTTAATGTCCAAACCGGATCGAAAATAGGCCCAGATCCGGAAAAAAAAAAACCTCAGCACCTTGCCACAGCCCTGCTGTGGCCCTACCTGCCCTCAGGGATCGTAAATGTGGGGTAAAAGCTTCGATTTGGCCCAAAACACACACCAGGGCCCTCAGGAGTTAGAGCTTGCCGCTTGCTGATAAAACTAACTGCACATCTGAGGCACGAAAATAGGCCCCGCCCATCTCACTCTATGTTCCCTGAGCCTTAAAGAACCGCACCAGAGTGGTTATAACTAGCCATGTGGGTTTAATGCCCACAAAAAAACGTTAAAGCACTCCCATCCAAAAAAAACACACAACATTTTACATTCAGTGTCAACCATATATGTAATTGGCCCCATAAGCAAGCTAAGTAATGCCCTTCTTTTTAGCTTACCCTTACCCTCCTGGGTATAATTGTCAGTCTTTCTGAAATATCACAGTCTCTCCAGAAAAAATATGACTGAACATACCTCATTGCTGCATAGCATGAAACCATTCCTCACACTGAAGTTTTCCTGTACTCCTCAGCTTCTATGGGAACAGCAGTGGACCTTAGTTACAAATGCTAAGATCATCATCCTCCAGGCAGCAGTCTTCATCCATCTGCTGCCTGAGAGTAAATAGTACACACCGGTACCATTTTAAAATAACAAACTCTTGCTTGAAGAAAATAAAAACTAACAGTTTATCACCTCTTTCACTTTACCCTTCCTGCTTAGAGCCGGCAAAGAGAATGACTGGGGGGTGGAGTTAAGGGGGGAGCTCTGCTGTGGGTGCTCTCTTTGCCACTTCCTGTTGGGAAGGATAATATCCCACAAGTAAGGATGAAACCGTGGACTCGGTACATCTTGCAAAAGAAACAGACATTTTTTAACATAGGACTAACATGTCCAAAACAGCTTCCGAAGAAGAAACAAAAAGAGTATCGATCCCAGAAGGTTCCCAAAGGAAAACAAACAAATAAAAAACATCCAATCGGATAAAAAGAAAATAGAAGGCAACCCGGAGGTTAACGCCCAAGAAGAAACAGGCCTACCCTCAGGACCAGTGAAACTGAGCCCTGATCTTCCATAAACTGGGAAAGATCTCAATAAAATAACAATCAGGAGATTACATCATCTCCACTTCTAATGAGGTGCACCATTCGAATTAGCAGACTGAAAATTCCCGTATCCAATAAGGATAGGGTCGTTTAATAACGGAAAAACATGTCTGAGTAATACGCAAAGACGCAAAATTCTGTAGCGCAAGGCACAACACTCAGTGATAGCTACACCTGCAGGGAACTGTAGAGGCCCTCCCCAAGGCAGGAGACCCGGGACAATAGGGCACGAGCACAATCGCAAATAAACGCCCGGACTCTGCAGACGAATAATGGCCAAAAATACGTGGAAGCAAAAATGTGCTGCCACCTCCGGTGGGGAACACGCAGCCCTGCTCGGAGGAATAATCATAAATTGGGTTACCCGCATGTGCAGAAGTATGGAGCGGTAGGGAACTCGCCTCTCGGAGGAAGGGACCCCCAGAGGCTGATGGCTCAGCTGTCCCTTGATTCCCCGAGCCAGAGGAACAAGGTGCTCTCATATGGCATACAGAACATAACTGGTTGACATGTGAAGCTTCCATAACTGGATAGAGGATATGCAAATATGGACTAAAGCAGTAAAACTAAACGGCACCTGACACCAACAATGGCTGGGGCACTAACCACCTCCTATGAGCTAGACCCCTGCGGACTAGAATTTCTCCTTCGCCACTCGGTCAGGAATGCGGAAATGGAAGACGGAATGTAAACACGCCTGGCCAGGTGAACCGTACTGTCCAACAAAAAAGCACACCCAACCATAAGGTTGCGTCACTTTCAGAAGCCTTAATGTTCAAAACCATGAGCCCAATTAACACTACACATAAGCAGGTTGAATCACATAACAAACATGATTAAAAAAAAACCCTGTTCAATAACCCCTCTCAGTAGATATTAACCCTTGATTTCAAGATACTAAAGGAGACTCACTAAGAACCTTATGTTATGTTAGACCCGCAAGGTGGTAGCCTCTCGTGAAAACATCTGAATTACAGTTGATTCACAAAGAAAGTAAAACGAAACGATCTTACCAGAATCTACGCCATGAAACAGTAAAACGGCCCTTCAAGTGTGACAGATAGTAGCATCACCTCCGCCATGGACTTGAGAGAAGAAAGCAGGCAGCGAAGCGAAGTTCGACAACGCCAAATGCTGGAGGAGCTGTTAACATGAGTCGGGATGGTTTCGCAGAAAGACTCTCCCTGCATCTCTGGACTGGGGGATGAGGGGAGTATTTAAGCCTTTGACTGGGGTGTCTTTGCCTCCTCCTGGTGGCCAGGTTCTTGTTTCCCAAAAGTAATGAATGCAGCTGTGGACTCTTTCCATTTAAGAAGAAAAACTTATTTTGAGTAGTTGTTGAGATGTGACTGACAATTATTTGCTTTCATCTATTTCTGTGCAAAGTGCCAATACTAGACTCACCTTTTTCATGTACTCTGTGACTGGGTTCTGCTGTAAAAACTCTGTGCTCTCTCTTGTATAGAACCTCTCAGTGTCAGTCAAGAACTGTGATTCAAAGGATTCTTTGTATACGGTTAGCGTTGGGCCTTTGGCAAAGGCGTCATCTTCATTCAAGCCTAACTCAACTAGAAAGAAAAGCACACTGTCACTAAATAACTTTTCTTCCCACTAGCATCATGTTCTGAAAAAGCCCTAGTCTGTACAAAGCTTCACTTAGACAAAGCATTCAACAATGTTAATTAGCCCACATTTACACAAATTACACACTACAGTAGAGTTTAACATCATTAAATCAAAATTCTAAGAAATGGTTATCCTCTTACAAAACAGCATAAAAATTGATAAACTTTTAGTCACTTCAAGTGATTTACCATGCAGAATGTTGTTCTTTAAAGTCATTGAGTTTGACTGCTACAAATAACTTTGCAGGACACTTTTTTTAAATATACAAGGAATTATATACTATATTAGAAGTTAAAAGTAAAATAATTTGAGCCATGGCTCCTTGGTTCACGTAATTGGTCAAGCCCTGCCTTAAAGGCAAAAAGGCCTTTGCTATGGTAAATAGAACTTTATTTCACAGATAAAATATATACTTCAAAAGGAAAGTACAAAATAAGAGTACAGCAAGGTTACCAAGACAAAGTATTCAAAAGGATAAATCTTATTTTTTTATTATACTGTTAAAAATATTCATTTCAACTGGAGTTAAAAGTTTGTTTACCGTTTACCCACACCTATAGTAACTTTAGAACAAGGAAACATGTCATGACAAAAACATGCAAAAAAAAAAAAAAAAAAAATTTAACTGATAAATTAATTTCTATCATGAGGATGAGAGTCCACAACCCATTCCTGAGAATTACTCTTCCCTGCCACTAGGAGGCAGCAAAGATTGCCAAACCCCAATAACTCTATAAAACCCTTCCCCCACCTTACTGGCAACTCAGTTTAACGCAACTGGTTTTCAAACCTGTCCTCAGGCCTCCTAACAGGCCAGAATTTCAGGATTACCTTGGGTGAGAGCAGGTAAAATAATCATGTTTACTAATCAGCTGATTATGCAAAATACCACCAAATAGCTGCCTTGCAAATTTGGTCAAATGAAGCCTTCTTAAAAGTCCAAGAAGTGGCAACTTGACCTGGTAGATTGAGCAGTAATCTGTTTATGTAGAAGCTGACCTGACTCCACGTAAGCTCTATGAATCAAAAGCTTCTACCAATAAGCCAAAGAAAAAAGGCAGAAATTTCCTAGAGCCAGAAAAATGAACAAAACTAAAAAAAAACTTAAATCCTTAGTAGCATCAACATAATACTGCAATGCCCTAGCAACAACAAAATGATGAAGTCTCTCCGAAGAATTCTTAAGATTAGAACACAAAAAACAGAATTTATGTTTACCTGATAAATTACTTTCTCCAACGGTGTGTCCGGTCCACGGCGTCATCCTTACTTGTGGGATATTCTCTTCCCCAACAGGAAATGGCAAAGAGCCCAGCAAAGCTGGTCACATGATCCCTCCTAGGCTCCGCCTACCCCAGTCATTCGACCGACGTTAAGGAGGAATATTTGCATAGGAGAAACCATATGATACCGTGGTGACTGTAGTTAAAGAAAATAAATTATCAGACCTGATTAAAAAACCAGGGCGGGCCGTGGACCGGACACACCGTTGGAGAAAGTAATTTATCAGGTAAACATAAATTCTGTTTTCTCCAACATAGGTGTGTCCGGTCCACGGCGTCATCCTTACTTGTGGGAACCAATACCAAAGCTTTAGGACACGGATGATGGGAGGGAGCAAATCAGGTCACCTAGATGGAAGGCACCACGGCTTGCAAAACCTTTCTCCCAAAAATAGCCTCAGAAGAAGCAAAAGTATCAAACTTGTAAAATTTGGTAAAAGTGTGCAGTGAAGACCAAGTCGCTGCCCTACATATCTGATCAACAGAAGCCTCGTTCTTGAAGGCCCATGTGGAAGCCACAGCCCTAGTGGAATGAGCTGTGATTCTTTCGGGAGGCTGCCGTCCGGCAGTCTCGTAAGCCAATCTGATGATGCTTTTAATCCAAAAAGAGAGAGAGGTAGAAGTTGCTTTTTGACCTCTCCTTTTACCGGAATAAACAACAAACAAGGAAGATGTTTGTCTAAAATCCTTTGTAGCATCTAAATAGAATTTTAGAGCGCGAACAACATCCAAATTGTGCAACAAACGTTCCTTCTTCGAAACTGGTTTCGGACACAGAGAAGGTACGATAATCTCCTGGTTAATGTTTTTGTTAGAAACAACTTTTGAAAGAAAACCAGGTTTAGTACGTAAAACCACCTTATCTGCATGGAACACCAGATAAGGAGGAGAACACTGCAGAGCAGATAATTCTGAAACTCTTCTAGCAGAAGAAATTGCAACCAAAAACAAAACTTTCCAAGATAATAACTTAATATCAACGGAATGTAAGGGTTCAAACGGAACCCCCTGAAGAACTGAAAGAACTAAGTTGAGACTCCAAGGAGGAGTCAAAGGTTTGTAAACAGGCTTGATTCTAACCAGAGCCTGAACAAAGGCTTGAACATCTGGCACAGCTGCCAGCTTTTTGTGAAGTAACACAGACAAGGCAGAAATCTGTCCCTTCAGGGAACTTGCAGATAATCCTCTTAATAAACATGGCTTACCGGATCCCATAGGGAAAATGACAGCTTCCAGCATTACATCGTCTTGTTAGAATGTGTCATACCTCAAGCAGCAAGAGACTGCTCACTGTTCCCCCAACTGAAGTTAATTCCTCTCAACAGTCCTGTGTGGAACAGCCATGGATTTTAGTAACGGTTGCTAAAATCATTTTCCTCATACAAACAGAAATCTTCATCTCTTTTCTGTTTCTGAGTAAATAGTACATACCAGCACTATTTTAAAATAACAAACTCTTGATTGAATAATAAAAACTACAGTTAAACACTAAAAAACTCTAAGCCATCTCCGTGGAGATGTTGCCTGTACAACGGCAAAGAGAATGACTGGGGTAGGCGGAGCCTAGGAGGGATCATGTGACCAGCTTTGCTGGGCTCTTTGCCATTTCCTGTTGGGGAAGAGAATATCCCACAAGTAAGGATGACGCCGTGGACCGGACACACCTATGTTGGAGAAAAGGGACAACAATTTCCCAACTTATATTGTCTGAAGACATAACCATAGGTAAGAAGCCAAATTTGTCCGTAAAAATGCCTTATCTTGATGAAAAATAAGATGAGGAGCACATGAAAGAGCAGACAGTTCAGAGACTCTTATAGCAGAAGAGATAGCAAACAGAATCAACCTTCCAAGAAAGAAGCTGAATATACACTGTATGCATATGCTCAAATGGAGAAGGCTGCAAAATCTTCAAAACCAAAATTTAAATTCTGAGGAGGAAATGGTTAAAATAAAAGTTATTTCTGACCAAAGCCTGAAACAAAACAATGAATATCAGGAAGATTAGAAATATTCTTGTGGAACAAAACTGAAAGAGCAGAAATATGACCCTTCAAGGAACTGGCGGATAAACCTTTATCCAAACCACCCTACAAAAACTGCAAAATCCTAAGAATTCTAAACTAATGCAAGGAAATACCATGATCAACAACCCAAGAAATAAAAAGTCCTTGAGCCCTTATGATAAAGCTTGCTGGTTAATGGCCTACAAGCCTGCATTAGAGTCTCAATAACAGAATCTGAAAACCCTCTCTGCTTAAGAACTGTTCAATTTCTAATGCCATCAAGCTTAGAGAGACCTGAGATTCAGATAGAAAACAACTTTGAGACAGAAGGCCTGGACGAAGAGGAAGTGTCCAAAGAGGCAAACTGGACATCTGAACCAAATCAGCATACCAAACTGCGAGATCAACACTGAGCAATCAGAATTACTGATGCCTCCTTGTGCCTGATCCATGTAATCACTATGGGAAGCAGAACTAGGGGAGGAAAGACAAAGGCCAGTTGAAACAACCATGGAGCCACTAGAGCATCCACAAACAGTGCTTAAGGATACTTGTACCTCGCACAGTACTTGGGAAGTTTGCAGTTCAACAGAGAAGCCATCAGATCTATCTCTGGGAGGCCCCAAATATTTACTATCTGATTGAAAACAATTGGGTAGATACCATGTAGAAACTGACAACTGAGAAAGTCCACTTCCCAATTGTCCACTCCAAGAATATGAAAAGCAGAAATTAGACAAAACGGATTTCTGCCTAAGAAAGAATACAAGATATTTCTTTCATGGCAAGGGAACTGTGAGTTCCACCGATGATTGACATAGGCCACTGCTGTAACATTGTCTGTCTAAAAAATGGAGAAGACTCCCTTTTCACAGGCCAACTGTGAAGGGCTCTAAAAATCGCACAGAGTTCTAGAACAATTATTGGTAACCTCGCTTCCTGAAGAGACCAAATCCCTTGGGCTCTCTGAGACCCCAGACAGTCTTCCAACCTGAAAGACTTGCATCTGTAGTGATCACAGACCAAGTAGGACAACAAAAGAAGCCCCCTGCAAATTACCCGATGAACAAGCCACCAAGATAGAGACTAGCTTGTTCTGAAATCTAGATAAATCCTATGAAATATGATATCTGCACCACTGGCAGGCATAAAAAGCTAAAGGGGCCTCATGTGGAAACAAGGAAACTGAATAGCATCCAAAGCCGCAATCACGGAATTTAAAACCTCCATACAGAGAGCCACTAATGGAAAAGGGAAGCTGCAGGTTTAGACAAGCAGACACTAGCTTCAACCTTTTTTTGATCTGTTAAAGAAAGTCTCATAGAAACAGACTATATCTGAACTCCCAGAAAAATAACCTTTGTCTTATGAACCAGCCAACTCTTGACTTTCCAACCATGTTGCTGAAGAAACAACAGTCTGCTGGTGGGAGATTCTACTAAATGAAAAAATGGAGCTTGGAGGATTTTGTCCTGGTAAGGAAACCCTGAGCTCTGATCACAGACAAAAGAGTACCCAGAAACTTGAGAATATTCTGGGAGCTGTAGACAGAACAAACGATAGAGCAACAAACAAAAGTGCTTGTCTAGAAGGGCATACCTTAGGAAACTGATAATGTTCCCTGTGAATTTGAACATGAAAGCAATCATCTTTTAAAATATCTTGTGGACATAAACTGACCTTTCAGAATAAAACTTCAAATAGTTCCCATTTTGAAAGTAGGAACTCTGACAAATTTGCTCAGAGCCTTTAGATCCAGAACTGGATCTGAATGTTCCTTCTTAGGTACAATAAAGAGGTTGGAATAAAACTAAATTCCCTGTTCCAACAATTGAGCAGGAACAATCACTCCCATAGATTTTAGATCTGAAACTGACTGAAAAAAGGATTGAGCCTTTAAAGTATTTTTTCGAACAAAGGACAGAAGGAAACCTTACCCTGGGAGGCCTTATTCTGAAACCTATTCAATAACCCTGAGACACTACATTTAGACCACAGGGATCATAAACAGACTTAAGTCAAACTTACTAAAAAAGCAATAACATGCCCTCTCCCAGAAACTTTGAATTGGGGGCCGCACCTTCATGCAGACTTGGATGAGGGATTACATTTCTTAGACTGTTTAGACTATACCAGTTAGAACCAGAGGAGACTTGTTTCTGATTGGCGGAATCAGATTTCTGTGCCCTGTTCTGACCAAAGGGACAAAAATGATTAGATGCTTAAAATTTAACTTTAGATATCTTGTCCTGAGGAAGAATAGACCCTTTACCTTAAGTTACAGTAGAGATAAAAGAATCCAAATCAGAGCCAAATAACAGCTTTCCCTAAAAATAAAGAAATAAACGGCTGGGTTTAGAAACCATATCAGCAAACAAAATTATATCCAGAAAGCGCTTCTGGAAAGTACTGCCAAAGACATACTTTTAGCACTGATCTTAATGATGTCTAGAACAGCATCACAAATGAAATAATTAACAAATTTAAGCAACTCCAAAAGGTTTAGAAGATCCTTATTAGCAGATTCCTCAGAAAACTGCCCAGAAAGACTATCTAAACAAAAAGCAGCAGCAGCCACATCTGCAATAGAAACTGCTGGTCTTAAAAGATACCCTTCTTGCAACAAATGCCCTCCTGTGGATTCTAACTTCCTACCTAAAGGGTCTTTAAAAGGAAGTGCCATCTTCCAAAATAATAGTAGTACATTTAGCAAAAGTAGAAATGGCCTCATTTACTTTGGGTTCAAAACAAGGTAATTCAGCACCAGTGTCTCCTGCGCTAGCTGCTAGGCTTCACACCAAAGCCCCAAACATAATGTCAAAACAAGAATTGCAGCAGCACCAGAAATTAGTTCAATATTTATTGAAGTGCAACAAAAATAAGTGCACTCATTTCTGGTGCTGCTGCAATTCTCATTTATTTTGGGAACAATTTCACAAGACTCAATGTTAGAGGCCGGTAAAGGATACATTTTCTTAAACCTTGCAGAATTAAAAGGAATACTACTTTGGAATTTATCTGAGACTGCATCAGGAATAGGAAACACTTGAGGAGATTTAACTACAGGTTTAAAAACGGTAAATGACTAACAGGTTTATCCTATCTACTTTAGGATCTTTAACCTTAAAGTAAGCAAAATCTCCTTTAAAAGAGACTATGTTCAACTTTAAACATAAAAAAAAAAAAAAAGAGGATGAATCAGATTCCTGATCACAGGAAGACCCCTGATCATCAGAAGAAAAGAAAAAAACACCTCTCCTTAGGACTTAGCTTTAAAACTAGAAACAATAACCTCAGGTGACATAACTTATAGAAGGTAAAATTCTGAACTGGCCTTTTATGCTTACTTGGCATGACCGCCAACATTTCAGCTACTGTAGAAAGAATAAAGTCCTTCACTCCAGGAGCAAAATCTGAAGAATTCTCCTGTGAGGAACAAACCGAAGGATCAGTAATACCTTTAGAAGCAAGAGCAGCATTAGACTGGTCAGAATGCACTAAAATATTAATACACTTATTGCATAATTTTGCTGGAGGTAAAACCTCAGCCTGTTTACAATACAAACACTGATAGGAAAGTGTTCAGAAACACAGCTTCTAAGTTAGATTTAGGGATATATTTAGAAGGCTTCATAACTACAGAAAACTTACATGTATAAGTTTAAATGTAGAAAACACCAACATACATACATATGAATGTTAACATCCCCATTAAAAAAAAGCTTGAGGAAAGGGAAACAACTCCAATAAAAGTAGCCCCTAAAAAAAAAGAAACTACAAAAAGAGGCGGTAGGACTCAGGACACCCAACATCCAAAGAACGTAGAAAAGAATAGAGAAAGTGTGCACCAACCAGATGCCGTATAAAAGAAAAAAAAAACGAGTCAAAACTATGTATGCTATCTCAAGACACACGCTGGCCCTAGTGCCGATATGCATAAAAAAAATGTATGCACCTGGCATGCGTATGGGGGAAAAAACAAGTACGCTAAAAGTAAAACCAGAGTGCTTTAAAAATATACTTTAAAACACTTTTAAAGGGAATTAACAAAAAATATTAAACTGGCCCAAGGCTATATACATTTTAATAAATATATAATAAAATAACCTAAGAGGCTTAGAGCGTGTCAAATCATTAAAAAACAGAATTTATGTTTACCTGATAAATTACTTTCTCCAACGGTGTGTCCGGTCCACGGCGTCATCCTTACTTGTGGGATATTCTCTTCCCCAACAGGAAATGGCAAAGAGCCCAGCAAAGCTGGTCACATGATCCCTCCTAGGCTCCGCCTACCCCAGTCATTCGACCGACGTTAAGGAGGAATATTTGCATAGGAGAAACCATATGGTACCGTGGTGACTGTAGTTAAAGAAAATAAATTATCAGACCTGATTAAAAAAAAAAAACCAGGGCGGGCCGTGGACCGGACACACCGTTGGAGAAAGTAATTTATCAGGTAAACATAAATTCTGTTTTCTCCAACATAGGTGTGTCCGGTCCACGGCGTCATCCTTACTTGTGGGAACCAATACCAAAGCTTTAGGACACGGATGAAGGGAGGGAGCAAATCAGGTCACCTAAATGGAAGGCACCACGGTTTGCAAAACCTTTCTCCCAAAAATAGCCTCAGAAGAAGCAAAAGTATCAAACTTGTAAAATTTGGTAAAAGTGTGCAGTGAAGACCAAGTCGCTGCCCTACATATCTGATCAACAGAAGCCTCATTCTTGAAGGCCCATGTGGAAGCCACAGCCCTAGTGGAATGAGCTGTGATTCTTTCGGGAGGCTGCCGTCCGGCAGTCTCGTAAGCCAATCTGATGATGCTTTTAATCCAAAAAGAGAGAGAGGTAGAAGTTGCTTTTTGACCTCTCCTTTTACCGGAATAAACAACAAACAAGGAAGATGTTTGTCTAAAATCCTTTGTAGCTTCTAAATAGAATTTTAGAGCGCGAACAACATCCAAATTGTGCAACAAACGTTCCTTCTTTGAAACTGGTTTCGGACACAGAGAAGGTACGATAATCTCCTGGTTAATGTTTTTGTTAGAAACAACTTTTGGAAGAAAACCAGGTTTAGTACGTAAAACCACCTTATCTGCATGGAACACCAGATAAGGAGGAGAACACTGCAGAGCAGATAATTCTGAAACTCTTCTAGCAGAAGAAATTGCAACTAAAAACAAAACTTTCCAAGATAATAACTTAATATCAACGGAATGTAAGGGTTCAAACGGAACCCCCTGAAGAACTGAAAGAACTAAATTGAGACTCCAAGGAGGAGTCAAAGGTTTGTAAACAGGCTTAATTCTAACCAGAGCCTGAACAAAGGCTTGAACATCTGGCACAGCTGCCAGTTTTTTGTGAAGTAACACAGACAAGGCAGAAATCTGTCCCTTCAGGGAACTTGCAGATAATCCTTTTTCCAATCCTTCTTGAAGGAAGGATAGAATCTTAGGAATCTTAACCTTGTCCCAAGGGAATCCTTTAGATTCACACCAACAGATATATTTTTTCCAAATTTTGTGGTAAATCTTTCTAGTTACAGGCTTTCTGGCCTGAACAAGAGTATCGATAACAGAATCTGAGAACCCTCGCTTCGATAAGATCAAGCGTTCAATCTCCAAGCAGTCAGCTGGAGTGAAACCAGTTAAACACTAAAAAACTCTAAGCCATCTCCGTGGAGATGTTGCCTGTACAACGGCAAAGAGAATGACTGGGGTAGGCGGAGCCTAGGAGGGATCATGTGACCAGCTTTGCTGGGCTCTTTGCCATTTCCTGTTGGGGAAGAGAATATCCCACAAGTAAGGATGACGCCGTGGACCGGACACACCTATGTTGGAGAAATATAGTTCTTAACAATAGGCACCCTACTACTAGAGGAAACCATCAGGAAGCCAAACCAGTGCTGAAACATAACAGCAGAGGATCTGGAATAGAAGTATATTGACCCAACAGGAGGAGGAAAAGGACAAGTCCCTGTGACATCTGTGAAAGGCTTATGACTAAATCCCAACAGGTGAAACATATGCCACTACCCATTCTCCAAATACATCCCTCCGCCAAAAACTGTACTCTGAGAGAAAATGGGTCTCATCTCAATCTGAGAACCCCTTTCACTGAAAAATCAAACTGCACATCTTCATTCTTCAACTTCCTTCAGTGGAGGCAGAGACTAAACTGAGTTGCCAGTAAGATGGGAAGGGTTTTTATAGAGCTATTGGGGTTTGGGAATCTTTGTCTCCTCCTAGTGTCAGGGAAGAGTAATTCCCAGAAGTAATTGATTGTGGACTCTCGTCATCTGTATGAAAGAAAAGATTCCAGTTAGCAAAAAGATATACTAACACACACACACACATATATATATATATATATATATATATATATATACACACATACATACACACACACACACTGTGTGTGTATATATATATATATATACACACACACACACGTATATATTATATATATATTAATATATATATATATATATATATATATATATATATATATAAAACACTCTGCAAACTTCTTAATCATCTCTTTCTGAAGACAGAATTCCTCCTTAAAGTGAAGGTAAAGTTACCTTATTGCTGATGTATTATAGCTTTCTTTTTGTCAAAACAATATGACTTTCATTCATCATTTTTCATATCATTGTGTATATATGAAATAATTCCCGTTATGAAGCAATTCATAAATGATCCACCAATTCAGCCCATTTTTTGGGGGGAGTTTTTGCGTGTCGATCACGTTATCCTAAAAACCAATTGAAATTCTGGCCGTTAGGCGGCTGTCAATCCATGT
The DNA here is from genome assembly GCF_027579735.1 of Bombina bombina. Classification (NCBI taxonomy): domain Eukaryota; kingdom Metazoa; phylum Chordata; class Amphibia; order Anura; family Bombinatoridae; genus Bombina; species Bombina bombina. The sequence continues at coordinate 600,263,504 of NC_069503.1, read as the reverse complement.
CATCCGCCCCTTGATTCATTTGCGCATGAGCAGTTAAATTATTCTTTTGATCGAAATCCATGCGCAGATGAAAGCAAATTCGGTAAGCAGCGCATGCGCAGTTATAAGCTGCATCAGGAGCGCGCTTTTGAGAGACGTAGAGAGCAGGTGGGACTGCTCTCTATACGTTACTAAGCTGAAAACCAGGAAATAGGGGTTGGGAGGAGTCACAAGCAAAACGGCAGGGATTTATAAAGATATATATTTTTTAAACTAAAGATGTAATAGAGAAATAAACTTAGCGATTGTGTTATATTAATATTAACAAATGAAGGTCTCTGTTCTGTAAGTAAAAACTTTACCTTCACTTTAACACAGTAAAAGCAATAATAGCTACCTAAAAGCTATCACACAGTAACTTCCACTTTACTCCATCTGCACACTTAATACAAGTCATATGATCGTATTATAGGTAGTTGTGCTTTCTAGGCGTTTTAGTAACATACATGTATTATGATTCTAGATTACCGACTAGTGATCAATAAAAAGTACTTTATTCCTACGCAAGCATCCAAATTGTTTTTCCTACTGATCTTCAAATTATTAGTAACGTGCCTGTACAGAAGAAGTTTTATGGTTTTTGAAAAAAACACAAAAACGGCATGTTATTTTGCCTTCAAATTTAAACTTTCTGTCTTTAATTTTAAATGTTGGGCAAGAGATAAAATACTAGGCAAAACTGGCTATAGCATGAGAACAGGGCATTGGCATTTTTACCTTAGTTATTTATCACAATCATTTATTTTTTGCAAAAAAATAACAAATAAATGAATGTGGTTTTAGTAAGCTTAAAGTAAAAGTCAATCCTAGCGTTGTACAAACAATAGGATTGACTATTGAAACAAAGGGGACTTTAATTCATTAAGTATAAGATACTTCATGTAGAAATCTCCCATGGGCGCCAAGCCGGATTTACCGCATGGCTATTGGCTAAGAGGTGAAAACGCCACCTCTTAGCAAAAACATTTTCTAGCTGTGAGCTGCTGTAGCAGCTAAGAACGGCAATCGGTTGAAACAAATAAAGGAGCTTTCTAAATGAAGTATCTTATACTTAATGAATGAAAGTTCCCTTTATTTGTTTCAATAGTAAATCCTACCATTTGTAAAAACGCTAGGATTGACTTTCACTTTAAAGGGATATGAAACCCAAAATGTATTTTAAATTATTCAGATAGAGCATGTGATTTTAAACAACTTTCTAATTTATTTCTATTATGAATTTTTCTTCGTTCTCTTGGTATGTTTTGTTGAAATGCATGGATGTATGTTTAGTAGTCGGCCCATTTCTGGAGCACTTTATGACAGCAGTTTTGCAAGAATATTATACATTTGCAAGAAAACTAGATGGCAGCACTATTTCCTGCTACGTAGTGCTCTAGATGCTTACCTAGTTAGCTTTTCAACACAGAATATCATGGGAACTAAGCAAATTTGATAATAGAATTAAATTGGAAACTTTAAGACGGTATGCAATGTCTGAATCACAATTTTTTTGGGGGAGGGTGTTAAATATCCCTTTAAAAGGACAGTAAAGTAAAAAATAAAAACATTTCATGATTCGGACAAAGCATATAATGTTAATCAACTTTCCAATTTAATTCCATCATCACGTTTACTTTGTTTTCTTGATATAATTTGATGAAAAGCAAACCTAAATGGACTACTGTGAGATAACTGCCGATTGGTGGCTACACATAAATGCCTCTTGTAATTGGCTCACACAATCTGTTCAGCATGCTCCCAGTAGTGCATTGCTGTTCCTCCAACAAGTGACATCCAGAGACCGAAATAAATTTGATAACAGAAGTAAATTGAAAAATTGTTCAAAACTGCATGTTCTATCTGAATCATAAAACACAAAATTGGCTTAATGTGCATTTAAAAGGCATGTCCCAATCATAAAATTATACTGGCTACTTTATATTTAAGTTCAGAATTTATTTAGAGAATTTGAAAATAGCTTCAGAATTCTAGAAAGTTGTATCTGTAACTTTTAAGAGAAATTTCATATACAAGTTTGTGCATACATGCAAAAACACTACAAATTTGTTAGCAAGACAAATAAGAGTATTTAAAGGGACATTAAACACTAAACAAATCATTGCTTGAATTATGTATTCAGAGCAACGATTAGCCTGAGAATAATTTATACAAGTATTTTCAAAAAACAAAATGTATGCTTACCTGATAAATTTCTTTCTTTCTGGATATGGAGAGTCCACAATGTCATCAATTACTAGTGGCAATATCACTCCTGGCCAGCAGGAGGAGGCAAACAGCACCACAGCAAAGTTGTTAAGTGTCACTCCCCTACCCACAATTCCCAGTCATTCGACCAAAGGGAAATGGAAAAAAGGAATAACACAAAGGTGTAGAGGTGCCTGAGGTTAAGTAAAAAATAACTGTCTTAAATAAGGGTGGGGTTGTGGACTCTACATATCCGGAATGACATTTATCAGGTAAGCATAAATTTTGTTTTCTTTCCTAAGATATGGAGAGTCCACAATGTCATCAATTACTAGTGGGAACTAATACCCAAGCTAGAAGACAAGGGATGACTAGGGGGGAAAACAAGACAGGCAGACCTAAACAGAAGGCACCACAGCTTGAAGAACCTTTCTCCCAAAAGAAGCCTCAGCTGAGGCAAAAGTATCAAATTTGGAAAAAAGTATGCAGAGGACCAAGTTGCAGTCTTGCAAATCTGTTCCACAGAAGCTTCATTTCTGAAAGCCCAAGAAGAGAAGACAGCCCTCGTGGAATGAGCTGTAATGCTCTCAGGAGGCTGCTGACCAGCAGTCTCATAAGCAAAATGGATTATTTTTCTCAACCAGAGGGAAAAAACATAATTTATGTAAGAACTTACCTGATAAATTCATTTCTTTCATATTAGCAAGAGTCCATGAGCTAGTGACGTATGGGATATACATTCCTACCAGGAGGGGCAAAGTTTCCCAAACCTTAAAATGCCTATAAATACACCCCTCACCACACCCACAAATCAGTTTAACGAATAGCCAAGAAGTGGGGTGATAAGAAAAAAGTGCGAAAGCATAAAAAATAAGGAATTGGAATAATTGTGCTTTATACAAAAAAATCATAACCACCACAAAAAAGGGTGGGCCTCATGGACTCTTGCTAATATGAAAGAAATGAATTTATCAGGTAAGTTCTTACATAAATTATGTTTTCTTTCATGTAATTAGCAAGAGTCCATGAGCTAGTGACGTATGGGATAATGACTACCCAAGATGTGGATCTTTCCACGCAAGAGTCACTAGAGAGGGAGGGATAAAATAAAGACAGCCAATTCCTGCTGAAAATAATCCACACCCAAAATAAAGTTTAAATGAAAACATAAGCAGAAGATTCAAACTGAAACAGCTGCCTGAAGTACTTTTCTACCAAAAACTGCTTCAGAAGAAGAAAACACATCAAAATGGTAGAATTTAGTAAAAGTATGCAAAGAAGACCAAGTTGCTGCTTTGCAAATCTGATCAACCGAAGCTTCATTCCTAAACGCCCAGGAAGTAGAAACTGACCTAGTAGAATGAGCTGTAATCCTCTGAGGCGGAGTTTTACCCGACTCAACATAGGCATGATGAATTAAAGATTTCAACCAAGATGCCAAAGAAATGGCAGAAGCTTTCTGGCCTTTTCTAGAACCGGAAAAGATGACAAATAGACTAGAAGTCTTTCGGAAAGTCTTAGTAGCTTCAACATAATATTTCAAAGCTCTAACAACATCCAAAGAATGCAATGATTTCTCCTTAGAATTCGGGCATAATGAAGGAACTACAATTTCTCTACTAATGTTGTTGGAATTCACAACCTTAGGTAAAAATTCAAAAGAAGTTCGCAACACTGCCTTATCCTGATGAAAAATCAGAAAAGGAGACTCACAAGAAAGAGCAGACAATTCAGAGACTCTTCTGGCAGAAGAGATGGCCAAAAGGAACAAAACTTTCCAAGAAATTAATTTAATGTCCAATGAATGCATAGGTTCAAACGGAGGAGCTTGAAGAGCCCCCAGAACCAAATTCAAATTCCAAGGAGGAGAAATTGACTTAATGACAGGTTTTATACGAACCAAGGCTTATACAAAACAATGAATATCAGGAAGATTAGCAATCTTTCTGTGAAAAAGAACAGAAAGAGCAGAGATTTGACCTTTCAAGGAACTTGCGGACAAACCTTTATCTAAACCATCCTGAAGAAACTGTAAAATTCTCGGAATTCTAAAAGAATGCCAGGAAAAATGATGAGAAAGACACCAAGAAATATAAGTCTTCCAGACTCTATAATATATCTCTCTAGATACAGATTTACGAGCCTGTAACATAGTATTAATCACAGAGTCAGAGAAACCTCTTTGACCAAGAATCAAGCGTTCAATCTCCATACCTTTAAATTTAAGGATTTGAGATCCTGATGGAAAAAAGGACCTTGCGACAGAAGGTCTGGTCTTAACGGAAGAGTCCACGGTTGGCAAGAGGCCATCCGGACAAGATCCGCATACCAAAACCTGTGAGGCCATGCCGGAGCTACCAGCAGAACAAACGAGCATTCCTTCAGAATCTTGGAGATTACTCTTGGAAGAAGAACTAGAGGCGGAAAGATATAGGCAGGATGATACTTCCAAGGAAGTGATAATGCATCCACTGCCTCCGCCTGAGGATCCCGGGATCTGGACAGATATCTGGGAAGTTTCTTGTTTAGATGAGAAGCCATCAGATCTATTTCTGGAAGTTCCCACATTTGAACAATCTGAAGAAATACCTCTGGGTGAAGAGACCATTCGCCCGGATGCAACGTTTGGCGACTGAGATAATCCGCTTCCCAATTGTCTATTCCTGGAATATGAACCGCAGAGATTAGACAGGAGCTGGATTCCGCCCAAACCAGAATTCGAGATACTTCTTTCATAGCCAGAGGACTGTGAGTCCCTCCTTGATGATTGATGTATGCCACAGTTGTGACATTGTCTGTCTGAAAACAAATGAACGATTCTCTCTTCAGAAGAGGCCAAGACTGAAAAGCTCTGAAAATTGCACGGAGTTCCAAAATATTGATCGGTAATCTCACCTCCTGATATTCCCAAACCCATTGTGCTGTCAGAGACCCCCACACAGCACCCCAACCTGTAAGACTTGCATCTGTTGAAATTACAGTCCAGGTCGGAAGAACAAAAGAAGCCCCCTGAACTAAACGATGGTGATCTGTCCACCACGTCAGAGAGTGTCGTACAATCGGTTTTAAAGATATTAATTGAGATATCTTTGTGTAATCCCTGCACCATTGGTTCAGCATACAGAGCTGAAGAGGTCGCATGTGAAAACGAGCAAAGGGGATCGCGTCCGATGCAGCAGTCATAAGACCTAGAATTTCCATGCATAAGGCTACCGAAGGGAATGATTGTGACTGAAGGTTTCGACAAGCTGAAATCAATTTTAGACGTCTCTTGTCTGTCAAAGACAGAGTCATGGACACTGAATCTATCTGGAAACCCAAAAAGGTTACCCTTGTCTGAGGAATCAATGAACTTTTTAGTGAATTGATCCTCCAACCATGATTTTGAAGAAACAACAAAAGTCGATTCGTATGAAATTCTGCTAAATGTGAAGACTGAGCAAGTACCAAGATATCGTCCAAATAAGGAAATACCACAATACCCTGTTCTCTGATTACAGATAGAAGGGCACCGAGAACCTTTGTAAAAATTCTTGGAGCTGTTGCTAGGCCAAACGGCAGAGCCACAAACTGGTAATGCTTGTCTAGGAAAGAGAATCTCAGAAACTGATAGTGAGCTGGATGAATCGGAATATGCAGATATGCATCCTGTAAATCTATTGTAGACATATAATGCCCTTGCTGAACAAAAGGCAGGATAGTAATTACAGTTACCATTTTGAATGTTGGTATCCTTACATAACGATTCAATATTTTTAGATCTAGAACTGGTCTGAAGGAATTCTCCTTCTTTGGTACAATGAAGAGATTCAAATAAAACCCCAGCCCCTGTTCCAGAACTGGAACTGGCATAATTACTCCAGCCAACTCTAGATCTGAAACACATTTCAGAAATGCTTGAGCTTTCGCTGGGTTTACTGGGACACGGGAAAGAAAGAATCTCTTTGCAGGAGGTCTTATCTTGAAACCAATTCTGTACCCTTCTGAAATAATGTTCTGAATCCAAAGATTGTGAACAGAATTAATCCAAATTTCTTTGAAAAAACGTAATCTGCCCCCTACCAGCTGAGCTGGAATGAGGGCCGCACCTTCATGTGGACTTAGAAGTTGGCTTTGCTTTTCTAGAAGGCTTGGATTTATTCCAGACTGGAGATGGTTTCCAAACTGAAACTGCTCCTGAGGATGAAAAACTTCTGGAATAACTACAGGAGATTTAAAGACCTTGTCTAAACGTTTAGATTTAGTATCAAGAGGACCAGAATCCTCAATTTCTAATGCATTTAGGACTTCTTTAAGTAAAGAACGAATAAATTCCATTTTAAATAAATATGAAGATTTATCAGCATCAACCTCTGAAACAGAATCCTCTGAACCAGAAGAATCATTAGAATCAGAATGATGTTCATTTAAAAATTCATCTGGATAAAGAGAAGTTTTAAAAGACTTTTTATGTTTACTAGAAGGAGGAATAACAGACATAGCCTTCTTAATAGATTCAGAAACAAAATCTCTTATGTTATCAGGAACACTCTGAACATTAGATGTTGATGGAACTGCAACAGGTAATGGTATTTTACTAAAGGAAATATTTTCTGCATTAACAAGTTTGTCATGACATTTAATACAAACAACAGCTGGAGGAACAGCTACCAAAAGTTTACAGCAGATACACTTAGCTTTGGTAGTTCCAGCACCAGGCAGCGATTTTCCTGAAGTATCTTCTGACTCAGATGCAACATGAGACATCTTGCAATATGTAAGAGAAAAAAACAACATATAAAGCAAAATTGATCAAATTCCTTAAATGACAGTTTCAGGAATAGGAAAAAATGCCAAAGAACAAGCTTCTAGCAACAAGAAGCAATGAAAAAATGAGACTTAAATAATGTGGAGACAAAAGCGACGCCCATATTTTTTTAGCGCCAAATAAGACGCCCACATTATTTGGCGCCTAAATGCTTTTGGCGCCAAAAAATGACGTCACATCCGGAACGCCAACATTTTTGGCGCAAAAGAACGTCAAAAAATGACGCAACTTCCGGCGACACGTATGACGCAGGAAACAGGAAAGATTTTTTGCGCCAATAAAGTCTGCGCCAAGAATGACGCAATAAAATGAAGCATTTTCAGCCCCCGCAAGCCTAACAGCCCACAGGGAAAAAGTCAAAATTTTTTAAGGTAAGAAAAAATGATTGATTCAAATGCATTATCCCAAATATGAAACTGACTGTCTGAAAATAAGGAATGTTGAACATCCTGAGTCAAGGCAAATAAATGTTTGAATACATATATTTAGAACTTTATAAAAAAAGCGCCCAACCATAGCTTAGAGTGTCACAGAAAATAAGACTTACTTACCCCAGGACACTCGTCTACATGTTGTAGAAAGCCAAACCAGTACTGAAACGAAAATCAGCAGAGGTAATGGTATATATATGAGTATATCGTCGATCTGAAAAGGGAGGTAAGAGATGAATCTCTACGACCGATAACAGAGAACCTATGAAATAGACCCCGTAGAAGGAGATCATTGCATTCAAATAGGCAATACTCTCCTCACATCCCTCTGACATTCACTGCACGCTGAGAGGAAAACCGGGCTCCAACCTGTTGCGGAGCGCATATCAACGTAGAATCTAGCACAAACTTACTTCACCACCTCCATAGGAGGCAAAGTTTGTAAAACTGATTTGTGGGTGTGGTGAGGGGTGTATTTATAGGCATTTTAAGGTTTGGGAAACTTTGCCCCTCCTGGTAGGAATGTATATCCCATACGTCACTAGCTCATGGACTCTTGCTAATTACATGAAAGAAAAGAAGTAGCAGTAGCCTTCTGACCTTTACGCTTTCCAGAGAAACAAATTCCTAAGTCGCTTGACGATAGAATTTTAGAGCACGCACAACATCCAAGTTGTGCAAAAAACGTTCCTTATGAGAAAAAGGGTTAGGACATAGAGAAGGAACAACACCTTTCCTGATTAATACTTCTATTCGAAACCACTTTAGGGAGAAATCCCAACTTGATACGCAGGACCGCCTTATACGCATGAAAGATAAGGTAAGGCGAATCACACTGTAAATCTGAGAGCTCTGAGACGCTTCGAGCAGAAGAGATAGCAACAAGAAACAAAACCTTCCAAGATAAGTTAATATCTATGGAATGCATTGGCTCAAACGGAGCCTGCTGCAAAACTTGAACAAGGTTAAGGCTCCATGGAAGAAAGGTCCTGAACGCAGTTCAAGAATGCCTCTTTTTTTATCTGGTCTGCAGAAAATATAGATAGGTGGAACCTGCCCCTGGGAGGAAAGGTTTTGAATTATATTCTGTAACCCTGAGATACTACGTCCACGGCCTAGGAATCTGGGACATCTTGTATCCATTCTTGACAAAAAAGAGAAAGTCTGCCCCCCCGATCCGATCCCGGATCGGGGGCAAACCCCTTATGCTGACTTAGACTCTGCCACGGGTTTCTTTGATTGGTTGCCCTTGTTCCAAGACTGAGTGGGTTTCCAAGAAGACCTGGACTGTTCCTGCTTGAAAGAGGAAGATTTTCCTTTGAAGTTACAAAAGGAACGAAAATCGTTTTGACGTCCTTTAGCTCTGTTCTTTTTGTCTTGAGGAAGAAAAGACCCTTTTCCACTCGTAATATCATAAATTAACATCGGCTGACAAAGATTTTAGCCACAACGCTCTGCAGGCTAGGACAGTGAAGCCAGATATCTTGGCTCCCATTCTAATAAGTTTCATGGTAGCATCAGAAATAAAGGAATCGGCTAGTTTGAGAGCCTTAATCCTATCTTGGATCTCCTCCAAAGGAGTCTCTACCAAAATAGACTACCACAACTGATACAGTGGCAACACAAACTGCATGTTGCCATTGAAGACCTTGATGAACATACATCTTTTTCAAATGAGCCTCCAGCTTCTTGCCCATGGGATCCTTAAAAGAAGCAGCTATCCTCTATAGGGATCGCAGTTCTCTTAAACAGAGTAGAAATGGCCCCTTCTACTTTAGGCACTGTGCACCATGAATCTTTAATGGAGTCAGCAACAGGAAACATCTTTTTAAAAGACGGGAAGAAAGATATCCCTGGCTTCTCCCATTCCTGTGCAATTATCTCCGTACACGGTCTGGAACAGGAAACACCACCTCCATTATTATTTTTATGCCTGATGAAACGACCGTATTGTGTGGTCGAGAAACGTGTTGCAGCATCATTAAACTTGTCTTTTAACATTTATATACGGAGGAGTCTTTCTGCCTGATTATTCAGATTGAATTTGCTCTATCTGCACAGAGAACTTTACAAGCCATCACTTCATAATTGGTTTGCCTGCACCATATCTTCAGCCTGTTTGATACTTGGATTCAAACTTCCCTTTGACCTGAGAACTGGTCTCTACCTTGAAACAGGATCAGTATCCAGTTAGCCGACTACTGTAAGTGTCAGCCTGCCTGTTTGCACTATCTAATGCCTTCAAAAATTGTGAGTTTTACTATTTACCTTCTTTATTATATATCACATATGGATTTCACTATGAGGCGTCCATTTTCTTTCTAACCTAGATCATTGTGGTGAACGGAGACCATTCCCCCAAGTGGAGCTGCCTGATACACTTCCTTTTTCACTTGGATTGAAAAAAATGTCAGCAATTGAACTTTTGTTTCTTTAACATGAACATTATTTCTGTCATTTATTAAGGTATACCAATATCACATTTGTCACCAGAATTTATTAATATATTACTTTTTCATGTTATTTAAAGGGACAGTCTACACCAGAATTTTTATTGTTTTAAAAGAAAGATAATCCCTTTATTACCATTCCCCAGTTTTGCATAACCAACACAGTTATAATAATATACTTTTAACCTCTGTGATTATCTTGTATCTAAGCCTCTGCAAACTGCCCCTTTATTTCAGTTATTTTGACAGACTTGCAGTTTAGCCAATCAGTGCCTGCTCCCAGATAACACTGTGCTTGTGCACATGAAGTTATCTATATGAAATACGTGAACTAACACCCTCTAGTGGTGAAAAACTGTTAAAATGCATTCTGAAAAGAGGTGGCCTTCAAGGTCTAAGAAATTATCATATGAACCTCCTAGGTTAAGCTTTCAACTAAGAATACCAAGAGAACAAAGCAAAATTGGTGATAAAAGTAAATTGGAAAATTGTTTAAAATTACATGCTCTATCTGAATCATGAAAGTTTATTTTGGCCTAGACTGTCCCTTTAATATTTTACCATTTCACAAATTTTTACTCATTTTTGAGGGTCCACTTACCATTCATACACCTTTAAACCAAAAAACTTTTTTTGACACATTTTTTCACAAACATTTTTACCAATTCCCTTTTTTTTCACTCGTTATTTTTAGTGTGCCACCTCCTGGGTGTTTCATCACCTGCACTTTTCACTTTTTAAACTAATGCGTTAAAAAGAAAAACAGCCTAAAGTAAACTAAAACTTGGAACCTCTACACCGCAGCAGAACTGAGGAGCCTACTCTAGGAGACTCTATAACCTACGACTGCACATAAGCCGATAACTGCAGAAAAGCATGCCTCCCCCCCCCCCCCCCCCCCCCGACATCTGAACACAGTGGTCACATGATCGGCAAAACCGGAACTGCGCATAGATGTAAAAGCGTGCATTCCGATATTCCTCCTCCTACTAACAGAGAAGCCATTAGAAAAACAAACAGTGAAAACCGTTCCCGGTTAAACTACAAAGTCTCCTAAACACACTGCCTCAAATACCCCGATAATAGATATACTAAAAGCGGCACCCGGTATAAATCTAAAGCACAAACAGCCCCAGAAAAACACCTAAACCTACAGTGTGTAAAATAAACATGAGCCTCGGAGGAATATTCCCCAGATAAGGGAAAATTAACCCCCAGTCCCATACATTGCACCTGCACACTGCCAAATGAATCCTGTGTAAAGGATTACTATGTCCCATTATTTTTTGTATTATTTTTTTTTTGCAGAGTTAAAATAAATGATCATCTATGTGCAAAGTCTTCAGAACCTAGAAGACAAAAAAAGCACTTACCTGCAGTCTAGCTGTCCGGCAGGAAGACAGTTAACAAGGCGTGAAAGGACACATACTCCTTACAGAGACTTGTAGAAAAAAAAAGAAAGAACAAAGTAAACCTACTCTGGCTTTCTATACTAGGGCAGCAATATGTGAGGAAATAGAGCAAGGATCACCTCACTACTTCCTAACTGCTTAAAAGCAACCACTACTCTACTGCAGAGATTAACATGGACTAAGCTTAACCCAAATCCTTGCTTGCAGGGAAAAGTACCCAAAAAAGGAATTCATTTTTTCAGACACCCAACTTCAGCTCCTCCATTGACAGAGGCAAAGAGAACGACTGGGGATTGTAGGTAGGGGAGTGACACTTAACAGCTTTGCTGTGGTGCTCTTTGCCTCCTCCTGCTGGCCAGGAGTGATATTCCCACTATATTCAGAATTAATTTACAGGTAAGGAGCACAAAATAAATAATAAAAGTATATAGCAAAGTTGTTTTACTACATGTAATTAAACTATTTATATTAATATCTTGAGGTGTTTAATGTCCCTCCAAGCCATTTGAACTCAGTCATCAATAATGGACACTTTATTCCAGCAGTCAGAAAGTGCATATCCCACATGAACCACACTTGCAATTTGTCTACTGTCCTGTGCTTTTTAGGAGAGTATCTGTTTTTATTAAAAAAAAAATATATCAATCAATTTAGAAAGAACGTGTGATGCTGGTGTAAAGTGTCTATTGACAAAGACGGAAGGAGAGTGGCTCTCTTGGATTCTCAGTGGACTACTTTTTACTGTTTAAGACTTTGCCTCCTGTACCTATCAGACTGCCTATGCTGAAATACCTGGGCTCAGACAGACAGCAACAAAAGTGCTACAATTTTACAGTCTGATATTCAGATTTAAGATAGGACTTACCATAAGACTGTACTACACCACTAATAAGTCTGGTGTTAATGGTTTCCCCATTTCTCTCCTTCTCAATCAACTTCAAGACTGCGTTTGTAACCTTAAAAGTGAAACAAATATAAAAACACAAGAAAAAACTATTTTGTTTTGTACAGACATTAATTGGTGTTTTGATCAAGATAACATCGAAAAAAAACAGACAAACAATATCTGCGACTCCTTTAATACTAAATAAAACTGTATACATGTACACTGTTCCCTATAAGGTGTGTGCGCACAACTTTTAAGTGCTCACTGCAGGTGCATTTCGGGGTTTGTTTTCTTTGGGGGGGGCAATATATTTTTGATGGTGTTGTCCAGACTCCATCCAGCCTAACGAAGCACTGCACTAGCTAGTGCAGGTTGTTTTCAGGTGGGAGAATGTAGCAAAATGTGGAGGTTTCACTGCCCTTGCACCTACACTTCAGTCTGTTGCTTATTGACGTGAGTGGCATGCAGAGGGATAGCGTGAGAGTTAGAACCAGAGCAGTGTGAGTAAGCCTTAAAGCAAAGGCATTTTGATATTAAGTTTTAAAAGGGGCTTTACTATTGTCTTCTGCACTCTCGCCCTCCCTTCATTCTCTCTACCATGGGCATAGAGGATACATTGAGAATTGAAAATTGTTCCTAGAAGATCCTCACGTGTTACTAGAGAGAGGGACACCATTAAGAGTATGGCTACAGTCCAAAAAAAAAATTAATGGATCTTAGTGCTAAGTGTCCGAAACTCAAATCCTGAAGGCCATCAGGAAGTGGACAGACCCTTGCACCATCAATTAACAATAGTAGAGAGTAAACAATCTCCCTTTATTTGTACCAAAACTCCAGACGTGACCATATATTACCACACTCCAAATATGTAGAAACAGAACTAAAATTGTATGTAAGGGATGAATACATACAAAGGGGAAGGCCTTCAGGGAGGTTTCTACCTACTCCAAGTGGAATAAGGCTATATATAAGAAGCCTATAAAAGCATTTATATACCTAATATAAACATACATATTTATAAAACATTTACATTAATAAAAAAATTAGTAGAAATTTACAGTTTGTGAACTTTAAGAAAAAACATAATTTATGTAAGAACTTACCTGATAAATTCACTTCTTTCATATTAGCAAGAGTCCATGAGCTAGTGACGTATGGGATATACATTCCTACCAGGAGGGGCAAAGTTTCCCAAACATCAAAATGCCTATAAATACACCCCACACCACACCCACAATTCAGTTTAACGAATAGCCAAGAAGTGGGGTGATAAGAAAGGAGCGAAAGCAACAAAATAAGGAATTTGAATAATTGTGCTTTATACAAAAAAATCATAACCACCACAAAAAAGGGTGGGCCTAATGGACTCTTGCTAATATGAAAGAAATGAATTTATCAGGTAAGTTCTTACATAAATTATGTTTTCTTTCATGTAATTAGCAAGAGTCCATGAGCTAGTGACGTATGGGATAATGACTACCCAAGATGTGGAACTTCCACGCAAGAGTCACTAGAGAGGGAGGGATAAAATAAAGACAGCCAATTCCGCTGAAAAATAATCCACAACCCAAAACAAAAAGTTTTAATCTCAATAATGAAAAAAACTGAAAATATAAGCAGAAGAATCAAACTGAAACAGCTGCCTGAAGTACTTTTCTACCAAAAACTGCTTCAGAAGAAGAAAAAACATCAAAATGGTAGAATTTAGTAAAAGTATGCAAAGAAGACCAAGTTGCTGCTTTGCAAATCTGATCAACAGAAGATTCATTCCTAAACACCCAGGAAGTAGAAACTGACCTAGTAGAATGAGCTATAATCCTTTGAGGCGGGGATTTACCCGACTCTACATAAGCATGATGAATCAAAGACTTTAACCAAGACGCCAAAGAAATGGCGGAGGCCTTCTGACCTTTCCTGGAACCAGAAAAGATAACAAATAGACTAGAAGTCTTTCTAAAATCTTTAGTAGCTTCAACATAATATTTTAAAGCTCTTACTACATCCAAAGAATGTAAAGATCTCTCCAGAGAATTCTTAGGATTAGGACACAATGAAGGAACAACAATTTCTCTACTAATGTTGTTAGAATTCACAACCTTAGGTAAAACTTTAAATGAAGTCCGCAACACCGCCTTATCCTGATGAAAAATCAAAAAAGGAGATTCACAAGAAAGAGCAGATAACTCAGAAACTCTTCTAGCAGAAGAGATGGCCAAAAGGAACAAAACTTTCCAAGAAAGTAATTTAATATCCAGCGAATGCATAGGTTCAAATGGAGGAGCCCGTAAAGCCCTCAGAACCAAATTAAGACTCCAAGTAGGAGAGATTGACTTAATGACAGGTTTGATACGAACCAAAGCCTGTACAAAACAATGAATATCCGGAAGATTAGCAATCTTTCTGTGAAAAAGAACAGAAAGAGCGGAGATTTGTCCTTTCAAGGAACTTGCAGACAAACCCTTATCCAAACCATCCTGAAGAAACTGTAAAATTCTAGGAATTCTGAAAGAATGCCAGGAGAATTTATGAGAAGAACACCAAGAAATGTAAGTCTTCCAGACTCGATAATAAATCTTCCTAGACACAGATTTACGAGCCTGTAACATAGTATTAATTACTGAGTCAGAGAAACCTCTATGACTAAGAATCAAGCGTTCAATTTCCATACCTTCAAATTTAATGGTTTTGAGATCCCGATGGAAAAAAGGGCCTTGAGATAGAAGGTCTGGTCTTAACGGAAGAGTCCAAGGTTGGCAACTGGCCATCCGAATGAGATCCGCATACCAAAACCTGTGAGGCCATGCTGGAGCCACCAGCAGTACAAACGAACGTTCCATTAGAATTTTGGAAATCACTTTTGGAAGAAGAACTAGAGGCGGAAAGATATAGGCAGGATGATAATTCCAATGAAGCGACAACGCGTCCACTGCCTCCGCCTGAGGATCCCTGGATCTGGACAGATACCTAGGAAGTTTCTTGTTTAGATGAGAGGCTATCAGATCTATTTCTGGAAGACCCCAGATTTGAACAATCTGAAGAAATACCTCTGGGTGAAGAGACCATTCGCCCGGAGGTAACGTCTGGCGACAGATAATCCGCTTCCCAATTGTTTACACCTGGGATGTGAACCGCAGAGATTAGACAGGAGCTGGATTCCGCCCATACAAGTATCCGAGATACTTCTTTCATAGCCTGAGAACTGTGAGTCCCACCTTGATGATTGACATATGCCACGGTTGTGACATTGTCTGTCTGAAAACAAATAAACTATTCTCTCTTCAGAAGAGGCCAGAACTGAAGAGCTCTGAAAATCGCACAGAGTTCCAAAATGTTGATTGGTAATCTCGCCTCCTGAGATTCCCAAACCCCCTGCGCTGTCAGAGACCCCATACAGCTCTCCAACCTGACAGACTCGAATCTGTTGAGATCACAGTCCAGGTTGGACGAACAAAAGAAGCCCCTTGGACTAAACAATGGTGATCTATCCACCACGTCAGAGTATCGTACATTGGGATTTAAGGATATTAATTGTGATATCTTTGTATAATCCCTGCACCACTGGTTCAGCATACAAAGCTGAAGAGGTAGCATGTGAAAACGAGCAAAGGAGATCGCGTCCGATGCAGCAGTCATGAGACCTAGAATTTCCATGCACAAAGCTACCGAAGGGAATGATTGAGACTGAAGGTTTCGACAGGCTAAAACCAATTTCAGACGTCTCTTTTCTGTTAGAGACAAGGTCATGGACACTGAATCTATTTGAAAACCCAAAAAGGTTACCTTTGTCTGCGGAATCAACAAACTCTTTGGTAAATTGATCCTCCAACCATGTCTTTGAAGAAACAACACAAGTTGATTCGTATGAGATTCTGCAGAATGTGAAGACTGAGCAAGTACCAAGATATTGTCCAAATAAGGAAATACCGCAATACACTGTTCTCTGATTACAGAGAGAAGGGCACAGAGAACCTTTGAAAAGATCCTTGGAGCTGTTGCTAGGCCAAATGGAAGGGCCACAAACTGGTAATGCTTGTCTAGAAAAGAGAATCTCAGAAACTGATAATGAGCTGGATGAATTGGAATATGAAGGTATGCATCCTGTAAATCTATTGTGGACATATAATGCCCTTGCTGAAAAAAAGGCAGAATAGTCCTTATAGTTACCATTTTGAATGTTGGTATCCTTACATAACGATTCAATATTTTTAGATCCAGAACTGGTCTGAAGGAATTCTCCTTCTTTGGTACAATGAATAGATTTGAATAAAACCCCAGACCCCGTTCCAGAACTGGAACTGGCACAATTACCCCAGCCAACTCTAGATCTGAAACACATTTCAGAAACGCCTGAGCCTTCACTGGGTTTATTGGAATGCGAGAGCGAAAAAATCTTCTCGCAGGCGGCCTTACCTTGAAACCTATTCTGTACTCTTGTGAAACAATGTTCTGAATCAAACTACTGTGAATCGAATTGATCCAAATATCTTTGAAAAATCTTAACCTGCCCCCTACCAGCTGTGCTGGAATGAGGGCCGCACCTTCATGTGGACTTGGGAGCTGGCTTTGACTTTCTAAAAGGCTTGGATTTATTCCAGACTGGTCCAAACGGAAACCGTTCCTTTAAGGGAAGGGTCAGGCTTCTGTTCCTTATTCTGACGAAAGGAACGAAAACGATTAGCAGCCCTGTATTTACCTTTAGATTTTTTGTCCTGAGGCAAAAAAGTTCCTTTCCCCCCCAGTAACAGTTGAAATAATAGAATCCAACTGAGAACCAAATAATTTATTACCTTGGAAAGAAAGAGAAAGCAAAGTTGACTTAGAAGTCATATCTGCATTCCAAGTTTTAAGCCATAAAGCTCTTCTAGCTAAAATAGCTAAAGACATATACCTGACATCAATTCTAATGATATCAAAGATGGCATTACAAATAAAGTTATTAGCATGTTGAAGAAGTTTAACAATGCTATGAGTATTATGGTCTGACACTTGTTGCGCTAAAGCCTCCAACCAGAAAGTGGAAGCAGCAGCAACATCAGCCAAAGAAATAGCAGGTCTAAGAAGATTACCTGAACATAAATAAGCTCTCCTTAGAAAGGATTCAAGCTTCCTATCTAAAGGATCTTTAAAGGAAGTACTATCCGCCGTAGGAATAGTAGTACGTTTATCAAGAGTAGAGATAGCCCCATCAACTTTAGGGATTTTGTCCCAAAACTCTAATCTATCAGATGGCACAGGGTACAATTTCTTAAACCTTTGAGAAGGAGTAAATGAAGTACCCAGATTATTCCATTCCCTAGAAATTACTTCAGAAATAGCATCAGGGACAGGAAAAACTTCTGGAATAACTATATGAGGTCTGAAAACCGAATTTAAACGCTTAGTAGATTTAGTATCAAGAGGACTAGACTCCTCCATATCTAATGCGATTACCACTTCTTTAAGTAAAGAACGAATAAATTCCATTTTAAATAAATATGAAGATTTATCAGTGTCAATATCTGAGACAGAATCTTCTGAACCCGATAGATCCTCATCAGAAACAGACAAGTCAGAATGATGACGGTCACTTAAAAATTCATCTGAAATATGAGAAGTTTTAAAAGACCTTTTACGTTTACTGGAAGGAGGAATAACAGACAGAGCCTTCCTAATAGATTTAGAGACAAATTCTTTTACATTAACAGGAACATCCTGAGCATTAGATGTTGAGGGAACAACAACAGGTAATGGATTATTACTAATGGAAATACTATCTGCATTAGCAAGTTTATCATGACATTCATCACAAACTACAGCCGGAGGAACAGTTACCACAAGTTTACAACAAATGCACTTAACTTTGGTAGAACCAGCATCAGGCAGCGTCTTTCCAGAAGTAGATTCTGATCCAGGATCAAGTTGAGACATCTTGCAATATGTAACAAGCCTCTAACAACCAGAAGCAATGAAAAAAAAGAGACTGAAATAATGTGAAAAAAAGGTGGAGACAAGAATGACGCCCACATTTTTTGGCGCCAAAAATGACGCCCACATTATTGGCGCTAAGTACAACGCCTATATTTTTTGGTGCTAAGTATGACGCCACATCCGGTGACGCCCACATTTTTGGCGCTAAAAAAATGTCTGAACAACTTCCGGCGTCAATTAGGGCGCCGGAAATGACAACATTTTTGCGCCAAAAAAGTCTGCGCCAAAAATGACGCAATAAATTGAAGCATTTTCAGCCCCCGCGAGCCTAACAGCCCACAGGGAAAAAAGTCAATTGAAAAACTTTTTAAGGTAAGAAAAAAATTATCATTCATATGCATTATCCCAAATAATGAAACTGACTGTCTGAAATAAGGAATACCGATTACCCTGAATCATGGCAAATATAAGTTTAAACACATATATTTAGAACTTTAAAAATAAAGTGCCCAACCATAGCTTAAGAGTGTCATAATAAAATAAGACTTACTTACCCCAAGACACTCATCTACATATAGTAGATAGCCAAACCAGTACTGAAACGAGAATCAGTAGAGGTAATGGTATATAAGAGTATATCGTCGATCTGAAAAGGGAGGTAGGAGAAGAAATCTCTACGACCGATAACAGAGAACCTATGAAATAGATCCCGTAGAAGGAGACCATGGTATTCAAATAGGCAATACTCTCTTCACATCCCTCTGACATTCACTGCACTCTGAGAGGAAAACCGGGCTCCAGCCTGCTGCGAAACGCATATCAACGAAGAATCTAGCACAAACTTACTTCACCACCTCCACGGGAGGCAAAGTTTGTAAAACTGAATTGTGGGTGTGGTGAGGGGTGTATTTATAGGCATTTTGAGGTTTGGGAAACTTTGCCCCTCCTGGTAGGAATGTATATCCCATACATCACTAGCTCATGGACTCTTGCTAATTACATGAAAGAAATACCAATTAACTTGGATTCTAATGACCCTTGGTAGCCAAAGTCATTTTCTTTTCCACCATATACTGTAGCCCCCCCGTATCCGCAGATGATACATTCCAAGAGCTACCTTTGATTCCCGAAACTATGGATAGTAGAGAACCCTATATACCTTACATCTAAGGCTTCTCTTAGGTGTTGAAGAATTGGCAGCAAAATTTTAAGCAAAATAAAGTATTTTTACGACGACCGTGGATAACAAACCGCAGAAACTGAATCTGCGGATACAGGGGTTCTACTGTACTTGGTTTCCATCTGTCATCAGCATATCTAGTCATTTAATAGAACAGTTTGATGATGGTGATAAAGAAAATGTACTAAGCAAAACTAAAAAGCTAAAACCATGATAAGAGTGGATGTTTACCTGCTTATTTAAAGGTCTGAAGAGACAATCCCTCCAGGTCACTAACGCAAGCTTTAAAATAAAGAGGAAAAAATAAATACATTTTTAACATAATGATAGACTATCATACAGTCAAACAAGATATTTTAAACCAGCAGGAAAGAGAATTAAAACAAGTTAAAATGTATATTAAACAGTATAAAATTGTAATATAACATGTTTAAATTATGTGTAGATAAAAAAAAATGCATTTTCATTACTTATTTTGTCTAGAAACTAAACCTTTAAATGTATGTCTTCAATAATTAAAACAAACTAGTATTACCTTTTTAATACCTATATAAAGGAACTGCATGTATTTAAAATCTATTTATATCTCTCTATATCAATATGCACTAAGGATTTACTTTCATTTTAACTTTTGCATGCTGCAAAACCATTTTTAGGTAGATTACAAAATAAAACACTTACTGAGTAGATTTCATATATTCCTTTGCGGCCCTCGTCACATTCACGCCGAACCCAGTGCCGATTGAGGTATGCGCAGATCCCATTCAACACTTTGCTCGAAAACCGGTAGTCTTCCCATTGCTGTGTGTAAAATTTTAGTACGCTCTCATCCATCAAATCTTCTCCATCCTGAAAAAAATGTTATCCAGGGATTTAAAGTATTATAATAAATTTGTGTTTATCAAAAGAAGTGTGTCTGTGTTAAATCATAATTTAAAGAAAATATATTCATGGTGTGCATTTATTAACAACAGTACTATATATGTTTATTTATACAATAAATTGTATAGGTGTTCAAGACAAATTATTTTGGACATGCTTTATGTTACATTCTAAAATTAAAGGGACAGTCAAGTACAAAAACAGGGAACGTAATTTTAAACAACTTTCCAATTTACTTTTATCACCAATTTTGCTTTGTACTCTTAGTTGAAAGCTAAACCTAGGAGGTTCATATGCTAATTTCTTAGACCTTGAAGACTGCCTCTAATCTGAATGAATTTTGACCACTACAGGGCATTAGTTTATGCGTTTCATATAGATAACATTGAGCTTATGCACGTGAAGTTACCCTGGAGTGAACACTGATTGGCTAAAATGCAAGTCTGTCAAATGAACTGAAATAAGGGGGTAGTTTGCAGAGGCTTAGATACAAGGTAATCACAGAGGTAAAAAGTGTATTTCTAGAACAGTGTTGGTTATGCAAAACTGGGGAATGGGTAATAAAGGGATTAGCTTTTTTTTTTTTTTTAAATTATGGTGTTGACTGTCCCTTTAAAATGTATTAATTTAAGATTATCTTTGATTAGCGCCGCAAACAAGGTTTTCTCACACTTGTTAACTAAGTAGCAAATAATTTAACACAATTGTATTGGGTAGGTGTCTAACAGTTTTTTACATCTGGTTCCTATAATCATGGCCTAATAAAGGACAAAACTTCTTAAAGGGACACACAGGTTAATTTAAATTTTCATGATTCAGATACAGCATGTAATTTTAAACAACTTTCCAATTTACTTCCATTAAAAAAAATGTGCACAGTCTTTAATATTTAAAATTTTTGAGTCACCAGATCCTACTGAGCATGTGCAAGAATTCATAGGCTATACGTATATGCATTTGTGATTGGCTGATTGCTATCACATGGTACAAGGGGAGTGGAAATATACATAACTTTGAAATTTGTTATTTCAAATAATGCTATTGCATTGTCTTATCTTGCATTTGTTGATTATGCATATCTAATGTGTTGACTGGTCCTTTAAACTCAATAAGCAAGAAAGAGAATGGTGTTTTGATAGGAAACTTCCAAGATACCCATTTTCTTGTTAATAAAGGAACACTGATGTAATTGGAGCAGCCATGAAGCTGTTCTGTAATAGCGATAGTCTCCAACACAACAAACTTTTTCCAGGCAAGAAAATGTAAATATTTACTAGCCAGTATTGTAACAAGTGTTTGTGTCTTAAAAAGAATTTCTGAAAAATACATTTGTGTTTGTATAAAAGTGTTCCTGTTAGAATAACAAGTGTTCCTGCAGCAAACAAACTCTTCAGAAGTACTGAAGTAGTTAAACAATTAATGTTGACATTCCTTTTAGAGAAAGAGGAAAACATTGCATTCACTAAACAATTAAAAGGCCATAATACCCAAATGTTGAAACACTTGAAAGTGATGCAGCATAGCTGTAAAAAGCTGACTAGAAAATATCACCTGAACATCTCTATGTAAAAAAGAAAGATATTTTACCTCAAAAGTTCCTCAGTAGCCACATCACATTGTAAAGGATTTCTAAGCAGCATATCAGTATGTCTGTCCCAGGACAGCTGAAAGGATGAGCCTTGTGCACTCATGTTATTTCCCTATTCAGTGTAACAAAGAAATCTCATGAGAGTTAAGTGAAATCTCATGAGATCACAGTAAGAGTTCATGACCTCAGCACTGCTGATACTGATTGGCTGCTGTTCATTTCTTCATTTTTTTTTTATTTTTTTCTACCTGCAGCCGAGTATAACTTTTTAACAGAACTTACTCTGCTGAGCTGAGGAGATTGTGAAGTAAAATATCTTCCTTTTTTACATAGAGATGCTCAGGTGATATTTTCCTGTCAGCTTTTTACAGTTATACTGCATCAGTTTCAAGTTATTTAGCATATGAGTATTATGTCAGTTTAACAGAAGTAAAATAAAAATATATAATATAATTAATAAGAACTCTCTCTATTATTAACATCTAACATTGAGGGACGCTACTTTAAAGGGCCATAAAACCCAAAAAAAAATTTATGATTTAGATAGAACATCACATTTTAAACAACTTTCTAATTTACTTCTGTTATCAAATAGTCTTTGTTTTCTTGGTATTCTTTATTGAAAAGCATGAAGATAAATTCAGGAGCGTGCACGTGGCAGCAGTTTTGCAACAAAGTTATACATTAGCAGGAGCACTAGATGGCAGCACGATTTCCTGTCATGTAGGACTTCAGGCTTTACCACATCTCTACAGCTAGATAGTTAATGTGCACTAATTAATCCGAAGACCAGTATTGCTATACACAAAGTCTTTAGCACTATCGATAAGGAAAATGCAGGGTGAGGCCTTACCAAACAGACCTGAAATGCTATTTTCAAGGCTAGAGAATTTACTAATCTCACTGATTGAGAGATCGATATCAGACCATGACTTAATTCAACCTAATCCTGTAAACATTGAGTCCAATGCACCTACATGAGCCAAACCTCTCCACAGTACATATAGGCCCATGGCTCTGGATCAGTGGCAGTCCATATTTGAGGGATCTCAACAGAAAAAGGCAATGGATGATAAAGAGCAAGATACACAGCAAACCCACAATTTATATATAATGGAGGTAGATTCCATACATATTTTGTTAACCTTTGAATCACCGCATTTGATTGGGAAGGAACTGTCTCCTGGTGCTCGATTGCCAACAGAACCGGGATTTACTGACATGCCACCAACATCGCAAGCAGAGAATTTGTGCAGACAGCTATATTCCATGGAACAAAAGGGGATTCATTTTACACTCGCAAGAAATCAAACTGGGTTTGTGTTGATATGATCACACAGGTTGAGGAAATGGACTGCATGCATAATCTGTATCAGCTATTGAAACATCTTTGTTCATCTTCAGCTGCAATGTCAAGTAATCTTTGTGAGCTTCCTATGAAGACAGCAGTTTTGATACCCAACCCCCTCTTAAAGAAGCTACACTTGGAACTTAATATGTCCTGTTTATGCCATTCGAAGCTTGCATGGTTCACAAGGGCTCCCAAACATTTATAACGGGACTGATCCAAACTGGAGAAGGTTAGAGTGACACTGCTCTCTGTTTACCAATGTCTCAATTGTGTTTAGGACTAGTGTTATTTTAAAACTGTTCTTATATTACGTAAAGTTTTTACCTTTGAAAGGTTAAGCTCATTAGCGCTATATATTTTCTTGTTTTACCCCTTTTAAACTTGGTTATAGATGGTATTGCAAGTTGCTTTGTTACAGATGTCACTTTTAGATTGACAGTCTATATATTATAATTATATTCTTAAAATATTAGTGATTTAGACATGGACCCAATAGTTTTAAATTTATAATCCTGATACAGCCTTTATTTTATACGGGTCAAACGCTGCTCCCCCCCACTTTTTTTTTGTTTGCCCTGTATCTTATAACTGTAGTTTGGCTAACAGTCAGTAACTGTGGTCGTGGATCATAACTGAATTGATTGCTATAGGATACATAATTTTTAGAGGAAGAAAAATAAAGGGATAAAAAAACCCTCTTCAAAATATTATTGGATACTGAGAGTTTGCCAATCTTTGCACACTAATCCCTTACCCTTATACATCAATAGTCTATATTCCCAATATGTGGATATAATCTAAATAAAGTCCTCTATATGCAGAGGTATTTCACATAGCTAAAGTGTCCATATTCATACAAGACTCACTTTACTTCCCTTTATAGAGAAACTAAATAGAAGTCTTTTCACTGTTGTACAGGTTTACTCCTTTCTTTTATACTAGCAAATGTATGCACTAATGACATAGATGTGGTCTTTGTTTCCTTTATTTTTCTATTATATTAATTTTTTTACTTTATCTTTAATAAACTATTCTAGATCTATCACCAACAAAAGGTCCATGAGTGGCCTTTATCTTTAAAATCCCCTATGTCCTTCTGTGCTATCTTGAGATAGAGGACCACGAATGCCCTAGTTGGCTATTGGGAGAAGGGGGAAAAGAGAGTTTGCTCTTACTTTGTACGTCAACCGAAGCACTAAAGGTATATTTTATTTTAGTGTAGTTTCTCTTTTGTTTTTACTTTGCACCTATATGCGTTTTGCTATAGCTCAATAAAAAACTTTTTTTTTAAAAAAAACATCTACTCTAATAAACGATTCTGTAGCAAACCCAAAACAGATAAACTCAAGGCAGTTCTCATAAGCATGGTGACAATAAAAACACTATAAAAAGGTATTAATATAAAACAGCTGATTATACATTTTACTAGAAATCTTAAACATAGACATGCATTTTAATATATACTTCTGTAATTGACCCAACTGATCATTTGCACATGATTTCCTTCAATGAATTTAACATTTTACAAACAATACTTTAAAAAAAAAAAAAAAAAAAAAGAAGAAATTAGCATTAGACCCTTATAAACCTTGTTTTGTGTTGCTGTACAAGCATGTGCTTAGAAGCTTTGCATCTCCATTGGTTGTGAATACATAGGGGATTAGCTTCTTGCCTTTACAAAAAGCAAGTACAGTGTAGAGTTGCCAGCTTTTCTTTATTGGCTTCCAAAAGACTATTTAAGAATGCTTAGGACGTGTTGTACTACATATTTGTTTAGCCAAAATATCAGTGTTCTAAAACTTTAAATATCATTCAATTAAAAGCTTCTATTAAAAATGTTAACACACATAATCATGCTCATTGACTTTAATTTGTTTGTGTTAAGATTTAATAAAAAAAAAACCACCACCACAAAATAGTGCTTAAAAGATTGGTCACCCACATCACTTAAGACATTTGGGATTTATATGCAGCCTACCTTGAGGAGATTCGTCAAATAATTCTTCAAGAACTCTTTTAATCTCTTGTACAGTTCTAGGCCAACAAACTGGGCTCCTCCAGGAGTCTGACCCTTTTTAGATTTGGACGGTGGTACTCCTGCCCCACGTGCTTGGTTAGACTGGTGTACACTGGTGCAGTAGTTATAAACATGACTGAGGATAAATGTTAAGGCACAAACCAAGATTGCTCTATACAGACAAACAAACAAAAATCTATTTGTATCTGTAGCTGAAATGTCAAAAAAAAATCTGTTTACCTGATAAATTCATTTTTTTCATGATGGGGAGAGTCAACAAGCCATCTCATGTGGGATTAAAGTCCAGTCCTAAAGGAGGAGGCAACACACCTCACACAACAGAGCTTTAATCACTCCCACTTAAGGCCAAGAGAAAGGAAAAAAATAAGAAAAAAGTAAAAAAGGAAAAGCAGGGTAAAAAAAAAAAAAAAAAATAAGAAAAATGGTACTGCCACCAACTGTGGTAAAAAAACAAGGTCGGGTCTTGTGGACCTTGTGGTCTCTTAAAATAAATGATTTTATCAGGTAAGGATAAAACATAAATTATGTTTACCTGATAATTTTCTTTTCTTCAGATGGAAAGAGTCCACAGCTGCATTCATTACTTTTGGGAATTCAGAACCTGGCCACCAGGAGGAGGCAAAGACACCCCAGCCAAAAGCTTAAAATACCTCTTCCACTTCCCTCATCTCCCAGTCATTCTGCAGAGGAACAAGGAACAGTAGAAGAAATCAAGGTGAAAATGTGTCAGAAGAATAAAAATAACAGACGCCACATAGAAAAACACCTGTGGGGAGCTGTGGACTCTTTCCATCTGAAGAAAAGAAAATTATCAGGTAAGCATAATTTATGTTTTTCCATCATAAATGGAAAGAGTCAACAGCTGCATTCATTACTTTTGGTAACACAATGCCCAAGCTATAGGGGACACTGAATTCGTCCGAAGCCGATAAAACGTAGAAAGAGGAAAGGCCCCAAGGACACTGACCCGCAGATAGTCCATAAGGCCTTGCTAGAGACCGCAGAAAGGACTGGACTGAGCCAACCCGCCTCCAGGAGACACCGCCGCCCAGCAGTCAGTCCCAAATGTCCCACCCCTTACTAGAGGAAGGGATCAAGCACCAAAAACTCCCCAAAGAAAGATTGAACACATGCAGCAAGCCCAGATAAGTGAACACCTGAATCAACCCACACACTACAGTCATACCAGGATGACTCTGAAAAGAATACTTGCCAGCAAGTAAGAGCAGCTGAAAAGATATCAAATCCTAAATGCCAGACTGCTAAACATCCACTAAACAGTGGGCACATCACAGGCTATCCAAAAGCCATCAGTTCTTCTCAAATATTGTGACATAGAGAAAGCACAAAGCCTCAAGAAGGCTCACCGAACCTTAAAAGGCCCGAGGACGACCACATATCTCAGATCCTGCTTCACACCGGACCGGTCCAAGCAACAGGCAGATCTGAAAAACAGGGGAACAGAAAGGACCCCAAACACCAACCCCTAGGGAAGGACGGGATGGTGTGAACTCGTCACCCCCACAGAACTCGGGTGCTAACTCAAGAGCTCCCTCAAATAGTTACTGCCAAAGATAACCCATAGGCGATGAACATCGCAAATGCAGAAGATTCCTATGAGAACCCATCATAACTGACAGTCTCAACATGAAGATTCCAATCTCCACAGAAAGAACAGCACAAGCCAGAAAACCAAACTGCTCACCCTTACAGGATAAAAAATACCTGTTCCCACCTCCTGCATACAAGACAGAACATCAACCCTCCAGAAAGGAGGAAACCCCCCCAAAGGGAAGGGCACATATAAGAACAGTGCACATGCTCACAAGGCAAGAGCCAAGTCTGATGAAAACAAAAGCCGAATGAAAAACATCCAGATGTCCAGAAGAACCCAGAGAGAACTCCCTACGAAGGGAAATATACATTGTTCAAAGGACAAGGCAAGTCATAAATAGCGCATCAGAGAGCACCCAGAACCTGGCCAAGCTGCTAGCAGGCTTAACTAGCCTTTCCTTAGGCCACAGCCTATGTTCCCTGGGAAAAACTGACCAGTCACAGGATCATAAGCTTCCGAACTTCCAGAAAGATCCCATACAAGACTATAGGCCCGAGCCCTAGAATTATACCTCGTCTGAAAAATCAGACCTCACCGGGGAATAACCGGACTAGCCCGGAGAACAGGAAAAAGATTCACTCACCAATCTCAACCCAAAAGGAAGACCACACCCCCTACAAGAGTCCAAACACTCCAAAAAAGAGCTGGAGCACGACAGAGGCGTGCCAAGACTTCTAGAGACCAAGGGAGAACTTAGAGGAGCAAAGTCACTTGAAGAGCGAGTAGAACAAAGATAAGTCTCCATATCATCTCAGAGTACACACCCGGAGGACCACACCCAAGGAAAAAGAATGCAGAGCATCCCAAACCCCGGGAGAACAAAAACCCCAAGCTTTTCCAAAGCTTGGAAAAGGAGACAACATAGCCTAACGTTCCTGATAGGGAAACAAACTCCTGACTAAGGAAAAACTACACAGCCCTCCCAATAATGCAGTTAAAACCACTAAGGAGAAACGGCCAAGGCCCAGAATCTTCACCCGAGGGAAGAGAACCTCAAATGGAACAAGTCCAAAAAAGGACAATACCAAGGAGCCCTTGAAAGGCAAGACAGTCAGGGCCGGCAGCAAGGAGGCCCAGAGTCCTCCACCTCCCAACCCATGCAGGGAAGGAAACACTCCTCTTTCCGACAAAATAACGTAAAACAGTGTGTCGCAGCAGAACTTCACCAAGTCCCAGTCAACCAGCTAGAGGGGCTAGCAAGGACTGAACCAATCCCCCACGCATCACGGAGCCTCAGGCCCTCACAGAATGCTTAGCTGAATAACACAAATTATAATGAGAACACTCCGAACCCAATCAGGACCAGCCTGAAACTCAGGGTCAATACTATCAAAGCTACAAACAGTCATCCCCAGGTCTAACTTGTCCTCTCACATCAAACACGCTTCTGTAGACGTAAACTGTGCTATCAAAAACCGTGAGCATCTATTCGAGAAAAAATTCCCAAAGGAAATACATAAACACAAGCTCAAATAAAAAATCATCCTAACCGGATAAAATAAAAGCTAAGGCAACCCTTAGGTTATCGCCCAAGAAGAACATGTTCTTCCAGCTCAGGACTAGAAAGGATGCTCAAAAACCCAGGATATAAGAAGACAACTTCATCCACATATAGCTAATTCTGCAAGCCGTTTGAAGTAGAAGACTGAGACGTTAAGGATTGGATCCTCCAACAACGGCAGAACATGCCTCAAAAAGGACATGAAGGCACGCCAGTCAATAATGAAAGGCACAGCATACCTTCATTGGAGCATAAGACGACCCGAAGGTTGACCCCCTGAAGCCTCAAGGACAGTCATTCCCCCTGATAGCTGAACAGGCCATCCCATGCTTGAAGAGCGCCGGTCAACAGAACTCGTACAATAATTGTCAGCACATTTCTGGTAGCTGCAGATGCGCCAGCGCCATAATAATGGACATGCGAAAATGTGTCATAACGTCTGGGGGGAACAAGTCACCTTCCAGAGAAGGATAAGCAAATTCTGGGTTACATGCATGTGAAGGGCATGTATTACTCGGTCCAATTCGTATTCCTCCCGAGAAGTAGACAGTAGTCAGAGACCGTTCATCTCCCCATTATCAGAATCCTCCATAACTGGGATATTGAATACAAAAAACGGACCAAATAAGAAAAGTAAAACGGCACCTGACACCCACAATGGCTGGGGAACTCGCCACCTCCTAGGACCCAACAACAGCGGACCAGAAATGTTCCATCGCCACACGGTCAGGAATGCAGAAATGGAGAGTCAAAACGTGACCACGCCCCCGGTCACCAGGTGCACTATGTGGTCCAGAAAAGGCGCTTAACCGTAAAGGCCGCGTCATCTTCAAAGGCCGTTATGTTCCTAGCCAAGAGCCTAACACCACAAATAAGCAGGTTGAATCACATAAACATGATTTTAAAAAAAACCTGTTCAATAACCCCCCACAGGAGATATTAACCCTTGATTCCAAGATACAAAAAGGAGCCTCATTGAGACCCTGAGTTATAGTTAGTCCTGCAAGGTGGTAGCCTCTCGGGAAAACATTTGTATTACCAGGCAATCATAAAGAAAGAAAATGAAACAATCTTACCGGAATCTACGCTGTGGAACAGGAACACCGCCCTTCAAGTGTGACAGTAGGGCTAGGCGATATACCGCGGATGCAGTTTTAAACCGGTATTAACCACCGCAATTTAAGAGTATGCAAATTTTTTAGCCCCGCCACCCCATGACGTATTCTGCCGAAAGAAGCTGATCAAAAGCATGGAAGCAGCCAGAGGGGAAGCAATTTCGCATTTACACAACAAGGTAGTGTTTTTAATTTGACAGAGCCACAGTGTCAGATATTAAACATGTAAACGTATTAGTGTTTTTGTGTGATCACACTTAAGATTTACACTTTTTTTACCCATCCATAATGTGATCTGCTGAAAATACCTCAAACAGTGTCACACTGTCTCATAGTGGGACAAACCAATCCCAAATATGTATTGGCTGGATGATAAATTAGTATAGTTTAAAAAGACCAAGCCATGAAGCTAAGCAAACTAGAATTACATTTAACCGCTGAATTATTTGTAATAATAATAGTAACACCTCAAGCTCAGTTACTCTCGTCTCAACCCTAAACGTCAGGTCAGACAGCATTACTACTTAGAGTATGTGTGACCTGTCAAATGTCAATCAACTAATATGGGCGTGTTTAGATAAGATCTGTCACTCATTGAATATAGGAGGCGTTGCTTTAAGGTAAAAGCGCAAGGTCGTTGAAGTCTTCCGCGTCATGTCATACGACTCCAACACCTTGAAAGTAGTGACACAACAGCCACGCCCACCGTAGCTTTTTAAACCGGGCCTGGGCCCCGCCCCCTCTGGCTTCCTGCTGACAAGATGGCGGCGGAGAGCAGAACATTGTCGTACACTGTGTGCAAGTGGAGTTCTTTCTCCTCCAATTATTTACCCGAGTGAGTACCAGCCTGCGTGTGCTGCAAGGTCTGCGGGTGTAGCCTGTGTATCTGATGTCCCCTTGTTATACCGCTGGATGCATAAGTAGACCTGTATTACCCCAGTATAGCGGTATCCGTGTGTAAGTTTAGGGACAGACATGCAGAAATACGTACTCTGACATAGCTTACCTCTGTATAACACCCAGTTGCTTGTGTAAGTGGCCAGAGGGGAAGCAAGGGAGTGCGACTTGTATTAAGTGTTGGGGCCAGTCTTGTACACATCTGGTAGTGAGTTTGCCCACCAGCTAGCACGTGAAAAAACAAAATTTATGCTTACCTGATAAATTTATTTCTCTTGTGGTGTATCCAGTCCAGGGGTTCATCCATTACTTGTGGGATATTCTCCTCTTTTCCTTTTTTTTTTCCCAAAAATAGCCTCCGAAGAAGCAAAAGTATTGAATTTGTAGAATTTAGAAAAAGTATGAAGCGAAGACCAAGTCGCCGCCTTACAAATCTGTTCAACAGAGGCCTCATTTTTAAAAACCCATGTGGAAGCCACCGCTCTAGTGGAATGAGCTGTAATTCTATCAGGAGGTTATTGGCCAGCAGTCTCATAAACTAAGCGGATTATGCTTCTCAGCCAAAAAGAAAGAAGTTGCCGAAGCCATTTGGCCTCTCCTCTGTCCAAAGTAGACAACAAACAAAGCAGATGTTTGACGAACATCCTTCGTAGCTTGTAAATAAAACTTTAAAGCACGAACCACATCAAGATTGTGTAAAAGACGTTCCTTCTTTGAGGAAGGATTAGGACATAATGAAGGAACAACAATCAAAACAGAACTTTCCAAGATAAAAGTTTAATATCTATGGAATGCAAAGGTTCAAACGGAACCCCTTGAAGATCTTTAAGAACTAAATTTAAACTCCATGGCGGAGCAACAGGTTTAAACACAGGCTTGATTCAAACTAAAGCCTGACAAAACGCCTGAATGTCTGGAACCTCAGCCAGACATTTGTGCAAAAGAATAGACAGAGCACAAATCTGTCCCTTTAAGGAACTAGCTGACAATCCCTTCTCCAATCCCTCTTGTAGAAAGGATAAGATTCTAGGAATCCTGACTTTACTCCATGAGTAACCCTTGGATTCACACCAATGAAGATATTTACACCATATCTTATGATAGATCTTCCTGGTGACAGGCTTTCGAGCCTGAATTAGGGTATCAATGACCGACTCGGAAAAACCACGCCTTGATAGAATCAAGCGTTCAATCTCCAAGCAGTCAGATGCAGAGAAATTAGATTTGGATGTTTGAAAGGACCTTGAAGTAGAAGGTCCTGCCTTAGCGGCAGAGTCCATGGTGGAAAGGATGACATGTCCACCAGATCTGCATACCAAGTCCTGCATGGCCATGCAGGAGCTATCAAAATCACTGAAGCTCTCTCCTGCTTGATCTTGGCAATCAGACGAGGGAGCAGAGGAAACGGTGGTAACACATAAGCCAGGCTGAAGGACCAGGACGCTGCTAGAGCTTCTATCAGCGCTGCCTTGGGATCCCTGGACATGGACCCGTAACGAGGAAGCTTGGCATTCTGACGAGACACCATGAGATCCAGTTCTGGTTTGCCCCATAGTTGAATCAACTGGGCAAATACCTCCGATGGAGCTCCCACTCCCCCGGATGAAAAGTCTGCCAACATAGGAAATCCGCCTCCCAGTTCTCTACTCCTGGGATATGGATAGCTGAGAGATGGCAAGAGTGAACCTCTGCCCATATAATTATCTTTGAAACCTCCAACATTGCCAGGGGGCTCCTTGTTCCCCCCTGATGGTTGATATAGGCTACAGTCGTGATGTTGTCCGATTGAAATCTGATTAACCTGACCGCAGCTAGCTGAGGCCAAGCCTGAAGAGCATTGAATATCGCTCTTAGTTCCAGAATGTTTATCGGAAGGAGGGCTTCCTCCTGAGTCCACGAACCCTGAGCCTTCAGGGAGTTCCAGACTGCGCCCCAGCCCAGAAGGCTGGCATCTGTCGTCACTATAGTCCATTCTGGCCTGCAGAAACTCATTCCCCTGGACAGATGGACCCGAGATAGCCACCAGAGAAGAGAATCCCTGGTCTCTTAATCCAGATATAGCAGAGGGGAAAAAAATCTGTGTAATCCCTATTCCACTGATTGAGCATGCAAAGTTGCAGTGGTCTGAGATGTAGGTGGGCAAACGGAACTATGTCCATTGCCGCTACCATTAAGTCGATTACTTCCATACACTGAGCCACTGACGGCTGAGAAGTGGAATAAAGAGCACGGCAGGAAGTTAGAAGCTTTCACAATCTGACCTATGTCAGAAAAATCTTAATTTCTACTGAATCTATCAGAGTTCCTAGGAAGGAAACTCTTGTGATAGGGGA
Organism: Bombina bombina; assembly: GCF_027579735.1. Lineage (NCBI taxonomy): Eukaryota > Metazoa > Chordata > Amphibia > Anura > Bombinatoridae > Bombina > Bombina bombina. The sequence goes on along the minus strand of NC_069503.1, from coordinate 600,230,885 downwards.
GAGAGAACCCTTCTCTTCGTTCACCTTCCACTCGTGAGACCTCAGGAATGCCAGAACAATGTCCGTATGGGACTTGGCGATTTGAAAAGTCGAAGCCTGTATCAGAATGTCGACTAGGTAAGGAGCCACCGCTATGCCTCGTGGCCTTAGGGACCCTAGAACCTTAGTAAAGATTCTTGGTGCCGTGGCTAACCCGAAGGGAAGAGCCACAAACTGGTAATGCCTGTCTAAGAAGGCAAACCTGAGAAACCGATGATGATCTCTGTGTATTGGAATGTGGAGATAAGCATCCTTTAAATCCACGGTAGTCCTATTTTAACCCTCCTGGATCATAGGTAGGATGGTTCGAATAGTCTCCATCTTGAAGGATGGGACCCTGAGAAATTTGTTTAGGATCTTGATATCCAAGATTGGTCTGAAAGTTCCCTCTTTTTTGGGAACAATAAACAGATTTGAATAGAATAGGGTCTGCCCTTTGAAGGGGATGTTGAGAAGCTTAGACTTTGAAGTAACGTCAGCTGACCAGGATTTAAGCCATAGCGCCCTACGCGCCTGAATGGCAAAACCTGAATTCTTAGCCGTTAGCTTTGTTAAATGAAAAACGGCGTCAGAAATAAATTAATTGGCTAACTTAAGAGCTTTAAGCCTGTCTAGGATATCATCCAAAGGGGTCTCCACCTGTAGAGCCTCCTCAAGAGACTTGAACCAGAAAGCCGCTGCAGCAGTGACTGGGGCAATGCATGCAAGAGGCTGGAGAATAAAACCTTGTTGTATAAAGATTTACTTAAGGAAACCCTCTAATTTTTTTATCCACTGGATCTAGGAAAGCACAACTGTCCTCGACGGGGATAGTTGTACGCTTAGCTAGGGTAGAGACTGCTCCCTCCACCTTAGGGACCGCCTGCCACGAGTCTCGTGTAGCGGCATCTATGGGAAACATCTTTTTAAAAGCAGGAGGGGGAGAGAACGGTACACCTGGTCTATCCCATTCCTTCGTAATAATTTCTGAAAACCTCTTAGGGATTGGAAAAACATCAGTGTAAACAGGCACTGCAAAGTATTTGTCCATTTTACACAATTTCTCTGGGACTACAATGGTGTCACAGTCAATCAGAGTCGCTAAAACCTCCCTGAGCAACAAGCGGAGGTGTTCAAGCTTAAATTTAAATGCTGTCATTTCAGTCAGACTGAAGTAACGCCTTCCCTGAATCAGAAATGTCACCAACAGATAGAAGCTCTCCTGCTTCGGCTTCTGTACATTGTGAGGGTATATCAGACATAGCTACTAAAGCGTCAGAAAGCTCTGTATTTGTTCTAGCCCCAGAGCTGTCTCGCTTTCCCTGTAACCCTGGCAGTTTGGACAATACCTCTGTGAGGGTATGATTCCTAACTGCCGCCATGTCTTGTAAGGTAAACGCATTGGACGCGCCAGATGTACTTGGCGTCACTTGGGCGAGAGATATAGGTTCTGACACAGGAGAGCTAGGTGGTTTAACCTCCCTTTTGTCGGTCTGAGAAACCTCTGGTGATAAATCTTTAAAAGCCATAATATGGTCTTTATAACTTATAGAAAGGTCAGTGCATTTGGTACACATTCTAAGAGGGGTTCCACAATGGCTTCTAAACATAATGAACAAGGAGTTTCCTCTATGTCAGACATGTTTAACAGACTAGTAATGAGACCAGCAAGCTTGGAAAACACTTTAATAAATGTGAAAAAGCAATTAAACAAAAACGGTACTGTGCCTTTAAGAGAAAAAAACTACCACATAAACTGCAAAACAGTGTTAAAAAGTTGTAAACTCTACGAAATTTTTACAGTGTGAATAAGAGACTAAAGCAGCATTGCACCCACTTGCAAATGGATGATGAACCCCTTAGGCCACAAACCGGATTAGAAAAACGGTAAAACCATTAAAAAACAGTCAAACACACTGCCACAGCTCTGCTGTGGCTTCTACCTGCCCTTAAACACGATTTTTGCAGGAAAAAAACCCTCTATAGTGGTCCTAGATGCCAGAGGACTCCTTTAGGGAAGCTGGATGTCTCAGTCTGAATATCAACTGCGCATAAAGTGCGCAAAAATAGGCCCCTCCCACCATGTACTCAATGTCAGAGGGCCTTAAAAAAGTACTCCTAGGAGTAATCTATCAAGCCATGTGGAAAACTAGGCCCCAAATAAAGATTTATCACCCTCAGAGAAAAAACGTTTTTTCTGTAAGTTATGCAAACGTTTTTACACTAAGTAATATGAGAATTAACATGAATATTACCCTTATCTTGTAAGCATGATCCCAGTTGTTGTTAAATCACTGTATCAGGCTTACCTCAAATATACCAGGCACTGTCAGCATTTTCTAGACCTTATCTCTCTAGAAAAAAATATACTGAACATACCTCAAAGCAGGTGATCTGCAAACCGTCCCCCCAACTGAAGTTTTCTTTCCATACTCTTCAGTTATGTGTGAGAACAGCAATGGACCTTAGTTACAAACCGCTAAGATCATCAACCTCCAGGCAGATTTTCTTCCAATATCTGCCTGAGAGTAAAACAGTACAACAGCGGTACCGTTTAAAAATAAACTCTTGATTGAAGGTAAAAACTACACTAAGTCACCATCTCTTGATACTTCCTTTCTTGTTGAGAGTTGCAAGAGAATGACTGGGGGTGGCAGTTAGGGGAGGAGCTATATAGATAGCTCTGCTGTGGGTGTCCTCTTGCAACTTCCTGTTGGGAAGGAGAATATCCCACAAGTAATGGATGAACCGTGGACTGGAAACACCTTTACAAGAGAAATCGTGATTAAATCGTAATCACGATTTTTTTTAAAAAAAGAATAAAATTTGTGATTTTATTTTTTGCCCATATTGCCCAGCCCTATGTGACAGATATGCAAAAAATAGGAAAAAGGCGCCAAAAAGTCCAGTATAAAAAGTAGAAACAGTTTATTAGGACAAATAGTAAAAACAAATAATGTGTCCTAGAAAGAACAACTTTAAAATTTCCATGTTGTATTGCAGATGCACACAGCAGACATGTTCACTGCTTACCTGTGTACTTCCAAAGCCCTGCCTTATAATCACTAACTCCCTTAAAGGGATATATACATTTTACAACAATGGATTTTTTAAGCCTACTATAAGTTTAAACAAAATCAATAGAAAAACATATAGGAATTACACTGTAGTCATAGCAAATTAATTTAACACTATAGAAATATCGTATATTTTATGTATCAAAAAATAATAAATAGTGGATTTGTTGAGACTTGCATGATTACTGGTAAGATTATATTATAAATAGAAATAAATATTAAACATTCAATAATAGTGGAGTAATGCCCTTAATTAAAAGCTAGGTTCAAGATTTCTTATAATCCTTATGCCGTTTAATATAAGGGAGTATAAAAAGGAATTTATTGAGAGATACCTAAAAACAGAATTTATGCTTACCTGATAAATTACTTTCTCTTGTGATGTATTGAGTCCACGGATTCATCCTTTACTTGTGGGATATTCTCCTTCCCAACAGGAAGTGGCAAAGAGAGCACACAGCAGAGCTGTCCATATAGCTCCCCCTCCAGCTCCACCCCCCAGTCATTCGACCGAAGGTTAGGAAGAAAAAGGAGAAACCATAGGGTGCAGTGGTGACTGTAGTTTAAACAAAAAAGCTACCTGACTTAATAGCCAGGGCGGGCCGTGGACTCGATACATCACAAGAGAAAGTAATTTATCAGGTAAGCATAAATTCTGTTTTCTCTTGTAAGATGCATCGAGTCCACAGATTCATCCTTTACTTGTGGGATACCAATACCAAAGCTTTAGGACACGGATGAAGGGAGGGACCAAGACAGGTACCTTAAAAGGAAGGCACCACTACTTGTAAAACCTTTCTTCCAAAAATAGCCTCCGAAGAAGCAAAAGTATCGAATTTGTAAAATTTGGAAAAAGTATGCAGCGAAGACCAAGTCGCTGCCTTACAAATCTGTTCAACAGAAGCCTCATTTTTAAAAGCCCATGTGGAAGCCACTGCTCTGGTAGAATGAGCAGTAATTGTTTCAGGAGGCTGCTGGCCAGCAGTCTCATAGGCCAAACGGATGATGCTTTTCAGCCAAAAGGAAAGAGGTAGCAGTCGCCTTCTGACCTCTCCTCTTACCAGAATAGATAACAAACAATGAAGGTGTTTGTCTGAAATCCTTAGTTACTTCCAAATAGAACTTTAAAGCACGAACCACATCAAGATTGTGTAACAGACGTTCATTCTTCGAAGAAGGATTAGGACACAGAGAAGGAACAACAATTTCCTGGTTAATATTCTTATTAGACACAACCTTAGGAAGAAAATCGGGTTTGGTACGCAAAACTACCTTATCTGCATGGAAAACCAGGTAAGGTGAATCACACTGTAAAGCAGATAACTCTGAAACTCTTCGAGCAGAAGAGATAGCTACCAAAAACAGAACTTTCCAAGATAAAAGCTTAATATCTATGGAATGTAAAAGGTTCAAACGGAACCCCTTGCAGAACTGAAAGAACTAAATTCAGACTCCATGGCGAAGCCACAGGTCTATAAACAGGCTTGATTCTGACTAAAGCCTGACTAAACGCTTGAACGTCTGGTACCTCTGCCAGACGTTTGTGTAAAAGAATAGACAAAGCAGATATCTGTCCTTTTAAGGAACTAGCTGATAACCCTTTCTCCAATCCTTCTTGGAGAAAGGACAATATCCTGGGAATCCTAATCTTACTCCATGAATAACCCTTGGATTCACACCAAAAAAGATATTTTCGCCAAATCTTATGGTAGATTTTCCTGGTGACAGGCTTTCTAGCCTGAATCAGGGTATCAATAACCGACTCAGAGAAACCACGCTTTGATAGAATTAGGCGTTCAATCTCCATGCAGTCAGACGCAGAGAAATTAGATTTGGATGCTTGAAAGGACCTTGTATTAGAAGGTCCTGCCTCATTGGTAGTGTCCATGGTGGGACAGATGACATGTCCACTAGGTCTGCATACCAGGTCCTGCGTGGCCACGCAGGCGCCATCAGAATCACCAAAGCCCTCTCCTGCTTTATTCTGGCAACCAGACGAGGGAGGAGAGGAAACGGTTGAAAAACATAGGCCAGATTGAAGGACCAAGGCGCTGCTAGAGCATCTATCAGCACCGCCTGGGGATCCCGGGACCTGGACCTGTAAAGAGGAAGTTTGGTGTTCTGACGGGACGCCATCAGATAAAAATTCTGGAGTGCCCCATAGCTGAGTCAGCTGGGCAAATACCTCCGGGTGGAGTTCCCACTCCCCCGGGTGAAAAGTCTGACGACTTAGAAAATCCGCCTCCCAGTTGTCTACTCCTGGGATGTGAATTGCTGAGAGATGGCAGGAGTGATCCTCCGCCCACCTGATTATTTTGGTTACTTCCGTCATTGCTAGGGAACTCCTTGTTCCTCCTTGATGATTGACGTAAGCTACAGTCGTGATGTTGTCCGACTGAAATCTGATGAATTTGGCCACGGCTAGCTGAGGCCATGCCTGAAGCGCGTTGAATATCGCCCTCAGTTCCAGAATGTTTATCGGGAGAAGAGCTTCTTCCCGAGACCATAAGCCCTGAGCTTTCAGGGAGTCCCAGACTGAACCCCAGCTCAACAGACTGGCGTCGGTCGATACGATGATCCACTCTGGTCTGCGGAAACACATTCCCTGAGACAGGTGATCCTGAGACAACCACCAGAGAAGAGAATCTCTGGTCCCCTGGTCCAGCTGTATTTGAGGAGACAAATCTGCATAATCCCCATTCCACTGTTTGAGCATGCATAGTTGCAGTGGTCTGAGGTGTATCCGTGCAAAAGGGACTATGTCCATTGCCGCGACCATTAATCCGATTGTCTCCATGCACTGAGCTACAGATGGAATGAAGGGCTCGGCAAGTGGTTAAGAGTTTTAACTTTCCGACCTCCGTCAGAAATATTTTAATTTCTACCGAGTCTATCAGAGTTCCTAGGAAGGAAACTCTTGTGAGGGGGGAGAGAGAGAACTCTTTTTGATGTTCACCTTCCACCCGTGAGACCTCAGAAAGGCCAATACAATTTCCGTGTGAGACTTGGTTCTTTGGAAAATCGACGCCTGAATTAAGATGCCGTCTAGATAAGGCGCCACTGCTATGCCCCGCGGTATTAGAACTGCCAGGAGGGACCCTAGCACCTTTGTGAAAATTCTGGGAGCAGTGGCCAACCCGAAAGGAAGAGCCACAAACTGGTAATGCTTGTCCAGAAAGGCGAGCCTGAGAAACTGGTGATGATCTTTGTGGATAGGAACATGCAGATATGCATCCTTTAAATCCACGGTGGTCATATATTTACCCTCCTGGATCATTGGTAAGATTGTCCGAATGGTCTCCATCTTGGATGATGGGAATTTGTTTAGAATTTTGAGATCCAGGATTGGTCTGAAAGTTCCTTCTTTCTTGGGAACCACAAACAGGTTTGAGTAAAAACCCAGCCCTTGTTCCGCAATTGGAACTGGGTGGATCACTCTCATTGTATGTAGGTCTTCTACACAGCGTAAGAACGCCTCTTTCTTTGTCATGTCTGTAGACAGACGAGAAATGTGGAACCTTCTCCTTGGAGGGGAGTCCTTGAATTCTAGAAGATATCCCTGGGATACAATCTCTAAGGCCCAGGGATCAAGTACATCTCTTGCCCAGGCCTGAGCGAAGAGAGAGTCTGCCCCCTACTAGATCCGCACCGGATCTGGGGCTACCCCTTCATGCTGTCTTGGAGGCAGCTGCAGGCTTCTTGGCCTGTTTACCCTTGTTCCAGCCCTGGTAAGGTTTCCAGGCTGACCTGGGTTGGGAAGCGTTACCCTCTTGCTTTACAGCAGGGGAGGATGAAGCGAGACCGCTCCTGAAATTCCGAAAGGAACGAAAATTATTTTGTTTGTTCTTTATCTTGAAGGACTTGTCCTGAGGGAGAGCATGGCCTTTTCCCCCAGTGATTTCTGAAATAATCTCTTTCAATTTAGGCCTGAAGACAGGCTTTGAAAGGGATGTTCAAGAGTTTGGATTTTGACAACACATCGGCCGACCAGGACTTTAGCCATAGCGCCCTGCGCGCTAAAATGGCGAAGTCTGAATTCTTTGCCGCTAACTTAGCTAGTTGGAAAGCGGCATCTGTGATAAAAGAATTAGCCAGCTTAAGAGCCTTAATTCTGTCCATAATGTCCTCATATGAGGTCTCCGTCTGGAGCGCATCTTCCAGCGCCTCGAACCAGAAAGCAGCTGCAGTAGTTACAGGAACAATGCACGCAATAGGTTGGAGAAGAAAACCTTGTTGAACAAAAATTTTCTTAAGTAAACCCTCTAATTTTTTATCCATAGGGTCTTTGAAAGCACAACTGTCTTCAATTGGTATGGTTGTGCGTTTAGCAAGTGAAGAAATATCCCCCCTCCACCTTAGGGACCGTCTGCCACGAGTCCCGCATGGGCTCAGATATGGGGAACATTTTCTTAAAAACAGGAGGGGGAACAAAGGGAATACCTGGTCTATCCCACTCCCTAGTAACGATATCCGCAATCCTCTTAGGGACCGGAAACACATCAGGGTCGCAGTCGTCCAGAGTAACTAATACCTCCCTGAGCAATAAGCGGAGGTGTTCTAGTTTAAATTTAAAAGCCAATATATCTGAATCTGTCTGAGGAGAAACCTTTCCTGAATCGGAAATTTCTCCCACAGACAGCACATCCCTCACCCCAACTTCAGAGCGTTGTGAGGGTATATCGGATACGGCTACTAAAGCGTCAGAATGCTCATTATCTGTTCTTAAAACAGAGCTATCACGCTTTGCGGGTAACATGGGCAGTTTAGATAAGAACTCTGAGAGGGTATTATTCATAACTGTCACCAAGTCTTGCAAGGTAAAAGAGTTAGACGCACTAGAGGTGCTAGGCGTCGTTTGAGCGGGCGTAACTAGTTGTGACACTTGGGGAGAGGTCGACGGGCTAACCTCGTTACCTTCTGTCTGAGAATCATCTTGGGCCACATTTTTAAGTGTAACAATATGTTCTTTAAAGTGTATAGACATATCAGTACAAGTGGGACACATTCTGAGAGGGGGTTCCACCATGGCTTCTAAACACATTGAACAAGGATTTTCCTTGGTGTCAGACATGTTTAACAGACTAGTAGTAGTAGTAGGCTTGGAAATCACTTTAACCCTTTAAGGACACAGCTTTCAGTTTGCTCAATTGTTTTATGATGGAAAAATTCCGTCATATGTCCTTAAGAGGTTAATCAAGAAAAACACACTTTGAAAAAAACTTTACTGTGCCTTTAAGAGATAAAAAAGGCACGCAATTTTGTAAAACAGTGAAAAAATGCAGCAAACTTTCCGAAATTTTTACAGTATGTACCTAAAGCATTAGTAAGATTGCACCACTAGCAATAAAAACGATTAACCCCTTAATGCCCAAACCGAATCGACAGCAAGCCAAAAAAACGGTTAAACGTTCAGCACCTTGCCACAGCTCTGCTGTGGCCCTACCTGCCCTTAGGAACCAGATTTGTGGGGAAAAAGCTTCTTATAGGCCCTCAAACTGCAGCAGGACCCTCCATGTGAAACAGCCTGAACGTCTAGTCCAAAATAACTGCGCAACTGAGGCGTGAAATTAGGCCCCTCCCACCTCACTACGGTGCTTGTGAGGCCTAAAGAAACACTCCAAAGTGTTTTAATATTAGCCATGTGGGTAACAAACCCTGAAAGAAACCCAAAGGAACCTTCAAAGTGTCTCAAAAAAACGATATTTTCAATAAAAACCGTTTGTCTTGAAAATAGTGTCAACCAGCATAAACTAGCCCTGTTATGTAAGCTTGAAATTCCATACTTAGTGTCTGAATACAGCTTACCCTTCCCTCATGGGGATATTATCAGTCTTCTCTAGCATTATCACAGTCTTGTCTAGAAGAAAAAAGACTGAACATACCTTATTGCAGCCTAACCTGCAAGCCGTTCCCCCTAACTGAAGTTTTATTGCACTCCTCAGTCCTGTGTGGAAACAACAGTGGATTATAGTTACAACATGCTAAAATCATATTCCTCCCTGCAGAAATCTTCATCTCCTTTCTGCTAGAGAGTAAATAGTACACACCGGTACCATTTAAAATAACAAAATCTTGCTTGTTGAAAATAAAAACTACATCTTTTTTACCACATTCACTTTACCCTTCCGATTGCTTAGAGCCGGCAAAGAGAATGACTGGGGGGTGGAGCTGGAGGGGGAGCTATATGGACAGCTCTGCTGTGTGCTCTCTTTGCCACTTCCTGTTGGGAAGGAGAATATCCCACAAGTAAAGGATGAATCCGTGGACTCAATACATCTTACACGAGAAATTCAATTAAACACAGGGGCACTTTAATTCATCAAAATTTACATTTCACTCGTGTTGTGAAAATAACTTTTAAACTTGACAGCCGCTCCAGCTTCCCCCGGTCGTCGCAAGTCTCTTCCTACGTCAGAAATGACGGATTGGTCATCCTCCAATCACTAGACAACTAGTACGCTAGTGACAAGAGGTGTCACTAAAGTACTTGTAAGAGGCGCCTAGGAGCAAATGAAAACTACTAAAAAATATGATTAATATGACAATAAGCAAATATATCAAATATATCAAAATGTACAATATAATATCAGTAAACCAGTGTATAAGGGTATACAGACTGATAGTTCAATGGGTAATGGACGATGATGTAATAGTCCTGTTAATACAGTTCCAGATGGTCTCAAATGATGTGCATCCAAAGCAGTAGGCCGCTCCTCCGGGGTGTCGTGCCGCGACACAGATCAAGAGAATCTAAACAAATCAAAATAGAGGGAGCCACATAGTGCAGATCATAAACAACTTCAAAACAGATACAGGAAGAGCAGAAGAAACCTACTCACAAGATGTAAAGCACTGATGTGCAATACTAGCAGTCCGGAACCACCCGTCGTCCGGTAGACCAATTGATGGTGTCACAAAGGGGATCCTCGTCTCACCAGGGAGAGTCCAGAGATAACACGAGGGGGAGCCTATACAGCAGCGGTCGGCCCAGCAGGTTCGGGGGCCCTCCACTTGGAAGGGTTAAGAGTGTAGAATCTATAGCTCTAAAATGGTGTAGAAATTCCAGGATCAAGGAAATGGTAGGTTGGCAGCAAATGGAGAGTTAAAAGAACTTAAAAATTTATTGTTTAAGATAAAAACAGCAACGCGTTTCTCAGTGTAACACACTGTTTCATCAGGCTATCAGGATAGGATAGCCTGATGAAACAGTGTGTTACACTGAGAAACGCGTTGCTGTTTTTATATTCAACAATAAATTTTTAAGTTCTTTTAACTCTCCATTTGCTGCCAACCTACCATTTCCTTGATCCTGGAATTTCTACACCATTTTAGAGGGATTTTTAGATACTGATCTAAAAATCCAGTATAAAATAGTTTAAAAACTTACTTAAGGAGGGGAACTTCCGGCCAGCGGCCACGATCAGTCGCATAGCTGCATACTGCTACAACTTTTTACCGATAACTACAAAATTTTACCCTCCAGCAGTCTGATCCACTCACCATTTTATTAGAACTATTTTGTACCAAAGGAAATACAACTATTGAGCCTAACATTCAGTGAATTGTTGTTGGTATCGGCGCCTGGAGCCGCAACACGTAACACCTCTTTTGGAGCTCGTAGCTCAAGATGCCGGATTCAAACAGCTAGATGGTGATATGCAGAGCTGCACCGCTTGGCAGATGTCAGGTGTCACTAATGACCGGGAACCCTGGTTGCTTTTGAGGTATTTAAAAAGTGCCTCTGTGGAACCTGAAATTTTGGAAGCTAGAGCCGAACAGCTAGACAGTTGCTTGATGGAAAGTATTGCCCAGTCAAGGGCTTGTGCAGAAGTTACCTTGGTAAGCCAATTGGCTTTTACACTGCGGCGGAGGATAGTGGAGCAGATAATGGTGAGAGCTTCACCAGATGACTTTACTGTGAACACTACATACAAGCAGCCGGAAGAAATTCACTCTTTACGAGTACTTTTACTACCTATCATCCTTACCTACGTAGTACTGCTATATTTGAAGTGGGACCCTGGAGGTCTGACTCAGGCCATTCTAAACTACCGCAATGAGAGGTTGAGGTGGACTGCTTTGTGATATTGCATCGGCTCTTACTGTCTCCTTACGGAAGTAGGAACTCAGTAACATAGTAGGAACTTATCATATAGGTTTTAAACCCTATAGTTACTATGCTCTATATTTTTTGTATGTTACCACTGTAGTTCCATCTTAACAATGTGTATTTTTGCAATGTGCATATAACCACTATCAGACGTTCTGTCCAGTGTTTGCAGGTCCCCTGTATTCTTTATGACTTATTTATTGCTTAACAATATGCTTTATAATATCTCATTGGCCCTTACTGTTTCTATACGGATGTCAAACTCAGTAACATAGTACGAACCTATCATATGGGTATTAAACCCTATAGCCATCATGCTCTGTATTTTATGTATGTTACCGCTGCAGTCCCACTTTAGCATATTACTGCTTAAGGCTCATCTGCTTAATATTTACAAGTTCCCTGAACAGTTTGTGACTTTAATACTTAACAATATATACCCTGGCATTTTCATATCTTAAATGTTTTTCCATATACCCACCTCCTTACTGCCTATAGAAAGAATATTCAGCCACCTCTTTATTTATACCCTAACATACATTACAGCCTTTAAACCTCACCTATACCTCTAATGGTTTGGTGTACCATATTAAGGTGGTGTCTTGCTGCCAGCGGCCGAGGTAGCGGGATACCTATCTCCTTACTACTTTAATCTTTACTAGTCTCTTGCAAAGACTATGGCTGATATTCTCTTGTAATGTAGTTATTGTGTCTTAATAGGAGACTGAATACCCTCTTAATATGTTTTAGTGGGATCTCTCTTCATTATACATATGTAATCCACATTCGGTTTGGCTCGGGAGACTCATCCTTTGTGGCAGTCCTCTCTGTTTTCTCTATTCTCTACTAGCTCTCAACCTTTACAATATATGTATATAAATTCAGTGGATATAGGAGGCGCTATAGAGCCGTAGGATATATAGATATAAATAAATGTAAAAATTCACTGTATCGTGACCAGTTAAAACATCCAAAAAATTAAAAATTAAAAATTCAAAAATCCCAATGACCCTTAATGGATACGTTAAAATACTATTTATGTGCAAAATCTGTGATAAAAAAAAATCGGTGATAACTAAAAATAAAGGGAAATATCTACGTACATATATATATAAAAACAATTTATCCAAATGAAAAATCAAAGTGAAATAAATGCAGTATATCAAAGTGCTACCAATGATCAAGTGACAATAATTAGTAAAACACAGATGTGATATTTAATAAGTCAATACATAAAAGGTTGACACAAACCATCCATATAACAATCAATCATACATAAAATAAAGTGAAACCGGTTTAAACATACACACTGTGCATAACCCCTCAGATTCCCCAAATCAAATGGGGCTGGCGGAGAACACCTATAATGGCTGTGTTCTAATCTTGGTGTTAGTAGTTCAAGGGGATCCCCCAAAGAAGATGGTCCGGAATGACAATGTGGGTTTAATTATTGTAAATCCAAAGATATAAATGTTAATGTTTCTAAATGGTGCCGTTATATCCCCAGTCTTTTTTGGTCACAAATAAAAGCCCACGATGGTATAGAGCTCCTTCCTTAATGTTCTCTTAGTTAAGGGCAATCAAGTATTTATAACTTAGCCGGGAGGCTCTCCTACCTTCTTACAAGTGTCTGCCAGCGATCTCCTTACCTGGCCCGACACTCTGGCTGCTCCTTTAGATGTCTGCTCAGCGAAAATCCCGTGAGTGACGTCACCCGGTTCCGGATCCTAGGTGACCACTTGCGCAAGTGTTTGTTTCCACAGGATGTCCTCTGTACGCCAGGGTATAGAGAGTTCACTTCAGCTTCGGTCCTCCAAAAAATCGCAAACAGTAGCAGGTAAGTCCTCTACGCGTTTCAACCCCTTCTGGGTCTTTTTCTTGAAAATCTACCGTTTGCGATTTTTTGGAGGACCGAAGCTGAAGTGAACTCTCTGTACCCTGGCGTACAGAGGACATCCTGTGGAAACAAACACTTGCGCAAGTGGTCACCTAGGATCCGGAACCGGGTGACGTCACTCACGGGATTTTCGCTGAGCAGACATCTAAAGGAGCAGCCGGAGTGTCGGGCCAGGTAAGGAGATCGCTGGCAGACACTTGTAGGAAGGTAGGAGAGCCTCCCGGCTAAGTTATAAATACTTGATTGCCCTTAACTAAGAGAACATTAAGGAAGGAGCTCTATACCATAGTGGGCTTTTATTTGTGACCAAAAAAGACTGGGGATATAACGGCACCATTTAGAAACATTAACATTTATATCTTTGGATTTACAATAATTAAACCCACATTGTCATTCCGGACCATCTTCTTTGGGGGATCCCCTTGAACTACTAACACCAAGATTAGAACACAGCCATTATAGGTGTTCTCCGCCAGCCCCATTTGATTTGGGGAATCTGAGGGGTTATGCACAGTGTGTATGTTTAAACCGGTTTCACTTTATTTTATGTATGATTGATTGTTATATGGATGGTTTGTGTGAACCTTTTATGTATTGACTTATTAAATATCACATCTGTGTTTTACTAATTATTGTCACTTGATCATTGGTAGCACTTTGATATACTGCATTTATTTCACTTTGATTTTTCATTTGGATAAATTGTTTTTATATATATATATATATATATATATATATATATATATATATATATATATATATATATATATATCTATATATATATATATATATCTATATCCCTTTATTTTTAGTTATCACCGATTTTTTATCACAGATTTTGCACATAAATAGTATTTTAACGTATCCCTTAAGGGTCATTGGGATTTTTGGATTTTTAATTTTTTGGATGTTTTAACTGGTCACGATACAGTGAATTTTACATTTATTTATATCTATATATCCTACGGCTCTATAGCGCCTCCTATATCCACCGATTTTACATTCTTGATTCTCTATTGTCTAGGGAGGAGACAATAACCTTTAGTGAGGCTAAGTAGGTTTTTGGTCTAGCGCTATACCCTATCCGTATCTGTCTAATATATGTATATAGTTGCAATCTCCAAGTTTTAGTGTGGTTCTATATTCTATTCAGCATTTAAATGGTATATTCCGATTACATATCAGGCAGAGCCCTACTTATAATCTTTTAACGTTATACTACCCTGTTAAATTACTATATGCCAACTAATTTGTCTTTCCTACCTTTAATAATTATCTGGGTTAGGTCCAAGAGAGGCCTATTGAGCTCTACGAAAGATGTTTTAAGTATAAGACTTTATTAAACTTATAAAAAAATCCATAAGTGGTCTCTCCACTAGAAACAGCCCCCTATCTATGGTTATGAGTTTATAACTGAGGTCCAAAAGTGGCCTCTTTTGTCATCTAGGGCGCTCGCAGAATATTAGGCATTATACTTGCATACTATGCTTTTAAAATTTTCTTTGTAGAAATATACTATGCTGTCGTACAGAATTGTACTAATGATTCCTGCATTCCATTATCATTGTGTTTTGTTTTTCATATTTCATGCATGCCTTCTTCAGAATCTCAATAAAAAAAAATAAAAAAACTTAAGAAGCTCCCAGTTTAGCACTGTTAAAAAGGTTAGCTGGAACAACCACTGAAAGTGGTTCTATAACAAAAAAAAGCAGACCCCCCCACCCCCTTCCTCTGCATAGGAAAAGATTATTTACACAAACAGGAGCAAGCTGGAATAGGTATACATCAGTATTCTCATAAAACTTTAGGGCTTGGTTAGGAGTCTGAAAATCAGCACAATGTTATTTAAGAAAAAGCAAAACTATCTTTTTTTTTTTTTTTAACTAAAATTTATGCTTACCTGATAAATTTATTTCTGGATATGGTGAGACCACAGCATCCTCAATTACTGTTGGGAATATCACTCCTGGCCAGCAGGAGGAGGCAAAGAGTACCACAGCAAAGCTGTTAAGTATTCCTCCCCTTCCTACAATCCCCAGTCATTCGACCAAAGGAAAATGGAGAAAAGGAGAAAAACAAGGTGTAGAGGTGCCTGAGATTTAGTAAAAAAAACGGTCTTAAAATACAGGGTGGGGCCGTGGACTCACCATATCCGGAAAGAAAGAAATGTATCAGGTAAGCATAAATTTAGTTTTCTTTCCTATGATATGGCGAGTCCACGGCATCCTCAATTACTGTTGGAAACTAATACCCAAGCCAAAAGGACACGGAGCACTAGGGAGGGCCAAGACAGGTAGACCTTAACAGAAGGCACCACTGCTTGCAGAACCTTTCTCCCAAAAGAAGCCTCAGCTGAGGCAAAAGAATCAAACATAAAATTTGGAAAAAGTATGCAATGAGGACCAAAGTAGCAGCCTTGCAAATCTGCTCAACCGAAGCTTCATTCTTGAAAGCCCAAGAAGAGGAAACAGCCCTGGTAGAATGAGCTGTGATTCTCTCAGGAGGCTGCTGTCCAGCAGTCTCATAAGCCAAACGAATAATACTTCTCAACCAGAGGGAAAGAGAAGCATCAGTAGCTTTCTGACCTTTACCAGAAAAACAATCAATGCAGAAGACTGAAGAAAACCTTGGTCGCCTGCAAATAAAATTTATGAGCATGCACAACATCCAAGTTGTGTAACAGACATTTCTTATGAGAAGGATTAGGCCACAAAGAAGGAACCACAATCTCTTGATTAAAATGTCTGACACAACCTTCTGAAGAAAACCAAACTTTGTACGAAGAACTGCTTTATCTGCATGAAATATAAGAAGGTGAATCGCACTGCAAAGCTGAAATTTCAGAAACTATCCGAGCAGAAGAGAGAGGTAAGAAACAAAACCTTCCAGGATAACTTAATATCTATGGAATGCATTGGCTCAAACTGAGCCTGTTGCAAAACTCTAAGAACAAGATTAAGACTCCACGGTGGAGCAACAGATTTAAACACAGGCCTAATTCTGACCATGGCCTGTCAAAACGATTGCACATCTGGCACATCCGCCAGATGCTTGTGCAGCAAAATAGAGCTGAAATCTGGCCCTTCAAAGTACTGACAGATAAATCTTTCTCCAGACCTTCCTGGAAAAAAAAAAAAAATATATAACATTCTTGGAATCCTAACCCTACTCCAAGAGTATCCCTTGGATTCACACCAAAGAAGATATTTACGGCATATCTTATGGTAAATTTTTCTGGTAACTGGCTTACAAGGCTGAGTCATGGTCTCAATGACCGACTCAGAAAATCCAAGTTTAGATAAAAATTAACCATTCAACCTCCAAGCAGTCGGCTTCAGAGAAACGAGATTTGGATCTAGAAAAGGACCCTGAAGTAGAAGGTCCTTAATCAGAGGTAGTCTCCACGGTGGTAGAGATGACATTTCCACCAGATCTGCATACCGGATCCTGTGCGGCCATGCAGGAGCTATTAGAATCAATGACGTCCTCTCCTGCTTGATATGAGCAATGAATCGTTGGAGGAGAGCAACCTGAGGAAATAGCTATGCCAACCTGAAGCTCCAAGGAACTGCCAGAGCATCTATCAGGAAGACCTGAGGATCTCTTGAATTCGAACCATACTTTGGAAGCTTGGTGTCCTGACGAGACGCCATAAGATCCAATTCCGGTACCCCCATTTGATGGTTAACCTGTAAAACCTCTCCGGATGAAGTTCCCACTCCCCGGGATGAAAAGTGTCTGCTCAGAAAATCTGCTTCCCAGTTGTCCACTCCCGGAATGTAGATGGCAGATAGACAGCAATGGTGAGCTTCCGCCCATTGAATAAGCCGAGCTACCTCCTTCATGGCTAAGGAACTCCAAGTTCCCCCCTGGTGGTTGATGTAAGCCACTGAGGTTATGTTGTCTGACTGGAACCTGATAAAATTGGGCTAAGGCCAGTTAAGGTCAAGGCTTTGAAAATAGCTCTCAACTCCAGAATGTTTATTTGGAGAGCAGATTCCAAAGTCCCCGCGTTTTCAATGAGTCCCAAACTGCTCCCCAGCCCACCAGGCTGGCGTCCGTGGTCACAATCACAAAAGAGGGTCTCTGAAAGCATGTCCCTTAAGACAGATGTTCTTGAGACAGCCACCACTTGAGAGTCTCTTGTCTTCAGATCTAGAACTATCTTCTGAGACAGATCTGCATAATCCCTCTCAGGTGGAATCAGCCAAAAGGAACTATGTCCATGGAAGCCACCATCAGACCAATTAGCTCCCTACATTGGGACACTGATGGCTGTACAGCAGACTGTAGAGATAGGCAAGAGGAAATAATCTTCGCTTTTCTGACTTCCGTCAGGAATATCTTCATTGAAAGGGAAAATATAATTGTTCCTAGAAAAACGACCCTTTTGGCCGGAACAAGGGAACTCTTGCGAATTCACCTTTCATCCGTGAGCGCGAAGAATAAGACAACAAGATCTCTGTGTGAGATTTTGCAAGTTGAAAAGATGGCGCCTGTACCAGAATGTCATCCAGATAAGGCGCCACTGCAATCCCTTGAGACCAAATCACTGCCAAAAGAGCCCCCAGGACTTTTGAGAAAATTCTGGGAGCTGTGGCAAGGCCAAACAAAAGAGCCACAAACTGAAAGTGTCTGTCCAGAAAGGCAAATCTTAGAAGAAAAAAAATCTTCACCTCCTCCTTGCACTGAAGACAAAGAGAATGACTGGGGATTAAGGGAAGGGGAGGGATACTCAACAGCTTTGCTGTGGTGCTCTTTGCCTCCTCCTGCTGGCCAGGAGTGATATTCCCAACAGTAATTGAGGACGTTGTGGACTCACCATATTTTAGGAAAGAAAAAGCTGTATAGTTATATAAATGGATCATCTACAAAACATTTATGCAAAGAAAAAAAATCTATTGTACAATGTCCCTTTAGGGAGATTGTTCATTGTTTTAACAATACCTTTGATTCATAGATAAGGAAATAGTGAAGTTTCTGGTTGAACCAGATTACAAAAAATTTCTATACTTTGCCAAAGTGCATAAAGATGTTAAATCCCTCCAAGATTACCCATAGTGGCTGGTACTGATTCAATTTTGAGTAATAATGCAATTTTTTTTTACAATATTTTAAGGCCTTATATTGATAGACATAATTCCTATATACATGATAATGGTGACTTTTTAGATAAGTTGGAGAACCTTGATGTCGTAGGAGAACAATTCATTCTCTTTAGCCTAGATGTAGTCAGTTTGTACACATCAGTACCCCATTAGATGGATTAAGGGCAGTGAGGGCTGTATTGGAAACCAAGCAAAAAAAACTTGGTCGGACAAACATTTTTTATGGAGTTACTACATATATGAATTCATTTTAGGAGAGGTTTGATTTCGAAAACATTTTTTTATGATATGGCGCTACTTGGTGGTACTATAAAGATATTTTTGTTTTTGGAGGGGTGACATTGGAACCATGTTGGAATTTGTACAGGAACTTAATGACTCCACTAGAAAACTGAGATTTAAGTTAAAGGGACAGTTCACCCAAAAAAATCTCCCCTTTAAATTGTTCCCAATGATTCATTTTACCTGCTGGGGTGTTTTAAATTGTTTACAATTAGCTCCTTTAACCCTATTTTGCATTTGAAATAGCTGAATTAGCCTGTGGTATCCCAATCTTTACTGAAAGTTTCTATACTGGAGTATATTCTATTGAAAACACAGTCAGCAGAAAAGATTACACTCTCAGTGCGGGGCATGATAGTAAAGTAATAAAATGATCATTTTCCATTGTTCTCTCAAAGTATTGAGCTTTGGTTTTCTAGACAAATATAAGAAAAGGAAGCAAGTCTGTGTACATAAGTGATAACATAATGAGATATATTACCTGAAACTCAACCCATTGTAATAGGCTGTGGTTTAAAAGCACAAAACCAGCTACTTCTTATACACAAACCGAATAATGCAATTTCTCATACATTTTATACTCTGCAGCTGGTATAACAAGTCATTGAAAATACATTAATATAAAAATGTTACAGTGTACTGTCCCTTTAAATGACAATAAAACTCAGCATTTAAACAACGTGTAAAATGTTTCATTATTAAAAGTGAAACATTACTGCAATATACATAATTTATTTTGCTTCCCTATAGTGTAAAATACATCTGAAATTTGTACTTGTACCATTTTCTTCCAGGGAGGCTTGGGTTAATAGTTTTAGGTAATCTGTGAGCTTTTGTTTACCCCTCACCTAAGTCACATTATCTGTAGATATTTGTTCTTTTGAAGTGGATTATCAGTTTTGCAGCAATAATCATGATAGGAAAATCATTCTATGTAATAACAGCGGGCATATTAGGTGTTAACATTATTGTGTATAAATATATAACTATATTTAGCTATTATGTGGAGATTAAAAAGGAATGTGTGTGTGTTTGTTTAAATAGCTGCTAAATAAATTATTACTATGTAACAAAGCTAAATCAGTGCTAAACAACCTTAAAGGGACATTATACACTCATTTTTTCTTTGCATAAATGTTTTGTAGATGATCTATTTATATAGCCCATAAAGTTTGTTTTTTGAAAAATGTATAGTTTTGCTTATTTTTAAATAACATTGCTCTGATTTTCAGACTCCTAACCAAGCCCCAAAGTTTTATGAGAATACCATCAGCTACCTTCTCCAGCTTGCTCTTGGTTGTGTAAAGGATTTTTTCATATGCAAAAGAAGGGGGAGGGGTAGTGTCTTATTTCCCACTTGTAGTGGGCTTTCAAGCTACCTTTTCGACAGAGCTAAACTGAGAGCTTCTAAGTAAGTTTTTAAACAGTTTTATACTGGATTAGAACCTGCATCTTATTCTTTATAGTGGTGTATATTACATGCAGTTATATGAAAATGAGTGTATACTGTCCCTTTAAGTCTCCCTACCGCAGAAGGACTTTAAGGTCCTACAGTACCTTTGCCCCTACAAATTAAATGAGCAAATCAAAATACCTAGGTATATTCATAACCCCCTCAAGCAGCAAATTGTTTAAACATAACTACCTACATTTTCTACATAGAGATAAACTCCTATCCTGGTGGGGCAGAATTCAGACAGTTAAAATGACCACTCACCCGCAAGGGAGGGGGGTATTAAACCTCGAATTAATAAACTCCAAGGCATGGGTATCTATAGACTCACATCTACTGAGCTTTCCCATGGTCAGCCCTTTGTGCTGGATTAAACACTCTAATAGGCATTTACTGGGAAAGCAATCACCGCTATATGCCCATATCTTTAAGACCTGGGACACCATCCGTTGTAAGATTAAAAGGGACAGTCAACACCAGAAGCTTTGTTGTTTAAAAAGATAGATATACCCTTTATTACCCATTCCCCAGTTTTGCATAACCAACAGTTATAATAATACACTTTTTACATCTGTGATTACCCTGTGTAGCAAAGTCCCTGCAAACTGCCCCCTTATTTCAGTTCTTTTGACAGACTCGCATTTTAGCCAATCGGTGAGCACAATGTAATCTATATGGACACACATGAACTAACGCCCCCTAGTGGTGAAAAACTGTCAAAATGCATTTAGATAAGAGGCGGCTTTCAATGTCTAAAATTAGCATATGAGCCTACCTTGGTTTCGCTTTCAACAAAGAATACCAAGGGACCAAAGCAAAATTGGTGATAAAAGTAAATTTTAAGTGGTTTTAAACGACAGGCCCTATTTAAAACATGAAAGTTTATTTTGGACTTGACTGTCCCTTTAAGGGAATATCCTCTCACATTTCCCCGATGACACCCATTCCCCTCAACGCTTAACTCGTAAGGTGGATTAATATCGGATGATGTGCAGGGTCGCGGATTGGGTTGTACTATCCCCTTTACTAAGCTAGTGGCGAACGGAAAACTGATACAACAAATGCATCTCTCAGATTTAGCGGGATGCTCTTTCACACCATGGAGTATATTTATTAAAGTGTGAAAGGACATCATACGATGTAGCGTATCATGGCCGCCGCACATCGATAAATTTATCATTGCACCAGCAGTTCTTGTGAACTGCTGGTGCAATGCCGCCCCCTGCAGATTTGTGGCCGCTAGCAGAGGGTGTCAATCAACCCAATCGTATTCGACCTGGTTGATTTCTGTCCGCCGCCTCAGAGCAGACGGACAGGTTATGGAACAGAGGTCTTTAGACCGCTGCTTCATAACTTCTGTTTCCAGTGAGCCTTCAGGGGCACCAAGCTCCATACAGAGCTTGATAAATTGACCCCCATGGCTCAAATATGCACAACTATCACACTTAATATGGACCTCACCCCACAAACTTGACCTAAGGGAGCTAATTTTGAACACCTATGCCTCACGGATCCGTCGACAGCGAAGAAATTATTAGATGAAGCCTCCATATTGTCCCCTCTTCTTCCTCTTTATCTCTCTTCTATTTTCTTCTACCTTTACAATGGTCTCTTTCTTTTCTATATGAGGTCTCTTCAAGATAGAGAACTGTTGACATTAGTTATGCTGTGCACATATTTATTAGTTTTTTTTTCTAAAAACATGTAAATTTAAGTTCTCCAGGGGCTACTGCTAAAAATATATTTAAAAAAAAAAAGTCCATACCAATCCCGCACCTACCATCTTGTTCAGAACTGATAAAGAACCGAAGGACTGGAACCATGCTGGACTAGTATTGGGGACTCTTCCTAGCATCTTTTAA
This sequence comes from Bombina bombina, assembly GCF_027579735.1. NCBI lineage: Eukaryota > Metazoa > Chordata > Amphibia > Anura > Bombinatoridae > Bombina > Bombina bombina. The sequence goes on along the minus strand of NC_069503.1, from coordinate 600,209,078 downwards.
GACCTCATGGTATTGTTTTGCAATAGGCACATTGGTCATGTTAGGTGATTTCCGTTGTTTCATGTAATATTTTATGTGACTTTCTATGCTGTATTGACTTATGCCTTTAATAAAATCTTTAAAAAAAAAAAAAAAAGTTAATAAAAAAATAAAAACCTATAAAAAAGCAACAACAAAAAAACAGTACTTTCATCTACTATAGACTATTGACCAAAATGGATATATAGATACAACAAAAACAGAAAATGTGGCTCCCCGATTGGTCAGGACACTGTAATAAGAGGATAGAAAAAAAAATAATATCTAGTACATAAGGTGTAACATTTGGTTACCCCATTCTGAACAGAGGCCTTAAAAGGTAGATAAGAACCAGAATTCAATTATTTAAAGGGAAAGTAAATCACTAACATTTTCTTTTATGATTCAGATAGAACATACAATTTTAAACAAATTTGCAAATTACTTCTATTATCAAATTTGCTTCATTCTCTTGTTATCCATTGCTGAAGGGACAGCATTGCACTACTGACAGCTAGCTGAACACATCTAGTTATCCAAGCACAAGAGACAAATCTGTGCAGGCACCAATTAGCAGCAGCTCCCACTAGTTTATGATATGTGTGTATTCATTCTATATAAAGGGATACTAAGAACGAAGCACATTTGAAAATAATAGTGAATTGAAAAGTGTCTTAAAATTACATGCTCTATGTGAAACATGCAAGTTTAATTTAGACTTTCCTATCCCTTTAAGCACTACCTGCGATTTATCCAGCAGGTAAACTTCAAGCATTTTTTTTTTTTTTTAATACGTCCTTAAAATATTTTGGTTTTGGTTACATAATTCCCATAGCCCACTTTGTCCCATACTAGTGTGAAGAGACAGACGACAAGTAAAATTAGGCTTGTTACTATATTTAGGGCTCGATTTATCAAGCCTCTACGGCAGCAAGTTCTCTCAAGAACTTGCTCGCCGTGATTTATCAAGCAGCGGTCACCAGACCGCTGCTTCCCTAACATCCACACCATCTCTATTGTGGCGAAATTCAATCTCCTCGGTCGGACTCGACTGACAGCTCCTGCCCGCGCGTGATTGGCTGTGCGCGGGCAGGAGGCGGGATTGCATGCGAGCGCAAAATTGCGCTCGTGTGCAATGTTAATTACCTGCGGGTAATTTCGCCCCACCACAGGCGAGCTGAGGCGTACAGGGGCGCGTATACGCGTTGATAAATCTAGCCCTTAAAGTTGTGTTGACTAGTAACTGTTGGTTTCCTAACAAGTGTACTATAGTGATCTGTGTGTAATCTAGTTTATTGATACTACACATCAATTTCTTCTCTACATTCTAAAACTCCTCTCACTCATGCTTTTTTTCTCTCATTCTGCATTCCATAACTTCCTCATTTGCAACTTTAGGATTCTGTAGAACAGAAGCATTTGGGGCATATTTATCAAGATCCATATGGAGCTTGATGCCCCGTGTTTCCGACGATCCTTCAGGTTCGTCTAAAGACCGCTGCTCCATAACCTGTCCGCCTGCTCTGAGGTGGCGGACAGAAATCAACCAGATCGAATACGATCGGGTTGATTGTCACCCTCTGCTAGCGGCCGCAAATCTGCAGGGGGTGGCATTGCACCAGCAGTTCACCAGAACTGCTGGTGCAATGATAAATGCAGAGAGCGTATGCTGTCGGCATTTACCGATGTGCAGCGGACATGATCCGCAATATCGGATCATGTCCGCTCACACCATCATAAATAGGCCCTTTTGTCTCCAAGACACCAGTACTAAACTCACACAGAACTCCAGTATGGTTTTCCTACAGAATCCATTAAAACTTCATTCTTTAACTATCTACAGCCATTGCATACCACAAAGAATACCATTTTTTAATGTGTTAAATAATTTTGAAATTGCACCTTTGTCTCCATTTTAAATTAAAAAAGTTGTAGTATGTCACTATATCAACAGACCTACTTAGAGACATGAAACATAAAAATGTTTTCTTGATTCAACAACATACAGTTTGACAATAGTAAAACTATTTTTAAATTTGCTTCATTTTCATGTTATTCTTTGTTAAAGAAATACCTAGGTAGGAAGCGTGCATTTTCGCTGATCCCACATGGGATAGTTTGTGATTGGCTGTAATACACAGTTGAGGGGTTGCTAGTTGAGTCAAATATACACCCGGCGTTGCTGGGCTACGAAAAGAGAAGTTAGTATTATTGAAGAATGTCCGCCTGGTTTTGACCTAGTGTAACAACGGACAGTTATTTTTCAGTAATAAGCAAATAAAATACATTTTATCCACAATACTGTACAACAATGTACCCCTAGCTCTCACCATGGCAGTGTATAAGCCTTCCCCACACCACATAGTGCACATGCTGGGTACTCAACGTTGTCAAGGATGCGCCAAACACGCTCAGCCAGGCAAATATTATGTGATAACACTGACTTCTTCTTCACTAGCTATAATCGCACATAAACAATCCAGGTACATTTGTCAAATCACTGAGACACGACAGTAATGTAAATACTACTAACCTGAGCTGATTCTAGGGACATATTGCGTGCTTTTTTTTTTTTTTTTTTTTTTTTTTTAATTGTCCGTCACTCATAGAACAAAGCCAAGTGCCGTAGTAGTGGATGAGGTATGCGCAGTACCACTTTAACATAGGCGGCGGATTTGTGTGCTTGCCCTGTATAACTTCCTGACCAAGTACTCCTCCACTGGGCGTGCAATTGCCTAAATCAGCAATGCCTCCACCGGCATTCCAGCCAATCACAAAATATCCCACGTGGGATCTGTGAAAATGCAGGTAGCGTGCACATGAACAGGAAAAATTGCTGCCATCTAGTTTCTTGCAAAACGGATGCCATATAGTGCTGCCGACACGTGCATGCTCCTGAGCTTACCCTCCTGCTTTTCAGAGATACCAAGAAAAAGATGAAAATGTGACAATTGATGTAAACTGGAAATTGTTTAAAGATGTATAAATTATGGGGGGGGTGAAGACAAACAAAACAAACCATAAAACATACTACACAAGTTGTGAAGCTCATTCCCCATGGTGGAGCTAATTCAATGGAGGCAAGAGTGTGTAAAGAACTATACCAATTTCTTTACTTTCAAAACTTATTTTAACACAGCAATAAAATATATATATATTTTTTTTTATTTTATTTTTTTTTTCCCCACTACTATACACTACATACTATATCCTGTAAAGCAGTTAGGGTAGGGTGCGGTTAGTAAAATGGCTATAACAAGATTTTTTATTTAATTTTATTTCTTTACTAGTATGTCCTGCTGCTGTTTATTTAGAGTACTTAACCCAAAAGTAACATTGTACAATATAGCAGGTTTCTTGGGTATAACATGATAAATACCATCATATGGACCAACAGATGATATGTGAATATCATATGTATTTCTCAATGTTATTCTGTTTTTATAAAAAAAAATCAGTTTTACTGGGATGGGAGTAGTTTGCTTTTTTAGTTGTGAGATTTTAAAGCATGACTTAGGACTATATTATGGTCAAAAATGTTTTTGGGTAAAGTTCATCAAAGGATTGCAGTGCTGCTATTTCATTTAAGAGTTATTTAAGGAGTTGGCAATGCCTCTACAAGTGAGCTCACATAACTGAACTTGGGATGAGGTGCTGCGTTAGGGAAAGGGGCGATTTACTATGAATTATTTTTTTTCCCCTTTAAAAAAGGGACAGTAAATACCATGCAATTACAATAAACTTATTTTGTTTAGAATAAAACGTTTATAAAAACAAATTAACATCCTGCAATTATTTTTAAATAGCAAAGCTCCCACAAAACATTTGCCTTATTTGGAAGAGCCAATCCAGGCTTTAGTCTGCAGAGAATAAGGCCAACCACAGTAATAACGTTAGTAATTAATGCATGGTTTGCCGTTATCTGATCAAGCCAATTAGGGTTAGCCCAGAGAAATCAGCATGGTGCATTTTCAAGTTGTGAGAATTAGAAATTGCATAATTTTCATAGCTAAATTAAATAAAATGGGGCAAAATGATAATGGAAATATGCATAGTCAAAATAATTTGCAGTACAACTAAACAATTTATATAAAAATCTCAAGGCGTTGGGCGGAGCCTGGCCAAGCAGGAAGATGGCCGAATAAGAGTTTGCTCTGAGGCACTATGTATATCCGTTAACTATAACTAGCATTCACACTAGACAGTTTCCTACCTACAACTGTTCATAGATCAGTCTGGATGCTAACAAGCCATCGGATCTACACAACACTGCCGTGACCGTGGCCTGCACAAGACTCCAAAAGCATATAATTTAAAGGAACACTCAGGTGGATTGGCCCTTCGCCGCTAACAGAAGCTCTATTTTGCCGCCGATCAGCGGAGAAGACCGATGGATTAACCACTCCCTTCACCAGTTACTCCACGTGGCCTCACAGAGCTCACACCGGCGCCGTCATTATGCCACAGCCAGACAGGATTCATCTGCACTCCTTTGCCTCCCTTCATAAAACGGAGTTATTACCGGCTTGGAAAGCCTACATAAGAAAAGGTGAGCTCATGCTAGGGATCACATAACATCGGTACAGCCGACAGCATACTTTGGAGGTCCCACTTATACAAGCACAGCAGTGCGAAAACAAACCCAGCATAATCCATATAACAGGACTTTAAAACTAACACATTAGGGGAGTTTGGTCTGCTAACACCCAATAAAGCTGAAGTGCCTGATATGTGACACACCATAAGGCCCACCAATTTCTTCAATTCCCTGACACAGTGAGCTGACCATTTGTTTCTGCCCTGCCTCTGAAAACCAGGTTACTTGACAACGTATCATAAAATCACTGGGGTTGCACATCTCAACACAGCATCTCTGTGATTATAGGGGCTAATGCACACCTTATCTTATCCCTAAAAGCAACACTGCATTGTTAAGGGCACACCTACGTACCAATAATAAGGACAGCATATAAAGCTCCTCACTGAAACAGCATATTTTGTTGCTATCTATACTACTGAGGTCCTCAATGCTACTACCCTTATGTCTCACTGAGATCTGCACTCTGCATCTTCATACCACCACTTTCCCCACAGCTCCCCTAGAGATACAATGATCTAGACCTCTCATATCCTTATATTCTGGAGGCGGTTAGCTTTTTTTCTAAATTTGCCTGAAGTGCACCTGGTAATGCCAAATAAAAACATCTAAGCATTCTAAAGGAGCCGAGATCTTCAACAATAAGTCACTACGCTTCCTCGGACAGACAGACACTCACCAAATTATTCCAGGCCAAATCCACACAGTGTAGATCCCGCTAACCTTAAAGGGACACTAAACCCAAATTATTTCTAATTTTTTAAGCAACTTTCTAATTTACTCCTATTATCATTTGTCTTCATTCTCTTGCTATCTTTATTTAAAAAGCAGGAATGTGATGCATAGGAGCCGGCCAGCTGGATTATGCTTGCTTATTGGGGGGTAAATGTAAGCCTCCAATACACAAGCACTATCAATGGTGCTGAACCTAAAATGGGCTGGCTGCTAAAATTTACATTCCTGCTTTTAAAATAATGATAGCAAGGGAACGAATAAAAATAATAGTAGTAAATTAGAAAATTGATTATAATTTCATGTTCTATCTGAATCATGAAAGAAAAAAAAATGGGTTCAGTGTCCCTTTAACCATGTTACCAAAGAAGACCTTAAACCACTATCTTTTAAGGAGGATATAAAGGATGTCATGCTGGGAGGTCAATAACCTATTTGGCGAATTACGAAAGGATATATCAGTGGTAGACTACAGTCACTAAAATTGAAGAAAAACAAGAGGTCCTACAAGCAAATTTGCAACAACACTGACAATATGAAACTACCTACTGAAGTAGTTCAGAACTTAATGGACCAAATTGAGGACATAGAGAACCGCAGCAGGAGAAACAACCTGTGGATCAGGGGTATTCCTGAATCTGTCTCCCTGTCTGCCCTCCAGGGATATCTACAGGACCTGTTCCGCATGACTAAAAACACCCCTTCTACTCCAGAGGTCCCAATTGAACGCGCTTACAGGTCCCTCTGTCCTAGGCCACCCAACAAAGCCCCCCCTAGGGACGTCATTATCAAGTTTCTGTCATTTAAGGACAAAGAAGACATCTTGAGGGGAGCACGATCAAAGCAACCACTAACACATGCCGGCATAGAGATCCAAATATTCTCAGATTTGATCCCCACCACTATGCAAAAGAGAAAAGACCTCAAAGTTTATTACAACTACACAGAGATCAAAACATCCCGTATAGATGGGGCTTCCCCACTTGTATAATTGCTACAAAAGGACAACACCTCTGCGACCTTCTGCAAGCGCTCTGATCTCCCCACCTTTAATAACAGCTTGGGTCTGGGCATAAAAATTCCTCTGATTTGTATCTTCCAGCAGGTGGGATAAAGACAAACTACACTCCCTTTAGCCGACTATACAACATGAACATACCAGTTATCTTGTTACCCAGCTACAACATCTGCTTTCTTTTTGCTGGCTCAAGACAAGTAGATGCGACATTACTTTGATCGTCTTTGATCACCTCCTGAAGCTGGTCAACGGACGTTCTCAGCTAAGTTACAAAACTTTTTGCAATGTTTTTGATGCAATTTGGTTCACCAATGTCAAGTTATATTTTGGAGCACTAGTACACAGCCACGCACAATTTACAACCAACACCCTCTAATCGAGACACTCAGAACACAATATCACAACACATACACCCTTCAGGGCCTACACTACTTAAGTTCCACCCACCCTCACATCCTGACTGCGTACACTCAGAAGTATTCAAGTCATGCACCTACATTGGAAACCCTTCATTCCTACTCATAGTAAATTATTTTGCTCGCACTCATTACTATCACTTGAATCAACACTATCTTATGTTTTAACGGTTATACTGGGGATGCTACCCCTATACGTTGTTGATACATTGTTTGACAATAATTATCATTACTGTATGTACTGTTTATTTGCAAACTGTACTTATACAATAGTTATTTGATAACTTATAACCTCTCTTTCTCACTTTACCTCCCCCCTATATCCCTCCTCTTCTACATCCTACTATTTAAATTCTTCGTCTACATCCTACCCATCCTCCTTCAAATCCCCCACCCTTTTTTGGTTTGTACTACTGGTAAATCACAAAATATGACCCCCCTAAAAAACGCTCTAATACCTATGATATAGAATTAATCACGGCAAATGCTAAAGTGCTTAATATCCCAGGGAAAATGTCCATTGTTTTCAACAACCTCCAGAGATTGGAGAGGCGATATCCTCTTTATTCAGGAAACAGATTTCGCAAAAAAAAAAAAAAAGCCTAAATAGTACAATAAGCATTACCCTACAGCATACTTTGCCTCTAACTCTGTAAAAAAAAAAAAATGGAGTGGGAATTCTGTTTCACTCAAAGACCTCATTCCAGCCAACCTACATTGACAAAGACCCTGAGGGTCGATTTTTAATTATGACTGGCCTATTGTATGGCCGACAGATTACCTTGGCCAATTTGTACTTTCCCAACAATTTGCACTTCCTCTTCTTTAAAAAGATACTTCATAAAATACTTCAATTGCAGAAAGGCATATTTTTGGGGGGCGATTTTAACGTCTCTCTAAACCCGTCCCTAGACACCTCAAATGGATCTTCTTACACTCCCAACAAAACCCTCAAAACACTATCCACACAACTCAAAGAGCTGGTGGTTCACCACGTCTGGAGTGTGCTCCATCCAACGACCAAAAATGTTACCTTTTTCTCACACCCCTACAGAAAATATTCCCGTATAGATTACATATTTACAGGCACGACCGGACTCACTCACGCACACCTTTAACATTAATCCCATCACCTGGTCAGATCATGCAACGGTATCCTGCACAATAGCATGGCCTGACATCCCTGTCTCCTCATTTGTGTGGAGAATGGATGATTCCCTTCTACACAACCCGGTGACCAAAACGGATATACAGGCCACTATTGATTCACTTCCGCTCCCCACTGGGTGGGAAGCACATAAATGTGTTGTACGAGGTGAACTCATTAAAATTAGAGCTAAACATACGAGACTGAAGAGAGACTATTTGTGACACCTCCTCAAAGTTGCAGAACAAGAAACTCTGCATAAAAAGAGACCCTTTGACCCCAAATTATTCAGCAGCTTTAGAACAGGCCAAATCAGACTTATTACACCACCCACAAAAAGAGTACCAAAGAAAAGCTCTTCTACTTATACAAACCTACTTTGAGCAGGGAGACAAAGCTGGCAAGCTCCTAACTCGTGCAATCACACGTAGAAGACTCAAATCCTACGTCTATGACATATTTGACAAACAAGGACGCAAGCAACAGGATGCAAAACATATAGCCAATGTCTTTAAAGACTGTTATGAAACCTTATACAACTTACACCCTACTAACAATAGCACTCCCGAATCTGACTCACCATTCACGCTTAACGAAATTCTTAAAGCCATAAAAAGACCTCCCTACAAGAAAATGGACGGATGGACTGGGTTCTAAATATTATAAAACGTATTCCCAAACACTGGCGCCTCACCTCTTCAATATTCAACCAACTCTCAAACATGGAACTCTGACCACCCGCAATGTTAGAGGCACACATTAAAGTGATCCCTAAGCCAGGCAAACCTACAACTAAGCCAGACAATTTTCGCCCCATATCCCTCCTAAACACTGACGTTAAGATACTGGCCAAAATTCTTGCCAATAGACTAAACATGTTTCTGCCTAAACTTATACATCCTGCCCAGGTTGGTTTTGTACCCTCTAGAGAGTCAAGGGATAACACCCTGCAACTAATAACATATGCACATAATAATTCCATCCCCTTAACACTACTATCCACGGAGGCCGAAAAGACCTTTGAACGGGTCAGTTGGCCTTTTATGCGCACTGTGCATTACAAAATTAAATTCGGCTCTAAATTTATTAAATATGCTCTTTTCACTCTACTCCTCCCCTTATGCCAAAGTTCTCACTAAAGGCCTACTATCAGACTTTTAAAATCACAAACGGTACAAGACAGGGCTGCCCACTATCTCCTCCTCTTATTTGCTTTAACTATAGAAGTCCTTGCAAATAAAATTCGATCCAACCCCCAAATAGAAGGTATCACAGTACAGTGCAAATAGTCCAAATTAGTCATGTACAAATACACGGATGATGTCCTGCTCACATTGACTAATACAGCTCTCTCCCTACCAGCTGCACTAGAAGAGTTTAATAACTATTTTCATCTCAATTTAAACAAATCGGAACTATTGAACATTTCAGAATCCGCTGTCACTATCTCCGAGATACAAAACAAATGCCCTAATAAAATAGTCCAGGATGGGGCTACAATATTTAGGCATCACTATTAGACCTAGAATAGAAGACCTGGTCAACACTAATTATAGTAAACTCAGTGATGACATAGTTAAAGATCTCTCCAGCTGGAGGAGTACGTCAATTTCCTGGTTGGGGCGCATCAATGTAGTAAAGATGAACATCTTACCCAGAGTTCTCTATATACTGCAAACTCTCCCCTTGTCCCCACAGACTACTTCCAACAAATCCAGAAGGCAATTGAAACGTATATCTGGGTATATCTGGCGGGGTGTGGAACCTAGAATCCATAAGAGAACATTATACATGCCACAAGGGAGGCTTGGGAATCCCTAACTTCTATAAATATAAGCAGACTATCCATCTTCCGCGTGTGGTGGAGTGGTGCCACAACTCCAATTACAAAGCTTAGATACAGCTGGATGCTGATGTCCTTGGCAGGGATAATGTTGGGGCCCTGGCTTTGATATCTAAAAAAGGAGGCCCTGCTTTGATCAATTCTCTCTCTCATGGAGGAGTTCTTCTGTATGTGGGATAAGATTTCATCTACCAGTAGCTCCATATCTACCCATTTCTCCCCTGACCCCACTCAGAGAAAACCAAAACCTAGGAATTAATCTTACCTCTAAGTCAACAAATTCACGTTTTCCGCTCTACTACACTGCCATATACACCACCATATCCCACGGGAAAAGTAAGACACAGAGATCTCAGTAAATGGGATCTTTCCCTCTTTCTGTCCTGGTTTAACCTCGCCAAGTTCTCACACTTTACCAGACATAAACACAGGAACACCTTCATCAGATCAACACCACCATTCGAAAAGCTTTGCACGCTTCCTCATACCCCTAGACATTTAATATCTCTCCTGTACAGTATAATTATAGACGATACTCAACTAACGTTGCCTAGTTATGTACATGGTTGGCACAGGGAATTGGGACAGGTACTCAATCTCAAACAATGGCAAAAAGTCTTAAACAAAAAAAAAAAATTGGTTTCTGCCCGTATCCAAGAGTCCCACTATAAATTCTTAAGTATGTGGTACCTCACACCTCAGAGGTTAAAGGAATAGGAAAGTCAAAATTAAACTTGCATGGTTCAGATAGAGCATGTAGAAAATTTACCCTCACACCTCCAGAAACTGTTGGAGGGGTTGCTGTGAGGAGGGCACCATGCTTCATATTTGGTGGCATTGCCCTAAATTAAAAACCTTCTGGAGGGAGGTCTTTGAGGAAATGAGCAGGGTTCTGGACTTCACCATCCAAGCATCTCCAAACACGTCACCAATCTCCTACACCTCGAAAGATATCACTACCTGAAAATCGGTAAACCAGAAATCCATTAAGTTATGCATTTAATGTGGGAAGGCATGCCAGTGTAAAACCCTCCCTGACTCCACTTCTCCCTTCACCTCCCATACAGGTCCAAATTACCCCCACTCTTTTTTCTCTCTCCCTTCACTTTCTCCTCTCCTTTACTCTCTTATATGTTAGTACTATAATTTTTGTTATGATCGCAAGACAACAGATGAAAATGTTTCTCACTATCCCGGTTCAGGGATACAATGTTTTCTACATATGAAAAACAAAACAAACAAACAAAAAAAAAAAATATTTTTTTTTGTTGCAAGCTGATTTAACAAGGTACAAAGACTGTTACCCTTGAGAGTATACTACCTTGGAGTCCCCCGGTCTGCAAAAGACACACTTGCAATGCTTAACCTTTCAGAAGTCGCTCAGGAAACACTTGTCAATTTGTTTTTATTGTACCTGCCTTCATTGACATGTAATGTTACTTTTCTTTTTCTAATAAAGCTTGCCACTTTAAAAAATATATATCAAGGCGTTTACTGTCAATTTAATGTGTTCCCAATGACACATTTTACATGACAGTGTAAAACTGTTTATAAATACCTCCTTTACCTTTATTTTATCATTTTAACTAGTCAGTTTTGTCTGTTGTATCCCTACTTATACTGAAAATGTCAATGTGTGTTCTGGTTGTAGAAAAGCTACACAGGCAAGAAGGTTTGGGGGCAGGGGAGGGGGGGGGAACACACTTCCAGTGGGGGTGGGGTGGGACTGAGTAATAGTAAAATGTAAAATAGTAAAATGTTAATTTTCCATTGTTCTTTAAGTATTGGTGTCCCTGCATGCTCAGCTCATTTCATTAGGTTGTGGTTTCAATTAGCAGAAAACTATTTCACACATAAAAATAAACCTAAAGATTGTATCGCCATACATTTGAGATGCTGCAGCTGGAACAAGTAGTAACTGTAAACTCATTAAGAGGACACCAATGTTACAGTACACAGTCCCCTTAAACAGCTAACAACAGAATTTAATATTCAAAATATAAGCTAACACGCAAACTTTTAAATCCCTGTAGCAAATGTCTGAGCCATGATTCACTTCTCCTGATTTTCTACACACACCACTTAGGACTTGCAAGTTTGAGTTGTACATGCCAACCAACTAATTAAACACAGATACAGCACTAGTTGTGCAAAGACATATGTTTTTGCTGTATTTGTTAACAGTGGTGTGGCTAATCAGAGGAGTACTGTGTGTGTCACTGACTTTAACCAGTGCAAGCTCCAGATCCTGCAATCAAGGTAAGATCTGGAGCACACACTGGTTACAGTCAAGTACAATATCATCATGCTTATGCAGCCACTGAGGAGGGTTAGAAAGCAACTTTGGGGGGGTGGGGTAAAATACTTAAAAAGGGAGTGTAGGAGCGGTGAAGAAGCAATTAATAGACTATATTAGGCTTATACATCAAATGCTGCATTTAAAAAAAAAAAAAAACTAAGGTTTACTGTCCCTTTAAGTGAGATATTACATAAATAACTACTACTTACCATTTATCACACATGCTCTCATTCATAACCTCTAGCTCTAATTATGTGCCATTTTAATATGTGGCAACACTGAGAATCAACATGAAATTTAAAAACAAAGAGCTGCTGACATTAAAAACTCTGAGATGTATTGTCAGAGCAAGGTACTTTGGCCCTTTATTCTATATATGACAGGATCTTCAAATCTTAACTCCAAAATATATGGAAGAAACCATGGCAGTATCTTAAATGCTTTAAGGATACGTGTAGAGTTCCATGTATCTGGACTTGGCCATACTCTGTCTGGTGTAAACTTGTTGGATCCCGGCCCGCAGGTCATCCCAGATCTGGTCCAAGCCAATCTGTTTAAGTCCATGGGGGTTTTGACTTCTGTTCGAAGACATCTTTCCTTTCTTTTTTTATTTTTTTTATTTTTCCCCCCTTTAAAAGTCCTTCAGTGTTGCAACTTCTTCTTCTGTTCTAGTTATTCCTCCATAAGACAACAGAAGGGGTGGACATTCCAAACTCAATCCCGGGTTAATCAAGAATATGTTGTAGTAAAGTGTGCACTTTGTCAGCAACCCTAAACATAGAAAGAAAAAAAAATTAAACAGAGAATGATGCAGCCACTATATAAAATAAATCTAATTTAGCTTTATCAGTCAAGGAGATTACATACTCGCTGTTATACTATAATCATTGCATATTTCCAAAATTCCATACCAGAGAGTTTGTTATTTTAGCTGCATCAGATTTCATAATCTTGCATAACTTTTGTGTATAAAAATGTTATCTATAATGTTTGAAATAACTTAATGCTGAACAAGTCTATTTTCTAAAATTAGAATGTAAATGGGTGGTTGATACATGGAATAACCCTACCAGCAAACTTAGGGGTTAATTTACCATGCCTGCAGGTAGAAAGATTCACAAGTAGTGAACCTGTCTGTCTGCAATTGTCACTTGCAATTGTACGGCAAAATGTATCCTCTTGTAAAATGCTACCCACTGCTCGAGAGCAACCAACTGTGCTAGCGCAGGGAATGTCAATCACTCCAAACGAGCAAGTGTTGGGGTGATCAATATTGCAAATTCTGAGGTGGCAGAGAGAAAAAAAAAAGCAGTTTATGATTCTTAGATAATATGTGGAAGCAGGCTCACTTACGCCAACCTGTTCCACATAGTCAGAATTTTTTTTTTACCCCTTAGTAGTGAAAGATTCACATTTAAACAGTGTTGTATTTTATTTTTAAAAAATTTTAAAACATAAATAGTGTTTAATTTAAAACTGAATGAAAGTTACACATCAAACTTGTAGCTCTCTCTCTCTAAAAATAAATCAAATCAGTAATGAACCACTTGAAAACACTGGTGAGCATGTTGATCTCATCTCCCTTGATTCTAACTAATTAGGGCTAGTTGTAAATAAATAAGTCCACTGTGCATTATGCTGCATATATAATTTACAGAATTTGTGCTCCGGCCTTGCTAGGGAGCATGGAACAAACACAAAAAAGTATTTTACAGCATAACCAGCAAAAAAAAAAAAAAAAAAAAAACCTATTGCAATTATTTTATTAATTTATTGTATTACTGATTCATTTGGACTTTTAAAGTGATGGTAGATTCCAGCGTTTCAAAAACAATAGGATTTACCATCACTTAAAAATGCGACCATTCATTCATTAGTAAACAAAAAAAAAAGTGAAAATTACCCTTTATTTTGCCGCATCTTCAGTGCTAACCTAAGCGCACACGGCACAGCTCAGTTTTTCAATAAGGTAATGTTTCAACCTCTTAGCCAATAGCCGTGCTAGCATACAGGATAATTTACCATCACTTTAAGGGTCAAGGCATATTTAATAAATGTATTTTTAAACATATGGGTGTATTTGTGTTAAAGTTTCAAATTATGCACTCTATTGTTGTAATCTAGACCTTTGTCTGATCAACCAAAACAAATCATACCAATGTCAGACAAAAAGAACATCTCCCTTCCACAGTTCATACAAAAGTGACAAGAGATAACCCAGACACAACATTCTGAGCCTCAAATGAACTTGTGTTCGTGTGTCCACGAGTAATCATCCTACAGTTGTTTAACTTTTTAATGATTTATTTGAAAATAACATGTAGAAAGGCTGTTCTATTTAAAAGGGACATAAAAAGTGTGACAAAAGATAATGCTGTAAAATAGAGCATTTTATTATTTCACTGTCTTTTGAATATACCTGTGTTTGAACCCTGCAAATCTGTTGAACAAACACATGGTTAAAGTCAGCTCCAGAGCTGCTGAGCCAATTACAGGAGTAATATGTGAGTAGCCACCAATGAGATATCCCCAGCAGTGTATTGCTGCTGCTAAGCCTACCAAGGTATTCTTTTCAACAAAATCACCAAGAGACCAAACTAAATTTCTCAACGTGATGGTAAACCGTTACCCTAGTGTTTCTGAAACGCTAGGATTTACCATTGGAACAAATATGCTGAAAATTTATTTGTTTGAAGCGTTTGCTGCACTGAGCTCCTCACGCTATTTTGCTGTGAAGTGACGTTTCCAGCTCTTAGCAAATAGCCGTAAGAGCCAGCTGGTGCCAAGCCAGATAGCCCGCATGGCTATTGGCCAATTATGAAGCTTCTACATTTGAAGTCATTGACAATCATTCTGTTCCAACAAGAGGTTGCAACAATTACCTGTATGTGTAGTTCATATGCATTATTGTCCTTCATAAGGGAACAACGGAAACTGTATGTGGTTAACCCCTTAATGACCACAGCACTTTTCCATTTTCTGTCCGTTTGGGACCAAGGCTATTTTTACATTTTTGCGGTGTTTGTGTTTAGCTGTAATTTTCTTCTTACTCATTTACTGTACCCACACATATTATATACCGTTTTTCTCGCCATTAAACTAACTTTCTAAAAATACCATTATTTTCATCATATCTTATAATTTACTATAAAAAAAAATATAAAATATGAGGAAAAATTGAAAAAAACACACTTTTTCTAACTTTGACCCCCAAAATCTGTTACATATCTACAACCACCAAAAAACAGCCATGCTAAATAGTTTCAAAATTTTGTCCTGAGTTTAGAAATACCCAATGTTTACATGTTCTTTGCTTTTTTTGCAAGTTATAGGGCCATAAATACAAGTAGCACTTTGCTATTTCCAAACCACTTTTTTCCAAAATTAGCGCTAGTTACATTAGAACACTAATATCTTTCAGGAATCCCTGAATATCCCTTGACATGTATATATTTTTTTTTAGTAGACATCCCAAAGTATTGATCTAGGACAATTTTGGTATATTTCATACCACCATTTCACCGCCAAATGCGATCAAATACAAAAAATCGTTCACTTTTTCACAAACTTTTGGTTTCTCACTGAAATTATTTACAAACAACTTGTGCAATTATGGCATAAATGGTTGTAAATTCTTCTCTGGGATCCCCTTTGTTCAGAAATAGCAGACATATATGGCTTTGGCGTTGCTTTTTGGTAATTAGAAGGCCGCTAAATGCCACTGCGCACCACAAGTGTATTATGCCCAGCAGTTAAGGGGTTAATTAGGGAGCTTTTAGGGAGCTTGTAGGGTTAATTTTAGCTTTAGTGTAGTATAGTAGACAACCCCAAGTATTGATCTAGGCACATTTTGGTATATTTCATGCCACCATTTCACCGCCAAATGCGATCAAATTGAAAAAAAAGTTAAATTTTTCACAATTTTAGGTTTCTCACTGAAATAATTTACAAACAGCTTGTGCAATTATGGCACAAATGGTTGTAAATACTTGTCTGGGATCCCCTTTGTTCAGAAATAGCAGACATATATGACTTTGGCGTTGCTTTCTGGTAATTAGAAGGCCGCTAAATCCTGCTGCGCCTCACACGTGTATTATGGCTAGCAGTGAAGGGGTTAATTAGGGAGTTTGTAGGGAGCTTGCAGGGTTAATTTTAGCTTTAGTGTAGAGATCAGCCTCCCACCTGACACATCCCACCCCCTGATCCCTCCCAAACAGCTCCCTTCCCTCCCCCACCCCACAATTGTCCCCGCCATCTTAAGTACTGGCAGAAAGTCTGCCAGTACTAAAATAAAAGGGTTTTTTTAAAAATAAATTTTTTTTTTAGCATATTTACATATGCTAGGGTGTAGGATCCCCCCCTTAGCCCCCAACCTCCCTGATCCCCCCCCAAAACCACTCTCTAACCCTCCCCTCTGCCTCATTGGGGGCCATCTTGGGTACTGGCAGCTGTCTGCCAGTACCCAGTTTGCAAAAAAAAGTGCTTTTTTTATTTTTGTTTGGCTTTTTTCTGTAGTGTAGCTTCCCCCCCCACACAGACAAACCCCCACCACCTTGCTGATCTTTTTTTTTTTTTTTAAATATTTAGACATTTATAATAATAATAATTTTTTATTAATACATTTTCTGTAGTGTAGCGGTTCCCACCCGCTCCCTCCCCGTGCGCGCCCCCGCTCATCCCCGCCCACGATCCCGCCCCCCCTGCACATAACCAGGGCCATCGATGGCCGCCACCCACCTCCCGGTCCGGCTCCCACCCACCAACGAAGGGAGCCACCGATCTCCGGTGCAGAGAGGGCCACAGAGTGGCTCTCTCTGCACCGGATGGCTACCAAAGGTTATTGCAGGATGCCTCCATATCGAGGCATCACTGCAATAACCGGAAAGCAGCTGGAAGCGAGCAGGATCGCTTCCAGCTGCTTTCCACACCGAGGACGTGCAGGGTACGTTCTCAGGCATTAACTGCCTTTTTTTTTTTTGAGGACGTGCCCTGCACGTCCTCGGTCGTTAAGGGGTTAAAAAGTCAGCAAACACCCAGAAGACACTTTTGTGTCAGCTGACTCCAGGGTGAAATTAAAGGGACATAAAACAATTTTTTTTTCTTTCAAGGTTGAGATAGAGCATGCAGTTGTAAAGAACTTTCTAATGTATTTCCATTATCAAATTTTCTTTTTTTATCTTGTTGGTATCATTTTAACATAGCAGATGAGGTTGAAAGAAGACCAAAAAAAAAAGTCTATCAAGTTCTACCTATCCTTTATTGAAGGAGCAGTAATGCTGCATAAAAACAAAATCCAATTGCACGCTGACCGCAGTACACTCTTTCAAATACTTGGGTATGTTGTTAGACCCCAACCTATCTTTTGGCCTCCACATAGAAAAACTTGCATCTAAACTTTATCCAAAACTAGGTGCCCTGTACAGAAACAAATCCTGCATCAGCCCTAGAGTAAAGGAAACGATTGTACAGCAAATGCTGATGCCTATTATGAATTACAGGGACGTAGTATATGCACCTGCACCGCAAACTCACCTTAATAAACTTCATACATTGTATAACTCATTCTGCCACTTTGTGCTACAATGTAACTACAGGACCCACCATTGTGACATGCTAAAAGAACTAAACTGGCTGTCGCTGGAATCCAGACGCACCCTCCATCTTTCCTGCCTTGTGTTTAAGAGCCTTTCTGGGAAGCTCCCACCCTACCTGAGCAGAATGCTCTCCCCGGCTATTCCCACCTCCTATAACCTCCGATCCAGTACCAGCACATTATTTAGTCTGCCTCAATACAAAAAAAAAAAAAAAAAAGCAGCTCGATACTCCTTTTCCTACAAAGCACCACAATTATGGAACAACCTCCTGCACACTTTCAAAACTTCCCCAAGCCTAATATCCTTTAAGAGATCCCTCTCTACATATCTCAAAACAGAATGCACCTGTCATGGTTGATTAAATATTTCCTACCTGTTCTATGTTAAACTTTTGCATATATTGTGTATTATTATTGTTTTTGTATTTTATTGTACCCTATTGTATCAATGCAATGTTTTGTGGTCCCAGGACATACTTGAAAACGAGAGAAATCTCAAATGTATTCTTCCTGGTAAAATATTTTATAAATAAAATATCTTCCTTTTTACATTTATTTATCTTTAATCTTTTAACAACCGTAAAGTACCATGTACATCGCTGGTCGTTAAAGTTTTCCATATTTATAACAGCACCCCTATTATACCCCCTCTCCCTTCTGGTCACCGGAAATAGCGCAGTCTGCCAAATAGTGAGCCATTTGTAACACAAACCCCATAGAAAGACCAGCAATGCACCCTACTTAAGGGGTTACATTTTCTTAGTATCCACATCCAATTGTAAAGGGGCTTTACGTTGCTAATCAGGATACTTGTCTTAGGACATGCAAGGGAGTCAGAGTCTGGTATCTGCAGGCTCAGTCACTTTATAGCCTGCATTTTAAGGAATTCAATCTTGCCATATTGTTGTGAAATCCCAAGATATCACAGTAAAACAAAAGTGTTAACTAAGCACCAATGATGATTGGCTATTGTGTTTTCAGTGACAAGTTAGAACAGTGACAACAGTGAGAAAAGTAGCTGAAAAATAATTGCTCATAGAACACTAACTGGTAAGTAATATATTATTTATTTTTTAAGGTAAAATATCTTCCTTTTTTGCAGTGAACTTCAAATGATGTTTTACAGATAGGAATCTGTGAATATAATCACAAAGAAAGAGGACGCCTCCTTGTGCAACACTGAGATGATGATGAAAAAGGCAGAGCTTGAACTGAAATGATACTCACAAGGGAAGCAGCACCAAATGTGCTAAATGGCGCAGGGTGGGGAATCACAGTGACCCAGCAATAGGATGTTGGGATCCAGGAATTCCAGGTGGAGTGGTAGATAAGACAGGCTCAGGCTTCCATATAGTACAACATATATTTATTTAAAATGGTATTAAAAACATAGGGTGTTAAACATCACCCTAAAAGGTATAAACACAAAACAGATTGCAACGCGTTTCTCAGCTCAACTAGCTGTTTCCTCAGGCATCTGATGCCTGAGGAAACAGCTAGTTGAGCTGAGAAACGCGTTGCAATCTTACATTTGTTTTTATACCTTTTAGGGCGATGTTTAATGTGTTTAATACCATTTTAAATAAATATATGTTGTACTATATGGAAGCCTGAGCCCGTCTTATCTACCACTCCACCTGGAATTCCTGTATCCCAACATCCTATTGTAGGATCAGTGTAGCTGGGTCACTGTGATTCCCCAGCCTGCGCCATTTAGCACATTTGGTGCTGCTCCCCTTGCGAGTATCATTTCAGTTCAAGATCAGCCTTTTTCATCATCATCTCAGTGTTGCACAAGGAGGCGTCCTCTCTCTTTGCGATTATATTCACCGTTTCCTGTTTTTTATCGATTATCCACAAGAGGAGCTGCTCATATTCATTGGAATTGACCTGATTACTGAATTCAGACGAATTACAACCATTGATGAATACATCAGGACAATCTTGATCACCTGAACTTGTGTCACCAAGCACTCATAAAGATATAACAAATATTTATCCTACGACTGGTGACTATAATTGGTTGGTTGTTCTTGATGTGTATTACAATTGTTTGGTTGTTCCCTATGTGATATAGTCCTATGTATTAGACCCTTATAGGAAATATTGCAATAATACTCATCATAAATACACCGTACTATATTAGATAGACTGACATATTCTCTTATTACCTAATCTGATGGTATAGCGCCCCCTAAGGTTGGACACGTTCGTGTCACAACAGTTGAATATATTCTTTTGTTTTTACAAATATGCTGTATCACTTTCAAGTGATTTAGGCCATGGGTAGCATGTCCCTTTATAGTTTCCATTTGTTCATTCAGAATTTTTGGCTCCTAAATATTTGGGCTGGCTAACAGATTTGGAAAAAATAAGTTAATACCTGACCTAGATACACATTTTGTTTAACTTTGTGACGGAAAGAGCAAGTAGATAAAGACCAATCCCTGCACCACACCTGTTGGCTAAAAATAAACTACAGTTACAGTGGACATAAAGAAAAAAAAAAAAAAGCTGACATGGAAAAAATGTTGACAGGCATGACAAACTTAATTTCCTTGATGATGTTATATTCTGATTCCAGAACTAGGCTAAGTGACAAATGTAGGTCAGTATACACAAACTACCAAGTGACAGTGCAGACTGATGGAAGTGCTGTTGGATTTTTGTCAATGGGAACATGGATGGCCCCATCTGCAATGTGCTCTTTGTAATAATCGCCTACACTGGAATGCTGCAGGTGACACTGCTGCTGGGGGTGGGTAAAGCAAACTCTTTGGGTGTTAGAGTGCTGCAGCCTATTGCCTTGCAATCTGTTGCAGAGCACACCTCTCTGGTATCCAAGGGGACGAGCCTAACCTTACATGGAGATCACTGGTCACCACATTCTTACACCAGATGTCATGAGCAAAGCTCTTAGCATGAATGAGATCTCAATCAATGACATCCTGGCTGCAAGTTTGTGTTTGGAGATGTTGAAACTGCAATATTATTAGCCAGATATAATTTAAGATGTAGGGCAATGTTTTTGCAAACACTAGAAATTTACTACCAGACTAGCTGTCAAAATGAAAGATTCATGATTCAGACAGGGAATTCAATTTTAAACAACTTTCCAATATACTTCTATAATCAAATTTGCTTCATTTTCTATACTGCATATAATGTTCCTTTAATACACAATAGAGTAGGAGTCGACAAATTAAAATCTAGGAACCATTAAAAATATTTAGGAGCCAGACAGTATTTGTCTATAAATATATGCAGAAAAACACAAAAAGTTAAGAGCCAGGGAAAAATTCTAGGAGCTAGTAGCTCCCTTGCCTTCAGCGTTTGTTGAGTCCAGCAATAGGGCATTTTGGAAATAAAATGAATTTGTTTAAAAAGGTATCATTCAAAGATGTAAAAGCAGAGAAGTGAAGTTGGGATGCATTTCAGTGCTCCAAATCAATCCCATCCATTATTCAGCATCAAAACTTTTACTAAAGTCAGCAAGAATCATCTGGATTTCTATATATTAGCCAAGCCATCTTATTAAAAGGATAACAAATAGGGGCAGATTTATCATGCACCGTATGCTGCAGTTTCCACGCAAACCTTCAGGCTCACCAGAAACAAGAGTTAAAGGGATAATTAAGTCAAAATTAAACTTGCATCATTTAGATAGAGCATGTCATTTTAAGACACTTTTAAATTCACTTCTATTTTCAAATGTGCTTCGTTCTCTTATTCGTTCTCTCATTAAAAAATGAATACGCACATACCATACACTAGTGGGAGCTGCTGCTGATTGGTGCCTGCACCCATTTGTCTCCTGTGATTGGCTAAATAGATATGTTCAGCTTCCTGTCAGTAGTGCAATGCAGTCCCTTCAGCAATGGATAACAAGAGAATGAAGAAAATGTGATAATTGAATTAAATTGGAAAGTTGTTTAAAACTATGTTCTATCTAAATCATAAAAGAAAATGTGGGGGGTTACTATCCCTTTAAGAAGCAGTCGCTGCTTCTTAACTCGTCTGCCACACCGATTGGCCGCTAATGTGCAGGGGACAGTATTACAGCGGATCATGTCCGCCCGCACAATGATTAATCGGCCCCATAGAATGTAATTTTAAGACATTCATGTGCCATGAACAGCAGTCAGTGAGCTGAAGTGGGATCATTAAAAAAAAAAAAAAATAAATAAAAAAAAACAGGAAGTAAAAAAAAGTTTTGAAAACCAAGATATTATGAACTTAATTTTTATCTCCAATATTTTTTATTGTAGGTCACTAGATGTCCTTTAAGAGATGTGAGAAAATATTTACCACAACATGAAAGATGTATGTATCAGGAAAACCCTATGTTTAAAAAAAAAAAGTACAGTAATGAAGGAACATTAAAAAAAATATTGTTAAATGGGCATAATGGTCTAAATAGAAGCAAAGTTATTACTATTTTAGTGGCATATGCACGTTTGCTGTGCATGTCCTGAGTACTATAATACAAACAGCTGCAGCTTGCAGGATATAATTTTTTTTTAAAAAAAAGCACATTTTTTCCCTGTAAAATTAACTGTAAAATAAATAAAAAGTAGCCCATCTTCCTCTGAGGGGTACTTGCCTGCATGTGACAATCTGCATTATGTACCAATTATCGGCTGATAATGCATACATATGAAAAACTGCTTATTCCCATTAAGAAAGTGAATAATAATTACTCCAATGCCTCTCAGATTCTAAAGCCTACAGATATTGTCAATATGCTCATCTGCATAAACACTGTTTTTAGGCAGTTACAAAACACATGTTACTAGATAGAATGAGGTAAAATAGTTTTCTGGTGCAAAAATTACTATTAGATGTTTGTACTATTGAAGTTCTGCTATGCAAAGGAGCTAAACATACTTGAAAACCAGGACATACTTGAAAACGAGAGAAATCTCAATGTTTCCTTCCTGGTAAAATATTTTATAAAAAAATAAACACATTGTTAAATTCCCAATCGGAGCCCCAAGCACTGCAGCTGCTAGGCTGAACATAGGCGGTGATTTGCGGGATATTTTGGCTACCACTGCTCGCTGGGTCAACGACTGTTACCTGCTCAGAACCAGCAGTTCACTGCAGCTTCCAAGCAGACCTTTACCTCTGTTTTTAACAGAGGGTTTAAACAGAGTTGAAGTGTCAATAGTAAAACAGCTTACATGATCTAACGAATTAGAGCATGCAATTTTTTGCCCTAAAAGATTCCTTAAAAATGTAAAAGGTGTGTCTACATTGTTTTCCTTTAGTCATGTCTTACACTTGATTATCTCAATTTAAAAGAATTTCAGTCCAGAATCAATTATATTCACAAAAAATGCAAATTTTACTACAATGGCCAGACAACACATTGCCATGATGGAACAGTAATCAAAACGAAAACGCTGTTCAACTAAGAATATACTAAGCTGTCAACTGCTCATAACAAAAATCATATGATTAATGTGCCAACAGATGAGTATTTATATCAATTGCATCATAAGGCAGCATCCATTTTAGCAGTCTTAAAGGAGTAGAGAAATATGCTACCAACATGTTTCTCCTGTTGATAGGCAATAACTAGAACAGAACACACCATGCAACAGATGCTTAATTGTGGTTTATGCTTTAGTTATGAAGAATAACAGATGATTCTAATCACACTTATTTATGCCAACAAGAATACAAGGTTCATAGTAGCAATCATTAAAATAGAAATAAGTTGAAAGCTAAATGTATTACTACCTATCTGCTCCAGAATAGACAGTACACTATTGATAAATCCAAACTGCCTACCTTTAATATTTGTGATGAGTGTTCCCATACAGAGTGGTTACTCCTGTCAGACTAATAGCCTTTTCTTGCTTTGAGATTTATTCTGCATAAGATCTGTTCACCCAATTTTTTTCTTCTAAAAAATTTGCTATAATTTTATGCAGTTGTGGCAAAGGTAAAAGGAAGTATAAGCAAATGGAACAATGATTAATGGTAGTTAAACACGTCCTGTAAAATTTGTATATAAAAACAAGAAAAGTTAGTTTTGCCATAAGAGGAAACAATGATCAATGTGCTCATAAGGGACTGGTTTTGTTTTCATTTTCAAAAAATAAGTGAGTTAAAGGGACAGTCAACACCCGGCAGAACTTAATACCATCATTTAGATACTCAGAATAAGATGCGCCTGCACCACCTCCCATGTCAAATACCTCTAACGATATGAAGTAATCGTCCACAGCACATACATTTTTCAGCTGTAGACATGGCCGCCAAACTCCTCCCCCTCTTCCTTTATCACCCTTCTCTATAGAACTCAATGCTCGTTTGTGTTCTTGCTAATGAGCATGCGCATTAGAAATTCCTCTCTGCTCGCAAGCAGAAATTTGAACTGCTGCTGGGAATCGCCGTGACCGCGGGTAAAGAATCCGACCAAGGAATCTATTCTGATTGGCTGTTTATTTTAAAAAGAAACCTATTATGTTATGTTGGGTGGAGTTTGGCGGCCATGTCTACAGCTGAAAAAGTGATGTGCTGTGGACGATTACTCCAAATCGTTAGAGGTATTTAAACAGGTGAGGTGGTGCAGGCGCATCTTATTCTGAGTATCTAAATGATGGTATTAAAGGGACAGTATACACTCATTTTCATATAACTGCATGTAATAGACACTACTATAAAGAATAAGATGCACAGATACTGATATAAAAATCCAGTATAAAACTGTTTAAAAACTTACTTAGAAGCTGTCAGTTTGGCTCTGTTGAAAAGGTAGTTGGAAAGCCCACTGCAAGTGGCAAATAAGACACTCCCCCCTCCCCCTTCTTTTACATATGAAAAGACCCTTTACACAAACAGGAGCAAGCTGGAGAAGGTAGCTGGCGGTATTCAAATAAAACTTTGGGGCTTGGTTAGGAGTCTGAAAATCAGAACAATGTTATTTAAAAATAAGCAAAACTATACATTTATTTTAAAAAAAAAAAAAAACTTTATGGGCTATATAAACAGATCATCTACAAAACATTTATGCAAAGAAAAATTGAGTGTATAATGTCCCTTTATGTTCTGCCGGGTGTTGACTGTCCCTTTAAGACAGAGTATTAAAATGAAATTAATATTTATTCTCTAGAATTCTTCTGTCATGTTAAAAGGAGTACCAGTGGTAACAAAATAAAAAAGGCACACCAACATTACCATCTGGATAAATGTAAAAACACAAATAAATGTGTTTTTCAATGCCTTAGTCTAAAAATGATTAATGAGCATTACCTTTAGAAATATGAACAAAGGGTTACAGTAACAAAAACATTTGTGTTCACTTATTCATGTTAAAAACGTTAAAAGTTGGGGAATGCTTTTATGCAAGCAGGAAAGGCTTTTAAAACGTTTAAATTCTTTTCACTATTCAATAATGATTTAGCAACAATCATGTCAGATGATTGATACTGGTATCAGCCAATAATCATGTGAGCTTCACTTTTATTCTTGGTCCATCCTAATAAACAAAACATTAAAAGTGCTGCTGCTAACTTGCTTCAGTAACACAGGATAGGATTCAGATAGAGCATGCGATTTTAAACTTTACAATTACTTCTATTATCTAATTTGTTTAGTTGCCTTGGTATTCCTTGTTGAAAAGGATATCTAGGTAGGCTCAGGAGCTGCTGATTGGTGGCTACACATAATGACTCATGTTAGTGGCCCACCCGATGTGTTAACTAGCTCCCAGTAGTGCATTGCTGCTTTTTCAACAAAATATACAAAGAGAACTAATTAAATTAGATAATAGAAGTCAATTGGAAAGTTTTTTTAAAATTGCATGCTCTGAATGATGGAAGAATTTTTTTTGGTTTCATGTCCCTTTAAGTTTAATCTGCTGAGAAAAAAAAATGTACCCAATAGGAAGAGAGGGTGAACTTTTTTTTCTATTAAATTAATTCGGATTAAGCCAACAAACAATTACTGGATAGAAAGATTTTTTTTTTCCCATGGTGAACGATTCATCCAAACAATTTTTTGTCGGTCACAAGTCTAGTAAACAATTATAAGGATTTGTGGAAACTATTAAAAAAAAATTAAATCTTCTCTTTTGAAAAATTCCTATCAATTATTCTATTGATACAAATAAAGTATGTAATGCGCTGTAAGATGGTACAAAAATCTGAGATTCTAAAAGAAGAAAAACAGCAATTACTAATATTTTACTCAAGCTTGTTTGATGCATCTCAATGGAAAAATAAAGTGAAGGTAAACTTTACATTTTAAAATCAGAGTAAAATCTAAGTGATATTTTAGATGGACATGTAATGTAACTTACTTTTAAACCTAGCCCCCCACTTTAAAACTAATTCTTTGTGAGCTAACAGTTTAATCTCCAAATCGGTGCTCCAGTTGTACAGCACATTTTTGCAACACATCTAGATTAAAAAGTAAGTAACAGAGCATCTTCATTAGACGTGATCAATTAAGGTGCTCAGTTGGATTGAGATCTGGTGACTGTGGAGGCCATTGGAGTACAGTGAACTATGTCATGTTCAAGAAACCAGTTTGAGATAATTTGAGCTTTGTGACATGGTGCATTATCCTGCTGGAAGTAGCCATCAGAAGATGGGTACACTGTAGTCAAAGGGATGGACATGGTCAGCAACAATATTCCGGTAGGCTGTGGCATTTAAACAATGCTCAATTGGTACTAAGGGGCCCAAAGTGTGCCAAGAAAATATCCCCACACCATTATACCACAACCACCAGTCTGAACTGTCGATATTATCATCATCATAATGTATTTGTAGAGCAACAACAGGTTCCGCAGCGCTATGAACATAGGTGGCATATAAAACCCAATTACAGGGATCAAATGGGTAGAGGGTTCTGCCGAGAGTTGCGCTGTTGTCGGCTATTATGAGGGTGGACTACAAACAGCGATACAAGGCAGGATGGATCCATGCTTTTTTGTTTGTGCCAAATTCTGATCCCATCATCTGAATGTTGCTGAAATTGAGACTCAGACCAGGCTATGTATCTTCTATTGTCAAAGTTGGATGAGCCTGTGTGAATTGTAGCCTCAGTTTCCTGTTCTTAGCTGTCAGGAGTGGCACCCGGTGTGGTCTTCTGCTGCTGTAGCCCATCTTGCTTCAACTTTCAGTGCGTTGTGCGTTCAGAGATGGTATTCTGCATTCCTTGGTTGTAACGAGTAGTTATTTGAGTTACTGTTGCCTTTTTATAATCTCAAACCATTCTCCTCTATCCTCCGACGTAATCAACAATGCATTTTTGGCCACAAAACTGCCACTCACTGGATATTTTCTCTTTTTCAGACCATTCTCTGTAAACCCTAGAGATGGTTGTACGTGAATATCCCAGTAGATCAGCAGTTTTTTAAATACTCAGACCAGCCCGTCTAGCACCAACAACTGAACTTCAGCAAGTCGTCTTCACCACGTCTAGATGCCTAAATACGAGTCGCTGCCATGTGATTGGCTGATTAGCAATTTGTTTTACCAAGCAATTGAACAGGTGTACCTAATAAAATGGCTGGTGTGTGTATGTGGGTTCTCTAAACCATGCATGTTACTATAATGCATAAAGTGTTCAATGTCAAGTTCAACTAATACAATTTCAAAGTAAACACAATAACAAGACTGTCTAGTCAAAACTTTCATTATTCCGATAGGGCATGCAATTTTAAACAACTTACCAATTTACTTTTATCATCACATTTGCTTAGTTCTCTTGGCATTCTTTGTTGAAAGCTAAACCTAGGTAGGCTCATATGCTAATTTCTAAGCCCTTAAAGGAAGCCTCTAATTTCAGTGCACTCTGAAAGTGTTTCAGAGCTAGACTGCGCTAGTTCAGGTGGTACCATATAGATAACATTGTGCTCACTGCCGTGGAGTTATTTAACAGTTAACACTGGTTGGCTTAAATGCAAGTCTGTCAAAAGAACTGAAGGGGGAAGTTGGCAGAGGCTTAGAAACAAGGTGATCACAGAGCTAAAAAGCATATTAAAATAACTATATTGATCATGCAAAAGAGGGGAATGGGCAATAAAGGGGTTATCCATCTTTTAAACAATACAAATATTGGAGTAGACTGTCCCTTCAATTAAAGATTTTTATTAGTAAACGAATGCACCATGGCAACTATATGTTTAACCCCAATAAAGAGGTTAAACACAAAAGGTAAGGCCATGTAGCAGAAGACATTCATACAACATGATTTGGTGGATACATAAATATATTACGCTTGAATAGTCTTGCTGTGCCCTGCTTAGGAGTGGCAATTGCAGCTCTTAAAGGGACACTGTAACCAAAAATTTTCTTTCGTGATTCAGATTGAGCATGAAATTTTAAGCAACTTTCTAATTTACTTCTATTATAAAATTTTCTTCATTCTCTTGGTATCTTTATTTGAAATGCAAGAATGTAAGTTTAGATGCAGGCCCATTTTTGGTGAACAACCTGGGTTGTCCTTGCTGATTGGTGGATAAATTCATCCACCAATAAAAAAGTGCTGTCCAGAGTACTGAACCGAAAAAAAGCTTAGATGCCTTCTTTTTCAAATAAAGATAGCAAGAGAACGAAGAAAAATTGATAATAGGAGTAAATTAGAAATTTGCATGCTCTTTCTGAATTACAAAAGAAAAATTTGGGGTTTAGTGTCCCTTTAAGGAAACTTTTGGTGAGATCATCAATTATTGCACTAATATGCCCCTTAAAAAAAAAAATGACATTTTTATAAGCTCATAAATAAAGCTCAATTTAAAGGGACATTTAACACAGAATTTTTATTTCATAATTCAGATCATACAATTTAAGAACTTTTTAAATTATATTATCAAATTTGCTTTGTTCTTTTGGTATCATTTGTTGAAAAGCATACCCAAGTAGACTCAGAAGCTGGGGGCTAGCTGCTGACTGATAGCTGCACACACATGCCTCATATCATTGGCTTACTGACGTCTTCAGCTAGTTCCCAGTAATGCATTGCTACTCCTTCCATAAAAGGATATCAACAGAAAAAAAGCAAAAATTATAGACGTAAATTGGAAAGTTGTTTACAATGGTATGCTCTATCTGAATCACAAAAGAAAAAAAAATGTTTTTTCATATCCATTTATTTATTACCCACTTTTTACCCAGAAGAACATAAAGCGATTTTTTTTCGTTATTAATACAGGCAGAGCATCCAATTTTAACAACTTTCCAATTTACTTTTATTAGCAAGGTTACTTCATTATCATTGTATCCTTTGTTGAAAGAGCAGCAATGCACTACTGGGACCTAGATTAACACATCTGGGGAGCCAATGAAAAGAAGCATATGTGTGCAGCCACCAAACAGAAGTGCATTTCTTCTCTTGGGCCTACCTAGGTATTTAAATTATATAATAGAAGTAAACAAGAAAGTTATTTAAAGCAGCATTATCTTTCTGATTCTTTAAAGTTTGTTTTACTTTACTTTGCCTTTGAGCTCTTACATTATGTTAGCACATATTCTAACACGTTCATCTTAATGAAACATCAATACCCAAAACGGATCTACTACAGTTAGTATATTGAGCTCACAAACAGGTATTACTCTGTTTTAAATATATTAATGACTTTTTGAGGCAATCACATTACATTTAAAAAAGTTTCTCTCTTGAAGGGACCACAAACTCATGTTTAGCAATAATTACAAAAGAATACTATAATTGTGTTAACATTCTACATGAAAAAGATAAAGCCACTGTCGTTTAAGACATTTTAAACAAACAGGAAGTGTATATTGGTGCATAATCCATTCCTAGGGACTGTCACTGAACAGCCATTGTTTAGCTTTGCTGGTTGAAAGTGTTAAAAGAACAACATTTTGTTTAAGCACAGAAACACACAATAGATTTTAAAAAGACCTATTAATGCAAATACAAAAGATTGCCTTTTATTGCCCTTTTAACAGACAAATTTAAATGCTATAAAAGTAGGTGTCGTGTTACAATTATATCCTTTGCTGCTGTCAGTATCCATTTAAACATTCCCTGCCATAAACAAATGGGGATACAATAGAGCATTTGCACCTGCTTATTAAATACCATTTCCATTGGAAACCTCCTCAAGATATGACAGATGCCATATCCCACTCTATATACCAGCAGACCCAGAAATATATATTTTATTTACACATTGAAAAATATATAGATACTACCACACTACTACCACAGATAAAATGAGATAGTAATATTAAAACATACAATAATCTGTAAAAGTATTTCATCTGAGCAGTCAAAAATCTCTCTACTTTTAAGGTACAGTTTCAACGCATCTGCAAAATCTGTGGTTGCTTTTAAAGATGACTGCGATTACTCAACTATTGTATTTGTGTGTGTATATATATATATATATATATACACACACACATACTGTATACTGTGCTGTCATGCCTCCTACAAACTATACAGATGCGACTTATTTTTTTACATCCGTTTTTATAGTGTCAGTAGTTTCTCGGAATCTACACAGCTTAGAGTGAAAGTATAAATCCAAATAAACACGCTCAGTGGGTGAATGTTAGCTCACACACTCGTGATGATGATATGGTGCCCTCATGCCCTGGGCACGTAACCACACTAGGACTGGGTCAATGCTCACTCACGGTTTAATGGCCGAGAGACGAGACCTGATGCAATAACCCTCACAAAACCTCCCATAATCACACTAACATCGATAGGTCCCTGTCTCTTCCCGTTAACACCGGAGGACGCAATCTTTCTACTCTTTTTTTTTTTTTTTTTCTAAACCTCACCTGGTTCCCAGCAAGTAGATACAGGAGACGGAACCCCCGGAGAGAGCCGGCCACTGTCAGCCGGAAATCCCGCCCTTCACACTAAGCTGAACCAATAGTGAAACAGGTTTAAACAGAGACAACTTCCGCATGTCAATCAAATAGCATCATCATTGCAAATGGTAAGAGAGTCGAACGTAAAGTTGATAGAGCGGACAGTGTAGCAAATCATGTTATGTGCTTCTTGACGGGCAATCAGCGTGAACGCACGCTCCTACGTACGCACAAGCACGCAGCCTCAGGATTCTATGGAAACAATACAAAGTAACAATCAAAACGAACTATCTGATTGAATATTGTGTTACGTATCCTTTTTTTTACTGACAGAAGAAAATAAATTTGTGCCCATAAAAAAAAATGTTTGTTCTTACAATTTTATCATGCGGTGGGCAAACCAGTATTTTCTTTATATATAGTATAACCTTCACACCTTTTATTAGCGCTTGGTAAAAAAAAACCCATCTAGGAGCAAGCCCATAAATGTAGGAACTTCTAGCATCTTTTAGCCACCCTTATGAGATATACATTCGCACACTCCCGGTTTGATCCCAATTTTGTCCACCATGTTACTGTTAACATCGCAGGTGAAATTAAGTAATATATTATTAACCCCCTCACACACATGTGTTGTCTTGGTAAATTACATTAACTTTCTCTCCACCCCCGTGTTGCCTCATTGGTAAAGATGTTTCGCATGAGGCATTAGATGGAGGGCTTGGCCAAACTTGCATTTGTGTTTCAAAACTGCAAGGACTAGAAAGCATTCAGCCACACCAGGATACATTTTAAAGGGACATTCAACACTGCCCACAACATTAATCTATGTTGAAAAACTATAAATAAAGATCAAGCTGCAACGTGCCCCCTTTCTCTTACTTCCTGCCTTCACTGTTGAATCGTCTACGATAACTTTAAAATTGGTGTCCTAACATGGCTTCCTAACTCCCCCCACCGTGACGTATTCAGCTTCTTTTTCAAACCAGCAGCCAATGATAGCCCATTCCTCGGACTGAAATCCAAGCGCGTTCACGGCCGTTAGCGCATGCGCGATACACTAGGAACAGTAAAAGCGGAACCATAATAAGCAAAGTTGTTTCCGTTCTGCTTATATTACGCATAGTACTCTATTTCGTTCTATTAGGTAAAACCCGATCCGATATGCAGCGTCGCCCGCAAATGCCGGTGACGCTGAATTTTGCGCTGGTTTGGTATCCTATATACGGCGTAACCTAGAAGTTACGCCCGTATATTTCTGCCGTCGCCCGTAGTTTTTTGGGCCATAGGCAGGTATACCAAACCCGCGCAGTTTGGTATCCAATATACAGCGTAAGGACTTACGTGGCGAAAATGGAGAAATCTTACTCCATTTTCACCTCGCCACAAAAAGCAGCCGTAGTAATCCTTACGCTGTCTATTGGAGCCCCGTAACTCCCTAAACTACCTGCCAA
Source organism: Bombina bombina (assembly GCF_027579735.1). Classification (NCBI taxonomy): domain Eukaryota; kingdom Metazoa; phylum Chordata; class Amphibia; order Anura; family Bombinatoridae; genus Bombina; species Bombina bombina. Next base: position 600,177,152 of record NC_069503.1, on the reverse strand, counting down.
ATAAACCTAACGCATGCGCAATGTCTACCTGTCAACCGCGATCTGCTAAATAAAACCTAACGCATGCGCAATGTCTATCTACCTGTCAACCGCGATCCTCTGCCGCAATCCCTAATAAAATATTTAACCCCTAAACCGCCGCCCCCTACATTAACTACCCCCTAGTGTGATCCCCCTACACCGTCGCCAACTATATTAAACTACCCCCTAAAGTGAGCCCCTTACACCGCCGCCATCTACCTTACCTACCCCCTAAAGTGAGCTCCTACCCCGCCGCCATCTATTTTAAAATTATTAACCCCTAATTTAATCCCCCTACCCCGCCGCCACCTATATTAAATTATTTAACCCCTAAAATACTAAACTATCCCTACCACTAAACCTAAGTCTAACCCTACAAATAGCCCTGAAAAGGGCTTTTTGCGTGGCATTACCCCAAAGTAAACTGCTCTTTTGCCAGCCCTTAAAAGGGCTTTTTGCGGGGAATGCCCCAAAGAAAACTGCTCTTTTACCAGCCCTTAAAAGGGCTTTTGGCGGGGCTTTGTCACAAAGTAAACTGCTCTTTTGCCTACAATCTAAATCCCCTTACACCGCTGCCACCTATAATAAATGTATTAACCCCTAATCTAATCCCCCTACACCGCCTCCAGCTATATTAAACACATTAACCCCTAATCTAATCCCCCTACACCGCCACCAGCTATATTAACTATATTAACCCTAATTATATTAGGGTTAATATAGTTAATATTGTTATTATATTATATATATATTAAGTATAATAACCCTATCTAACTCTAACATCCCTAACTAAACTCTTATTAAAATAAATCTAATATTAATATTATTAATGAAAATATTCCTATTTAAATCTAAATACTTACCTATAAAATAAACCCCAAGATAGCTACAATGTAATTAATAATTACATTGTAGCTATTTTAGGGTTTATATTTATTTTACAGGTAACTTGGTATTTATTTTAACTAGGTACAATAGCTATTTAATAGTTAATAACTATTTAATAGCTACCCAGTTAAAATAATTACCAATTTACCTGTAAAATAAATCCTAACCTAAGTTACAAATACACCTACACTATCAATAAATTGAACTACAAATATCAAAACTAAAATACAATTAAATAAACTAAACTAAATTACAAAAAAAAAAAAAAACACTAAATTACAAAAAATAAAAAAAAGATTACAAGATTTTTAAGCTAATTACACCTATTCTAAGCCCCCTAATAAAATAATAAAGCCACCCAAAATAAAAAAAATTCCCTACCCTATTCTAAATTAAAAAAGTTCAAAGCTCTTTTACCTTACCAGCCTTTAAAAGGGCTTTTTGCGGGGCATGCCCCAAAGAAAACTGCTCTTTTGCCTGAAAAAAAACACAATACCACCCCCCAACATTACAACCCACCACCCACATACCCCTAATCTAACCCAAACCCCCCTTAAATAAACCTAACACTACCCGCCTGAAGATCTCCCTACCTTGTCTTCACCCAACCGAGCCGAACTCCTCATCCGATCCGGGCGATGTCTTTATCCAAGCGGCAGCAAAGTCTTCTTCCATCCGGCTGCATCTTCAATCAAGCGGCATCTTCCATCTTCGCTCCGCCGACGCGGAGCATCCATCCCGGCCGACGACTGAACGACGAATGAGATACCTTTAAATGACGTCATCCAAGATGGCGTCCGTCGAATTCCGATTGGCTGATAGGATTCTATCAGCCAATCGGAATTAAGGTAGAAAAATCTGATTGGCTGATTGAATCAGCCAATCAGATTTTTTCTACCTTAATTACGATTGGCTTATAGAATCCTATCAGCCAATCGGAATTCGACGGACGCCATCTTGAATGACGTCATTTAAAGGTACCTCATTCGTCGTTCAGTCGTCGGCCGGGATGGATGCTCCGCGTCGGAGGAGCGAAGATTGAAGATGCCGCTTGATGGAAGATGCAGCTGGATGGAAGAAGACTTTGCTGCCGCTTGGATAAAGACATCGCCCGGATCGGATGAGGAGTTTGGCCCGGTTGGGTGAAAACAAGGTAGGGAGATCTTCAGGGGGGTAGTTTTAGTTTTATTTAAGGGTGGTTTGGGTTAGATTAGGGGTATGTGGGTGGTGGGTTGTAATGTGGGGGGGTGGTATTGTGTTTTTTTTTTCAGGCAAAAGAGCAGTTTTCTTTGGGGCATGCCCTGCAAAAAGCCCTTTTAAGGGCTGGTAAGGTAAAAGAGCTTTGAACTTTTTTAATTTAGAATAGGGTAGGGAATTTTTTTTATTTTGGGTGGCTTTATTATTTTATTAGGGGGCTTAGAATAGGTGTAATTAGCTTAAAAATCTTGTAATCTTTTTTTTATTTTTTGTAATTTAGTGGGGGTTTTTTTGTAATTTAGTTTAGTTTATTTAATTGTATTTTAGTTTATATATTTGTAGTTTAATTTATTGATAGTGTAGGTGTATTTGTAACTTAGGTTAGGATTTATTTTACAGGTAAATTGGTAATTATGTTAACTGGGTAGCTATTAAATAGTTATTAACTATTCAATAGCTATTGTACCTAGTTAAAATAAATACCAAGTTACCTGTAAAATAAATATAAACCCTAAAATAGCTACAATGTAATTATTAATTACATTGTAGCTATCTTAGGGTTTATTTTATAGGTAAGTATTTAGATTTAAATAGGAATATTTTCATTAATAATATTAATATTAGATTTATTTTAATAAGAGTTTAGTTAGGGATGTTAGAGTTAGATAGGGTTATTATACTTAATATATATATATAATATAATAACGATATTAACTATATTATCCCTAATATAATTAGGGTTAATATAGTTAATATATATAATATAATAATTATATTAACTATATTAACCCTAATATAATTAGGGTTAATATAGTTAATATAGCTGGCAGCGGTGTAGGGGGATTAGATTAGGGGTTAATGTGTTTAATATAGCTGGCGGCGGTGTAGGGGGATTGGATTAGGGGTTAATACATTTATTATAGGTGGCAGCGGTGTAGGGGGATTTAGATTGTAGGCAAAAGAGCAGTTTACTTTGTGACAAAGCCCCACCAAAAGCCCTTTTAAGGGCTGGTAAAAGAGCAGTTTTCTTTGGGGCATGCCCCGCAAAAAGCCCTTTTAAGGGCTGGCAAAAGAGCAGTTTACTTTGGGGTAATGCCACGCAAAAAGCCATTTTCAGGGCTATTTGTAGGGTTAGACTTAGGTTTAGTGGTAGGGATAGTTTAGTATTTTAGGGGTTAAATAATTTAATATAGGTGGCGGCGGGGTAGGGGGATTAAATTAGGGGTTAATAATTTTAAAATAGATGGCGGCGGGGTAGGAGCTCACTTTAGGGGGTAGGTAAGGTAGATGGCGGCGGTGTAAGGGGCTCACTTTGGGGGTATTTTAATATAGTTGGCGACGGTGTAGGGGGATCACATTAGGGGGTAGTTAATGTAGGGGGCGGCGGTTTAGGGGTTAAATATTTTATTAGGGATTGCGGCGGAGGATCGCGGTTGACAGGTAGATAGACATTGCGCATGCGTTAGGTGATAGGTTTATTTGGCAGGTAGTTTAGGGAGTTACGGGGCTCCAATAGACAGCGTAAGGTTTACTACGGCTGCTTTTTGTGGCAAGGTGAAAATGGAGTAAGATTTCTCCATTTTCGCCACGTAAGTCCTTACGCTGTATATTGGATACCAAACTGCGCGGGTTTGGTATACCTGCCTATGGCCCAAAAAACTACGGGTGACGGCAGAAATATACGGGCGTAACTTCTAGGTTACGACGTATATAGGATACCAAACCAGCGCAAAATTCAGCGTCGCCGGCATTTGCGGGCGACGCTGCATATCGGATCGGGTTTTACCTAATAGAACGAAATAGAGTACTATGCGTAATATAAGCGGAACGGAAACAAATTGGCTTATTATGGTTCCGCTTTTAGTGTTCCTAGTGTATCGCGCATGCGCTAACGGCCGTGAACGCGCTTTGCATTGAAGTAGGAGAGATGGGATATCACTGGCAGCTAGTTTGAAGAAGAAGCTCTATACGTCACGGTGGGGGGAGTTAAGCAGCCATATTAGGACACCAATTTTTAAGTTATCGTAGACGATTCAACAGTGAAGGCAGGAAGTAAGAGAAAGGGGGCACGTTGCAGCTTGATCTTTATTTATAGTTTTTCAACATAGATTAATGTTGTGGGCAGTGTTGAATGTCCCTTTAAGTGCTGCTGGTGGTGTGTGTGGTCCAATGGGTATATTGGGGTCGTTAACGCTAATTTTTAGGAGCCAATGGCTCCCTAACATCTGGCTTTGTCGAGTCCTACCTTATATATTCACCAGAGGCAGAACTTTATTATTATTTTTGTTAAAAATATTCTGTTGGCAATTTTTACAGTTTTATTTATTGCAGCTGTTGAAAATTGCTTTGCAAATGAGCTGCAGAAAAAAAATAAAAGTTTGTTGAATAAATTTGTTTTCTTTGCTAACTTCACATAATTATAAGTTAAAATGTAATACAAATAAAATAATGCATTGCTCAAAACAACGTCTTACATTTAAGGAATCACAGCTTTGCAGTCCAGGAAAGGCTGGGGACTGGGGTGCAGAGTTTAAAAAATCCCAGAGAACCAGTCATCAATCAATGTACTGCCACTTTGCTGCTCTGCTCCGTATTTGACTGTTCTTTTCAAACAGTGCTCTATTCTGGCTGCACTGTGTTAAAGGGACATTAAACACTTTGAGATGGTAATATAAAATGATAAATTGTATATATAAAACAACTCTGCAATATACTTTCATTATTTATTTTATCCTCTTTGCCTGTAATTCCATTCTGAAATTGTGAGCTTTTCAGTTCCTGTTAGAAATGGAAGTGCAGAACACTGTTAAATCCAGCACAACCATTGGCTGCACACTCTAATTACCTATGTATAACTGTCCCTAATTGGCCACAACAGAGAAGGTAACACAAGTTACAACATGGCAGCTCCCAGTGTTTTATAGACACTAAAACTTTACACTTATTTTGTCACTTTTTAAACAACTAATGAAACTTTAAAAACTACATCTACATGTTAGTCATGGACTAATCTTTTCTTTGAATGCATCATTTTATCTAGCATGTATTTAGTGTTTAATGTCCCTTTAAAGGGACAGCCAAGTCCAAAAAAAACTTTCATGATTCAGATAGGGCCTGTAATTTTAAACAACTTTCCTATTTACTTTTATCACTAATTTTGCTTTGTTCTCTTGGTATTCTTAGTTGAAAGCTAAACCTAGGAGGTTCATATGCTAATTTCTTAGACCTTGAAGACCACCTCTAATCTAAATGCATTTTGATAGTTTTTCATCACTAGAGGGCATTAGTTCCTGTGTTTCATATAGATAACATTGAGCACATGCTGGTGAATTTGGAGACAGCTCTGATTGGCTAAAATGCAAGTCTGTCAAAGAACTGAAATAATGGGGCAGTCTGCTGAGGCTTACATACAAGGTAATTACAGAGGACAAACATGTATTATTATAACCGTGTTAGTTATGCAAAACTGGGGAATTGGTAATTAATGGGACAGTAAACCTTAAAAATAATGTTATATAATTCTGCACATAGTGCAGAATTATATAACATTATTTAGGTGCTATAGCTATAAATGCGTTTTTTACCTTTTAATTTGTTAAAAAATATGGCGCTTTTACAGACCCGCTCTCTGCTGAGCGGGTCTGATATATTTAGTCAGCGCATCGGGCCAGCTGTATAGTCACAGCCCGGCCCAACCGCGCCATAAGACTAAGTGCAGCTCGCTCCTGTCACAGGGGCGAGCTGCACTTAGTGCTATGGCGCAGTCGGGCCGGGCTGTGACTATACAGCTGGCCTGATGCGCTGACTAAATATAACAGACCCGCTCAGCAGAGAGCAGAGAGCGGGTCTGTAAAAGCGCCATATTTTTAACAAATTAAAAGGTAAAAAACGCATTTATAGCTATAGCACCTAAATAATGTTATATAATTCTGCACTATGTGCAGAATTATATAACATTATTTTTAAGGTTTACTGTCCCTTTAAGGGATTATCTATCTTTTAAAACAACAAAAATTCTGGTGTTGACTGTCCCTTTAAGGAAAATTTACATAGTGGAACCAGTGCACAAAGTTGTTTGAAGAAAACTAGGCATGTGCATTTGGATCATTTGTGATGATTTGAATGCGTAAGAAGGTGGCCGCTCGCGACATTCGGCTCTGAATCCCTTCTTGTGAAAGTGCCACTTACTAAAATCTGGATTTGCATGGATCTAAGTGTGTTGCGCTTTCACAAGAGGGAATCCGGCTCCAAAAAGCAGCAGCTGCCGCCTTCTGCATTCACATTATCATGAATGATCCTAATGCACATGCCTAGTTCTCTTCAAACAACCACAATTTGGTCATTAATGCAGTTCAGTATTTTCTCAACATGTCTACAGAAGGAAACTTAGAGCATAACCGCTTTCTAATTGAACTAATAAGGTTTGTTCTTTCAAAAAATACTTTGCCTTAAATAAGAAGTACTATTTTCAAGCGAAAGGTACCGCCATGGGGACAGCCTGTGCTCCCACCTATGCTAACCTATTCTTAGGAGGGTGGGGGCAAAAAATAGTATTTTCAGATGAAAATGGTAAGTATACAGACTATATCCCCATGTTGATTCGGTACATAAATTATATTCTATTTTTATGGGAAGGCACTGAATATGAGTTGGAGGGTTTTTTGAATAGATTAAACAACATTGATCTAAATATTAAACTAACTTATCAGAAGAGCCTAACTGACATCACTTTCTTATATCTGAAAATCTATAAAGAATCAGGTGGATCACTGGGCAAAGACCAATTCAGGAAGGATACAGCTACCAACAATGTACTCCATTCAACCAGTGCTCATGCCCCTAACACAACTTAGTCTCTCCCAATAAGATAATTCCTAAGAATAAAAAGAAACTGTTCAGAGGAAGAATCATTTAGAAGGAGAGATGATGAATTGGAAGCAAGATTAAAGCAAAGAGGGTACAACAAAAGATCAATCCGAAAGGCTAAAAAAAGGGCAATGAGAACTTTAAAAAATGACCTACTTGAAACCAAAATCAAACCAACAGACAACAAGACTAGATGGGTACTCGCATACAATTCTCAAACCAATCAGATAATTTAAATTATAAAACAAAACTGGCATATATTACAATCAGACCCTATACTGAGAGGCCTAATAAGGTAATAAAATAGAAATCAGCTACAGAAGAGTAAAAAATCTATAAGAAATGTTAAGTCCAAGCCACTTTATTAGAAAGATAAAATGATCCAAATCAGCAGAAAAGGGATATTTTCCTTGTGGTAATTGCTCAACCTGTAGTAATATGATTAAAAAGAAATCTCTCCATGACCAATTTGGATACAAAGCATATAATCAACTCATACATTAGCTGTACAGGAGTAATTTATGCTATTCAATGCAAGTGTCTGCAAATCTATATTGGAATGACCTCAAGAAAATTAAATATTCGAAATTTAGAACATCTGCGAAACATCAGAAACCCTCCCAAAGTTCTGCTACGTCAACAAACAATAACCTCAAAAAAATACAAAAACACAAAGGCGCCAAATAGCGTGATACAGTATAAATTATACAAAATATTGATAGAGTTATATCTGTTGAACTCACAAAAAGACAGCACTAGTCTGGTGCAGTATCCACGTGCTGGGTCCTCGTAGTTGCCCAGCTAACTATCACCAATAGGGGAATGGAAGACTTCTGAGCAGGGATCACCATGCGGATCTTCAAAATCAGAGCAGCACCAGGTGCAATATAAGCAAGCTGGACCTTCACAGTCGCCAAGCTGACTGTAACCCCAAGCCTGATAAAACAGCCCTTGTTTGGAGGCTGAGAAACGCGTCACTTTTGTTTTAACAATACATTTTATTTTATTTTACCATCTACACACTTGCATTTTATACTTGCTTCGTTTGGGACTTTTTTGGAGAGTATCCTGATACCGTTTGAGGTTACAGTCAGCTGGGCGGCTGTGAAGCTCCAGCTTGCTTATATTGCACCATTGTCATGTTTTCTTGGACAGTCATTCTAACTGTGATATGATTAACAACGAAGCAGTGTAAGCATGGAGAAACCTGAAACGTGCTGATGACTTTACAGCAGTATGACTGTTGTGAAGTTCTGTATATTAATATACGTGCAGTAGAGTTAGTACAATCATGCACACATTGCTGCATGACTTGCATGTGTTATTCATTTTAGATGAGTGACTGTCCTGGCAAACATGAGGGATGTGGAATTGACAAGGTCAATCCTGACATCCTGCAGCCTGTCATATTACATTAATTTTTACAGCTATTGCTGCAGTACAGAACACTAAGAAGTAGAACAGTTATAGTTATAGTACATAATACAAACCACTGAACTCAACACACACACAAATTTAGATGGCCAGTTCTTACCACATTGTCCTTTGTTTTGTTTTCTTGGGCATTCAGTTTAGCTTTATTATTAGTAACAGAAGCAATACTATGCATGGAGAAACCTGAAAATTGCTGACTGTCTGTCCAACGTTCCAGCAGCATGATTTGTGTTGTGTTTCTAACACTTTAACACTGCAGTAAAGGTAGTACAATGCACACTGCTGCATGTGTTAGTTATTTAGCTGAGTGACTGTCCATGAAAACATGGGGGATGTGGCATTGACAAGGTCAATCGTGACATCCTGCAGCCTGTCATATTACATTAATTTTTTCAGCTATAACTGTAGTACAGAGCACTAAGTAGAACATTTAGAGTTAGAGTTACAATACATAATACAAACAACTGAACTCAACACACACTGCTAATTTAAATGAAATTAGCTGGTCAGTTCTTATCACATTGTCCTTTGTTTTCTTGGGCAGTCACACAGTCAGTCTAGTTGTGGTATGAGTAACATATGAAGCAGTGTATGCACGGAGAAACCTGAGAAGTGCTGAATTTACAGCATTATGTATGATGTGTACAAGTAATACACTACAGTAAAGGTAGTACAATGCACACACAGCTAAATGAATAGCACATGCATGTCATGCAGCAGAGTGACTGTCCAAGTGTCTAGGAAAACATGAGGGATGTAGCACTGACAAAGTCAATCCTGACATCCTGCACTGCCTGTCATATTACATCACACAGCTATTCTGTAGTACATAAATAACAGAACACTAAGAACAGTTATAGTTAGAGTACATAATAATACAACATTCTTGAATATATGAATAGAAATTATGAAGATGAAGATACTCAAGATCTGCTAGATATGGCATAATTCCTTGATCCACGATTCAAGACAAGCTACATAAATGTGGCTAAAATTCCAAGCATCAAGGCCAGGGTGATATGGCCATTGTTCCTGAGCAGCAAGTCGTGCATAATCTATACATAAGGTGGTGGGAGGGGGGAAAAATTAGAAAACATAGAATAGGGGTGGTCAGGGGACACAAGTTCTTCTTTTTAGAAAGACAAACAAACAAACACACAGAAACAGTAATGGACTGAAAGAGACATCAAAGGAAAAAAATTTTTTTTTATTCATTTACAGCTAGATTACGAGTTTGGCGTTATGAGTGAAAAAGCATCGTTATGCTTCATAACAATGCTTTTTCCCTAACGCCGCAATTACAAGTCTTGCAGGTATAGGTGTACCGCACACCTTTTTGACCGTCACGCAATGTCAGTACCGCACTTTTAAAAAAGTCCTTTTTCAATGGGACTCCCATAGCGCCGGTATTACGAGTTTTGCTGTGAGGCCAAAAAGTGAGTGGTACACCCTATACTGGCAAGATTCGTACCGCCATCTAAAGTCAGTAGTTATGAGATTTACGTTACAAATCTGTAGCATAAAACTCATAACTAAACTGTTAAAAAGTACACTAACACCCATAAACTACCTATTAACCCCTAAACCCAGGCCCTACCGCATAGCAAATACTAAAATAAATTTATTAACCCCTAATCTGCCACTCCGGACATCGCCGCCACTTAAAAAATGTATTAACCCCTATTCCGCCGCTCCCCGACATTGTCGCCACTTTAATAAACCTATTAACCCCTAAACCGCTGCCCTCCCGCATCGCAAACACTATTTAAAGATTATTAACCCCTAATCTGCCATCCGCCCACAAACCCCCCACAACCAAAGTATATACTAAAATAAACTATTAACCTCTAAACCTCTGGCCTCCCACATCACTACATAAATATATTAACCCCTAAACCTAACCCTAACGTAACCCTAAGCCTAAGTCTAACCCTAACACACCCTAACCCTAGCCTACACTAAACTACCAATGGTCCTTAAAAGGGCCTTTTGCGGGGCATTGCCCCAAAGAAATCAGCTCTTTTACCTATAAAAAAAACAAACAAACAACCCCCCAACAGTAAAACCCACCACCCACACAACCAAACCCTCCAAATAAAATTCTATCTAAATAAACCTAAGATAACCATTGCCCTGGAAAGGGCATTTAGTTGGGCATTGTCCTTAAAAGGGCATTTAGCTCTTTTACATTGCCCAAACCCTAAGCTAAAAATAAAACCCACCCAAAAAACCCTTAAAAAACCTAACACTAGCCCCCGACGATCCACTTACAGTTTTCAAAGACCGGACATCCATCCTCATCCAGGCGGCAGAAGTCTTCATCCAGACGTCATCTATCTTCATCCATCTGGCGCGGAGCGGGTCCATCTTAAAGACATCTGGCACGGAGCATCCTCTTCTTCCGATGGTCGCTGAAGAATGAAGTTTCCCTTTAAGTGACGTCATCCAAGATGGCGTCCCTTACATTACGATTGGCTGATAGAATTGGCTGATTTGCATTGCAGCTTACAATAAGAAATTATTCCAATGTGTCTTTCTTTAAAAAAAATAATCAATAAATTACTTGCATTGCACTGCAGCAGCATCCATCCATAAAGAATGACAAAATAAAAATTTGATTAAACTAAAATACATTTTTTTGGGAAGATAAATTATATAATAGATAATTTATGATTACTTATAAAAAAATATTTGAGTTATGGTAAACTACTGGAGTGCAAACTGGTATAATAAGGGTAATGGTAATGTAAATGAAAAATTAACACATAATTAGAGGAAAAAATATAATAATAAAAAATTTTTGTTGTGCACTGAACTGTGTACTACTGATGATCTATCTTCTGCGAATCTACACTTGACCTAGTTGACTCAATTATATATTAAATATAAATAAATAAATATATATTACATTATCATCAATTTATCTATCTAGTAATTAACTCTAGTCTATATATCAATTCATTCTCATCCTATATAATAAAAGGCCAAGTGTGTTTGTCTGAAGCTGTCATGCGCAGTAGAGACTGCGTGCGAGGACAAACACACCTGGCCTCCAACTGACCTCCTGGCGTTGTGTGGTGGAGTGGGCATGGCCGGGCGGGTGCGACGTGGATGTGGCCGGGCGTGACGTGGGCGTGGTCGGGTGGGAATTTGGCAGGGCCGGGCGTGACACGGGCGGGGCCAGGTGCCGGGAGACAGAGAGTCCTAAAGAGGGGGGATAGAGAGAGCAGAAAAGGCAGTGTGGATAGAGAGAGCAGAAGAGAGGGGATAGAGAGAGGGAGAGAGAGAGAGACAGCAAAAGAGAGGGGGAGAGAGACAGCAAAAGAGAGGGGGGAGAGAGACAGCAAAAGAGAGGGGGGGAGAGACAGCAAAAGAGAGGGGGGTAGAGACAGCAAAAGAGAGGGGGGAGAGAGACAGCAAAAGAGAGGGGGGAGAGAGACAGCAAAAGAGAGGTGGAGAGAGACAGCAAAAGAGAGGAGGGAGAGAGACAGCAAAAGAGAGAGGGGAGAGAGACAGCAAAAGAAAGGGGGGAGAGAGACCGCAAAAGAGAGGGGGGAGAGAGACAGCAAAAGAGAGGGGGAGAGAGACAGCAACAGAGAGGGGGGAGAGAGACAGCAAAAGAGAGGGGGGAGAGAGACAGCAAAAGAGAGGGGGGAGAGAGACAGCGAAAGAGAGGGGGGAGAGAGACAGCAAAAGAGAGGGGGGAGAGAGACAGCAAAAGAGAGGGGGAGAGAGCACAACAGAGAGGGGGGAGAGACCACAAAAGAGAGGGGGGAGAGACCACAAAAGAGAGGGAGGAGAGAGCACAAAAGAGAGGGGGAGAGAGACAGCAAAAGAGAGGGGGGAGAGAGCACAAAAGAGAGGGGGAGAGAGCACAACAGAGAGAGGGAGAGAGACAGCAAAAGAGAGGGGGAGAGAGACAGTACAAGAAAGGGGGAAGAGAGACAGCAAAAGAGAGGGGGGAGAGAGCACAAAAGAGAGGGGGGAGAGAGACAGCAAAAGAGAGGTGGAGAGAGACAGCAAAAGAGAGGAGGGAGAGAGACAGCAAAAGAGAGAGGGGAGAGAGACAGCAAAAGAAAGGGGGGAGAGAGACCGCAAAAGAGAGGGGGGAGAGAGACAGCAAAAGAGAGGGGGAGAGAGACAGCAACAGAGAGGGGGGAGAGAGACAGCAAAAGAGAGGGGGGAGAGAGACAGCAAAAGAGAGGGGGGAGAGAGACAGCGAAAGAGAGGGGGGGAGAGAGACAGCAAAAGAGAGGGGGGAGAGAGACAGCAAAAGAGAGGGGGAGAGAGCACAACAGAGAGGGGGGGAGAGACCACAAAAGAGAGGGGGGAGAGACCACAAAAGAGAGGGGGGAGAGACCACAAAAGAGAGGGGGGAGAGAGACAGCAAAAGAGAGGGGGGAGAGAGCACAAAAGAGAGGGGGAGAGAGCACAACAGAGAGAGGGAGAGAGACAGCAAAAGAGAGGGGGAGAGAGACAGTACAAGAAAGGGGGAAGAGAGACAGCAAAAGAGAGGGGGGAGAGAGCACAAAAGAGAGGGGGGAGAGAGCACAAAAGATAGGGGAGAGAGCACAAAAGAGAGGGGGAGAGTGCACAAAAGAGAGGGGGAGAGTGCACAAAAGAGAGGGGGAGAGAGCGCAAAAGAGAGGGTGAGAGAGCGCAAAAGAAAGGGGGAGAGAGCGCAAAAGAGAGGGGGAGAGAGCGCAAAAGAGAGGGTGGAGAGAGCGCAAAAGAGAGGGGGAGAAAGCACAAAAGAGAGGGGGGAGAGAACGCGAAAGAGAGGGGGGGAGAGAGCGCAAAAGAGAGGGGGGAGAGAGGACAAAATAGAGGGGGGAGAGAGCGCAAAAGAGAGGGGGAGAGAGCGCAAAAGAGTGGGGGGAGAGAGCGCAAAAGAGTGGGGAGAGAGAGCGCAAAAGAGAGGGGGGGGAGAGAGCACAAAAGAGAGGGGGGATAGAGCGAGAGAGCAAGGGGTGGGACCGCTGTACTGCAAAAAATGGCCCGTGTACACGGGCTTTAGGACTAGTCCTCTATAATCTATCTACTAGATAGATAGAGCATACGTGTAGTAGATAGATATTATGGTAACATGAACATCATGTTGAATATATTATATATTTTTTTCAATTCACTTCACTTCACAATACATCCTACAAGCAACCTTTAATGAACATTTATAAATAAAATATATTGTAAAATCAAACTCAATGTTCTGCGTCACACACTTCTTTTTACAATACTCACTTTATTGCTCACAACTGTGAGCTTGACCACCGCTACACCACTCCTAACTATTATACTACATTTAAATTAAACTACCAATTAAATAAACTAAATTACATATTAAAAAAACAACCCTACTGAGGTTCCGGTGGAGGAGGAGCAAGCAGGTGTAGCTGAGCTCCAATCTCCAGTCCCACAGCTGCTGGCGGTGTGTTTTTCGCGCCTCTCCCTAGGCTGGGAGTCTGCTTACAGGACAGTAATTGACACCACTCAAGGAACCCTCACAGCGGCACTACACCCCGCTGAGCAAACAAGCAAGCTGCGAATCATATACTACAACTAGTCTCATACGAAGAGATCCAAGTATTCCACCCTACAGCTATCAATGCGGTGAAACTCCCATTATACTCCATACCGGCTTCTCTATCTAAAGTCCAAAAAAGGAAAAAACTGTATGCGCTGTCACATACTCAAAAGCCACTTACCTGCAAGCTCTGAGCTCCCTGGAAGCTGGCTCCCTTGCTCCCGCTGCCTTGAACCCCCCTTACCCGCATCCTCTTCTTCACCTGTGCCGGTAGGCGACTCCCTGCAGCGGTCTCTAACCGGACCGTGAAGAGCCATTTTCCATCTCCTCTGTGATCACTGAGAGACCTGACTTGGTTACTGGCGACGCCCCCCCCCCCCTCTCCCACCGGTGCTGCGTGAGAGGGGCACAGGGGGATCTTGCAGGGGCACTGTAAAGAGGAAACGCAACTCAGAGTGTGAACCGGCTTGTCGATCTCACTGCCGGAGCCCCTCCTCCCTCCGCTCCCACTGTTGCTGCGCGAGAGGAGGAAGACTACGGATGCTGAGAGGGATCAGTGAGGGGGAACTTCCTGGAGCTGCGGTAACCGGAGGAGTCTTCTGGCAGCCAATTTCGGAGAAGGACCGATGACAGCACACTGGTGCAGGTGCGGGTGAGTCTGGGAAATTGTTGCAGAGAAAAGGGCGCAGGGAGAGACTCTCCATCTATGGGCTTTTGCGGTGGATAGAGGGAAGGAGGAAGAGAGCAAGGTGACAGAGGAGAGAGAAGGAAAATAAGCCTCAGGAGTGAGGGAACAGTGTATATGAATGAGCCTCAAGGAAAGCCGAGAATAACTATTGGGCTGAGAACAATAGTTAGGTTATAAGACTTGCATAACAGCCCAGAACTGTATGTTATCAAGCCAGAAGGAAAACTACCCACTAAATAGGAGAACTTTGGCTATATGCTTTTGTTTCTTTTGTTTCTTACTTTTTTTTTCTTTTTTTCTTCTTTTTTTTTTTTTTCTTGACCTAAGTCATTTGAGATAAAAGCTATAAATTGAATTAAAAAGGGGAAATTAAGGTTATCTAGCTCATTGCAATAAGCTCTGAATAATTGCATTTAAAGAATCAGATTACTATATTGTATCATATGATGACTTACCAGTAAAGATGAAATTCTCTACTCTTCTTAACTTTAACTATGTTACCCTGAGTCAGAAAAACTTAGTTTGGCTTCTAGATTAAACGAATCCTTGAGATGCCTTATAAATGATAAGCAAATATTTATTGGCTTAAAAACTGAAACACTTCAGAATCCTTTCTGTCTCTCAATAGAAACATAGTAGGTTGCTATATAATTGACATAAATACCACTACATAGGGAAACTTAAGAGGTTAATATTTTGAAGGGGCTATAAATTTAACTATTTAAGAATTAATCTAAGAGCCCTTTTACGGTTTATGAGTTAGGATACCTTGGAGCCTGGGCCTCTGGGGCCTACATATTTCTTTCTTTTCTCTTTTTTATAATTCTGCTTGTTACGAGAGAACTAATCTCTTTTGTTTAGAGATATATGTACTATAACTTGTGAAGATTACAAAAGGCTGTTAAGACACAATAAGGGTAATATTACACCCTGGATTGATCAGGGAATTAGCAATATAAGGCGAAACTGCTTATTGGGAAAGAGTTAAGTGTATTTATCATTTAATACTGCATTTTGTGCAAACTGCAAAAGGGTGTTAAAATATAATAAGGGTAATGGCACAACCTGGGGTGATTAGTTAATTAGCAACACAATGCCAAACGATCTAATTGGAAAGAGCTAAGTATTCCTACTACTCACAAGGTTATGTGAGATAAGGAGGCTGATCCCTTGTCTTGAATATTTTTTATAAATGTAACACTATTACTAGTGGTAAACTTTGCAACTTAAACTATAGAAGTGAAGAAGGTAAAGCTGCAACTAAAAGAGAATTATCAGAGGCTTAATCACAAACTGTCACCTTCTGATAAACAAAAAATAAGCCCTGTAGTAGGGAGACTAGCACCATAGCTTTGGATTTTAAACAATTAAAGAACATAAGTCCTAAGGATTTTCACTCTAGAAAGTAGAGGGATCTCCCACAAGAGAGATAGCTGTCTGTTCTGATAAAAAATTCTACTGTCCTCCGGCTGCAGCGGAGGGGAAAGAAGAAAAAACACTCCATTGGCACCTTCACTACTTACACAAACCACATTTCACAATTCATCAAATTAAATTAGAAACACTTTTTCTTTTTTCTTGGCCATAGGCACAAACCACCACTTATCACCAAGATTAATTTCCTTAATCGTTCCATCACTTCACACTTATAAACTCACTTGAATCACCTTCTATAAAACTCACCCCCCCCCTCTTTCCCCTTTTTTTTTTTTTCTTTTCCCCATCACCAATACACCAAAATTTCTCACAAATCACTACTTATACACATGGATAAATACCTTCACAACCATTCGAAAAATTCCCCCCCCCAGCTATGGCAGGAAGACAGAGAGATAAAAAAAACAAAGCGATTTATGAAACTTCAACAGAAGTACACACACCTTTCACAAACCCATCTCCAGGCGAGTCATTAGATATTCAAACCATAGTTAGTAAGATTTCCGACGCCCTAGCTCCTAAATTTGAGGCTCTAAAAATAGAGATTAAGCAAGATATAGCATCCTTGACAAATGAGGTAAAACAATTCTCTCACAGACTCTCTGAAGCGGAGCAAAGGATCTCAGACCTAGAGGACACCAATATGACCTATAAAAATAACCTTGATGTTTTAAACATAACAGTTTCCAAAATGCAGAGTAAAATAGAAGATCTGGAGAACAGATCTCAAAGGAATAATCTGAGAATTATTGGAGTCCCCGAGGAAAAACAATACGAGAATCTAGATACATTTCTTACGGAGACACTACCCAGAATACTTCAAATCCCAGATTCCTTCCCTAAGATAGTAATTGAAAGGGCCCATAGGATAGGAACACCTACATTAAATAAAGATAATTCGAGACCAAGGCCCATAATTGCTAAGGTTTTGAACTTCCAGCATAAAGTGGCAATTCTCCAAGCTTTTCGCAAGCATCAACCTATCTTACTAGGTGATGTAAAAATTCTTATTTTCCAGGACTACTCAGCAGAAGTAGCATCAAGAAGAAGGGAGATTGCCCCAATATGCTCAAGGTTCATAAACCAAGGTATACGAGCAACTTTACTCTACCCAGCAAAACTAAAAATACAGAGGGAGGGAAGCACATTTTATTATGACTCAGCGCAGGATGCAGCTAAATTTTTTGAGGAGATATTTCCTTCGGGAAAAGGCTAAAAATAATATAATAAAATAATTCAGTTAAAGCTGACATTATACACACCGTACACTGATTAGAATATTAGAAAATAAAGAGAAGGAGGGAAGTTGGGGCAAACTTCCTCCAGCAGCTTGTTTGGAATGGGATAATGTTTTATGTATAATTGTAAATTCGTGCTTCGTTTTTTTTCCCCCAATATTTTAATATCTTTATGTTTATATGGCTATTGATAATAAATTTAAATTAATTTCCTGGAACATAGGAGGCCTTACCTCACCCATTAAACGAAAGGCAATATTATCTTTTCTGAGGAAGAATTATGCTGATCTGGCCTTCCTCCAAGAAACTCATTTAAAAGCTGAAGAGGTGCTTAAATTAAAGACCTCTTGGGTCAAAGAAGTTTTATTTTCTGCTTCCTCTAACAGAAAGAGCGGAGTGGCGATCCTCCTGGGGAAAAACTCTGCTATGAGATTATACATGTAGATACAGATCAAGAAGGAAGGTACATAATTTCAAAGATTAAAATTAATAAAATCCTTTATAATTTTTGCAATGTTTATGCTCCAAACGTTTTCAACTCCTCCTTTTGGGACATTCTTCAAAACAGGCTCATGTTATGTGCAGAAGGCTACCTAGTTCTTGGTGGCGATTTTAATATGGCCCCAAAGCATCCTCTAGATAGACTAAGGCAGAGCTCCTACACTATAAAAACTAAAAGAGATAATTTGTAAACAAAGTTATTCAATAAAATTTCAAATAATTTGAAGATCTCTGACATCTGGAGACTTCAAAATCCTGAGGCTAGAGATTTTACTTGTCATTCAAGGGCCCATAAATCACTATCGCGGATAGATCTTTTTTTGCTCGATGATAGGCTCTCTAACGTAATCGCAGAAATCTCCCCAATCACTATTTCGGACCATGCGCCGATTTCTCTGCACTTTCAGTTAAGCCCTACCTCCTTAAGAAATACGGGCTTTCGGTTCCCTCGGTATTTAGCCACAGATATTAAGTTCAAAAATTGGCTCATAGCCAAATATTGCGAATTTACAGTATTTAATCGTGAGTATATCACTAAACCTGCTATCTTCTGGGAGTCAGCTAAGGCGGTTCTGCGAGGCGAAATTCTAGCATATACTATAGCAAGGACAAAAAAACTTAAGGTAAGAGAAAAGGAATTATTGAAATCAGTTACAAATGCTTATAACCAATATATCCTATTGAAATCACCTGAGAATTGGATGAGGTATACAACTGCGTTAGTAGAAAGAGATTCATTCCTTCTCTACCAAGCATCTCAGAAAGATCTGAGGATACAGGCGAAATTATACCGCTTCGGGAGTAAAACTGGGAAGCTTCTTGCGAACCTGGTTAGTCGCGATAGGGCCTCTCCCTTAATAAATTCATTACGCCATGAATGTAAAATCTATAAGACAGCCGAGGAGCTCCTCGGCATCTTTACTGATTACTTTAAATCCACATATGCACATAAGACCTCCGATTTTAAACAACGGGAGGAATTCTGGGGGAAAATTCGATACCCAAAGTTAACTTCTCAAATGCTGGACCAGATATGTGCCCCGATAACAGAGATTGAAATATCTGCTTCAATTAAGAAGCTTGCCCTCAATAAAACCCCGGGACCAGATGCCCTTCCAAATGAATTTTATAAAATTCTAATGCCCGAAATAATACCTCATCTAACTTCACTTTTTAACGATCTCTACATCAAAGGTAACACCCCCTCCTCTGACTTTGTGGCTTCATTTACTTCTCTTATTCTCAAACAGGGTAAAGATCCAGCCGAAAAAGAGTCTTACAGACCAATCGCGCTTCTCAACATGGATTACAAACGTTTGTCATCAATACTGGCACATAGGCTTCAATCTCCCTTGCCCATTATTATACACGAGCACCAAGCTGGATTTTTGATGAAACGCAATTCCTCAGCTAAAATAAGAGAAGTGTTTCTAGTAATAGACTACTTCAAAGCAGGGGAAGGGCAGCGAGAGGTGGCTAGAGAGGGTACCCCTGACCTGGCAATTATATCAATAGACGCAGGTAAGGCATTTGACTCTGTTCATCATGATCATATAGCATTCACCTTACAACAATTTGGGTTGACAGGCCATTTTCTGACTTTCTCTAATAATCTATATAAGAATGCCTATATGAGAATAATAGTTAATGGTTCCCCTACTCAGGCTATAAAATTGGAGAAAGGTACAAGGCAGGGCTGCCCTCTCTCCCCGCTTCTATTTGATCTAGCTATCGAACCTCTTGCAAATCAAATTCGGCAGCGAATTGAAGGGATTAAGATTAATAGAAAAGTCTTGCAAACTGCACTTTATGCTGACGACGTATTAATATATATGTCAAACACACATAGAAACATTCCAAAGCTTCTCTCTATAATTAAAAAATTTGGATCTTTCTCAGGTTACAGTGTCAACTCTGCAAAATCAGAGCTTCTTTGGATTAAACAAACCCAAAACTCACCTATATCTATTCCTTTTAAGGTTGTTCAGGATTCTTTCAAATATTTAGGTATTTGGATATCAGCTAATCCGGACAACTGGTACTCATTGAACATACTTCCGGTTTTAGCTAGTGTTAAGGAAATGCTTAAAAATTGGCAGAACCTCCCACTGTCAATGTCGGGCCGCATAGCCTTATAAAAAATGTCCCTCCTCCCCAGAATTCTCTACGTTCTTCAGAACACTCCCTTGCTTCTTAAAACAAAAGATGTTACCTCATTCAATTCTGCCTTACGTATATTTATTTGGCAGAAGAGAAAACCCAGAATTTCGTTAGCCAGACTAGATTTACCTAGAGATCAGGGAGGACTCTCTCTCCCTGATTTATGTCTATATAATCAAGTATTTCTGGCACGAATCATGGCAGATTGGTTTACTAATAGCAATTATATCACAAATGGGGAACTAGAGAGTAATATGGTATATCCTTACTCATTGGTAGCACTGATTCATTGTAATAGTAAAATAATTCCTATTGAAATAAAGAAGATGAGCTCCATTTATAACTTAATCTCCACTTGGAGAAAGATCTGTCTGGCTCTTCACACAAATACTGAGGTCTCAGGACATGTCCCAATACTGAATAATCCCCAGTTCTTAGCAGGCGTACAGTCAGTTGTATTTTCCAAATGGGCATCACTAGGCCTGGTAAAACTGGAACAATTCTTAGATTTCGAGAGGAGATGCATTAAGTCCTTTGATTCTCTCAAACAGGAGTTCGCTATTCCTAATAAAAAATTCTTTGCCTATTTACAGGTGAGACATTTCGCTCTTAAGCAGATTATTGACTATGGATGGGAATGGTCTCTTGGAGAGCTAGAAAAGTGGCTGATATTATTCATAAACGGGTTCACATCAATCTCTTTCATTTATCAAACTTTGTCTGCCTCCAAAGGCCCTGATATCCTGGAGAAACTCCACTCTAAATGGTCCTTAATGCTTCAACAGGACTTTCTAGACCCAGCCCTTCTTACTTTTTCGATTCAGGAAACTTTCCGGGTTACTCTCTCAGCTACTTGGAGGGAGTCACACTTAAGACTTCTTCATATGACTTATTTCACTCCAGAAAAAGGCTCCAAATGTAGGAACTTGGGGTTCAATAAATGCCCCAAATGCTCACTCCCATCCGCTGGCCTAATGCACATGATTTGGGACTGGCCAAAAATTCATAACTTTTGGTTAAAAGTTCAATTTTGGCTTAATAACATAGTTAGGGTCCCTTCCTTCACATTTTCCCCCAGGAGGATAGTCTTTTTTGCTGATAACCTCACTCCATCACACCACATTAGCAAAATTATAAGCATGGCTATCCTAGTGGTTAGATATTTGATTTTAAAGAAATGGAAACTAAAAGCCACTCCGAGCTTAACTGAAGTAAAAAATTGTCTAAAGAAGCAATGTATCATTGAACAACTGGACACTAACTTGCAAAACAATCAAGACATAAAGAACTTCTTCTCCAAATGGTCACAATTCATCAAAGCACTGCCCGCTAGTGACATTGAGTATATAATCTATCCTTTTAAAGATAGTGAGCTTGTTTTACTAGGGATATGGTAAACTCTAAATATATTTTATCTCCTGGCCTCCCCTGGAATTTGAATTAGCCTACCCCCCTCCCCTCCTTTTTTTTTTTTTCTCTCTCCCTTCTTCCTCTCCCTTTTCTTTTTTTAGTTTTATTTAGTTTTATTTGGGTTTTGTCTGTTTTTGTCCTTGTCTGTGTCATTGTCTTACCTTCGTAGGATCCTTGGTCCTTCTCTATGTAGCTGTGACCGACTTTGCTTGATTTTGGAACTTATTACGATCACAGCTGTTTGTCTAGAAAATAAGAAAAACTTTTTCTGGTTTCCAGCAAGGGGCTAACAAGATGAGCCCAGGTTTTATATTAGGTTATAAGGTTATTACTTGCCAGAACTAGTGACGGATTTAACCTGGCTCAAATACTTTTGTTTTGTTTTAGGAGAGAGTTTATTAGGAAGCATGTATATATTTACAAGGAGACCTGGGAAAAGGTCTTTGCATTCTGTTCTTTTTTGTTGTCCCATGTCTTTATTTTAAAAGCTTGATTTGTAATATATCCCCTATTCTGTAATCATTGTGTTAAATTGTATTCTTTTTTCTGTACCCCGAACTGGATTACCAATAAAAGAATATAAAAACTAAAAAAAAAACAAAAAAAAAAACAACCCTACTAAAATTATTTAAATATACAATTAAACATTATTACAAAGTCCTAAATTACATATAAAAAAACTGTTACCAAAAACAAACAAACACTAAATTACCAAAAATAACAAACCAAATTATCAAAAATATTTTTTTACACCTAATCTAATAGCCCTAGCAAAATAAAAAAGCCCCCCCCAAAAAAATAAAAAAAACCCTAGCCTACAATAAACTACCAATGGCCCTTAAAAGGGCCTTTTGTGGGGCATTGCCCCAAAGATAACAGCTCTTTTAGAAGTAAAAAACAGTCCCAGCTAAACAAGCCCTCGATCTCTCTCTGACCGGAACACTGGAACTAAACATGAAACATCCGTTGAACTGACCTCTCCTGGAGTTTCGTAGCAAGAAGCAGATGAACCAATCCGCAAAAGGTAAACGTGGAAGTAGAAGGATGCAGGAACTACAACAGTTGCTTTGCAAATAAAATCCTCAAATTTATTGTATGGAACACAAAAAAAATACCAATACAACAGAGCGAGGAATAATAGCTCTTTTACCTGGCAAAAAAAATACAAACAGCCCTCCCAACAGTAAAACCGACCACCCAACCAACCCCCCCAAATAAAAAAAAAACATCTAAAATAACCTAAGCTACCCATTTCCCTGAAAAGGGCATTTGTTTGGACATTGCCCTTAAAAGGGCATTTAGCTCTTTTACTGCCCAGACCCTAATCTAAAAATAAAACCCACCCAAATAACCCTTAAAAAAACCTAACACTAACTCCCGACAATCCACTTACAGTTCTTGAAGTCCCGCTTGAAGGATCCATCAAGCCGGTGAAGTCTTCATCCAGGCGGCAAGAAGTCTTCATCCATGCGGCAAGAATTCTTCCTTCATGCGGCAAGAAGTCTTCATCCAGACAGCCTCTTCTATCTTCATCCAGCCAGCACAGAGCTGATCCATCCTGAAGACATTCGGCGCAGAGCATCCTCTTCATCCTCTACGTCTCCGCCGTACACTGATTCTTCAATGCAAGTGACGCAATCCAATATGGCGTCCCTTGCATTCCTATTGGCTGAAAGATTTCAATCAGTCAATAGGAATTAGAGCTGCTAAAATCTTATTGGCTGTTCCAATCAGCCAATAGGATTGAGCTCTCATCCTTTTGGCTATTCCAATCAGCCCAATAGGATTGAGCTCTCATTCTATTGGCTGATTGGAACAGCCAATAGGATGAGAGCTCAATCCTATTGGCTGATTGGAACAGCCAATAGGATTTTAGCAGCTCTAATTCCTATTGGCTGATTGAAATCTTTCAGCCAATAGGAATGTAAGGGACACCATCTTAGATTGCTTCACTTGCATTGAAGAATCAGTGTACGGCGGAGACCGTATGAAGAGGATGCTCCGCGCCAGATGTCTTCAGGATGGACCCGCGCCCGCCTGGATGAACTGTAAGTGGATCGTCGGGGATTAGTGTTAGGTTTTTTTAAGGTTTTTTTGGGTGGATTTTATTTTTAGATTAGGGTCTGGGCAGTAAAAGAGCTAAATGCCTTTTAAGGGCAATACCCATACAAGTGCCCTTTTCAGGGCAATGGGTAGCTTAGGTTATTTTAGATATTTTTTTTTATTTGGGGGGGCTGGTTGGGTGGTGGGTTTTACTGTTGGGGGGGTGTTTGTATTTTGTTTGCCAGGTAAAAGAGCTGTTATCTTTGGGGCAATGCCCCACATTGTAGTTTATTGTAGGCTAGGGGTTTTTTTATTTGGGGGGGGCTTTTTTATTTTGATTAGGTCTAAAAAAAAATATTTTTGATAATTTGGTTTGTTATTTTTCGTATTTTAGTGGGGTTTTTTTTTGGTAACTTAGTGTTTGTTTGTTTGTTTGTTTTTTGTAATTTAGGACTTTGTAATAATGTTTAATTGTATATTTAAATAATTTTAGTAGGGTTAGGTTTTTTAATATGTAATTTAGTTTTTTTAATTGGTAGTTTAATTTAATTGTAGTATAATAGTTAGGGTAGGTTAATTAATAGTTTAAAATTAGTTTATTTTAATTCTGCAGGCAAGTTTTAATTTATTTGAAGATAGGGATGTTCGAATTTTAATTTAAAGTTAAGGGGTTGTTAGGTTTAGGGGTTAATAGCTAAATTTAGTTTCTTTCATGTAATTAGCAAGAGTCCATGAGCTAGTGACGTATGGGGTATACATTCCTACCAGGAGGGGCAAAGTTTCCCAAACCTCAAAATGCCTATAAATACACCCCTCACCACACCCACAAATCAGTTTTACAAACTTTGCCTCCTATGGAGGTGGTGAAGTAAGTTTGTGCTAGATTCTACGTTGATATGCGCTCCGCAGCAGGTTGGAGCCTGGTTTTCCTCTCAGCGTGCAGTGAATGTCAGAGGGATGTGAAGAGAGTATTGCCTGTTTGAATTCAATGATCTCCTTCTACGGGGTCTATTTCATAGGTTCTCTGTTATCGGTCGTAGAGATTCATCTCTTACCTCCCTTTTCAGATCGACGATATACTCTTATATATATATACCATTACCTCTGCTGATTTTCGTTTCAGTACTGGTTTGGCTTTCTACAAACATGTAGATGAGTGTCCTGGGGTAAGTAAGTCTTATTTTCTGTGACACTCTAAAGCTATGGTTGGGCACTTTTTTAAAGTTCTAAATATATGTATTCAAACATTTATTTGCCTTGACTCAGAATGTTCAACATTCCTTTTTTTCAGACAGTCAGTTTCATATTTGGGATAATGCATTTGAATCAATCATTTTTCTTACCTTAAAAATTTGACTTTTTCCCTGTGGGCTGTTAGGCTCGCGGGGGCTGAAAATGCTTCATTTTATTGCGTCATTCTTGGCGCGGACTTTTTTGGCGCAAAAAATCTTTTCTGTTTCCGGCGTCATACGTGTCGCCGGAAGTTGCGTCATTTTTTGATGTTCTTTTGCGCCAAAAATGTCGGCGTTCCGGATGTGGCGTCATTTTTGGCGCCAAAAGCATTTAGGCGCCAAATAATGTGGGCGTCTTTTTTGGAGCTAAAAAAATATGGGCGTCGCTTTTGTCTCCACATTATTTAAGTCTCATTTTTCATTGCTTCTGGTTGCTAGAAGCTTGTTCTTTGGCATTTTTTCCCATTCCTGAAACTGTCATTTAAGGAATTTGATCAATTTTGCTTTATATGTTGTTTTTTCTACATATTGCAAGATGTCTCACGTTGCATCTGAGTCAGAAGATACTTCAGGAAAATCGCTGTCTGGTGCTGGAACTACCAAAGCTAAGTGTATCTGCTGTAAACTTTTGGTAGCTGTTCCTCCAGCTGTTGTTTGTATTAAATGTCATGACAAACTTGTTAATGCAGATAATATTTCCTTTAGTAAAGTACCATTACCTGTTGCAGTTCCAACAACATCTAATGTTCAGAGTGTTCCTGATAACATAAGAGATTTTGTTTCTGAATCCATTAAGAAGGCTATGTCTGTTATTCCTCCTTCTAGTAAACACAAAAAATCTTTTAAAACTTCTCGTTTTCCAGATTAATTTTTAAATGAACATCATCATTCTGATTCTAATGATTCTTCTGGTTCAGAGGATTCTGTCTCAGAGGTTGATGCTGATAAATCTTCATATTTATTTAAAATGGAATTTATTCGTTCTTTACTTAAAGAAGTTTTAATTGCTTTAGAAATTGAGGATTCTGGTCCTCTTGATACTAAATCTAAACGTTTAGACAAGGTCTTTAAATCTCCTGTGGTTATTCCAGAAGTTTTTCCTGTTCCTGGTGCTATTTCTGAAGTAATTTCCAGAGAATGGAATAATTTGGGTAATTCATTTACTCCCTCTAAACGTTTTAAGCAATTATATCCTGTGCCGTCCGACAGATTAGAGTTTTGGGACAAAATCCCTAAAGTTGATGGGGCTATTTCTACCCTTGCTAAACGTACTACTATTCCTACGGCAGATGGTACTTCCTTTAAGGATCCTTTAGATAGGAAAATTGAATCCTTTCTAAGAAAAGCTTATCTGTGTTCAGGTAATCTTCTTAGACCTGCTATATCATTGGCTGATGTTGCTGCAGCTTCAACTTTTTGGTTGGAAACTTTAGCGCAACAAGTAACAGATCATGATTCTCATAATATTATTATTCTTGGACGATATCTTGGTACTTGCTCAGTCTTCACATTTAGCAGAATCTCATACGAATCGACTTGTGTTGTTTCTTCAAGATCATGGTTGGAGGATCAATTCACTAAAAAGTTCCTCAGACAAGGGTAACCTTTTTGGGTTTCCAGATAGATTCAGTGTCCATGACTCTGTCTTTGACAGACAAGAGACGTCTAAAATTGATTTCAGCTTGTCGAAACCTTCAGTCACAATCATTCCCTTCGGTAGCCTTATGCATGGAAATTCTAGGTCTTATGACTGCTGCATCGGACGCGATCCCCTTTGCTCGTTTTCACATGCAACCTCTTCAGCTCTGTATTCTGAACCAATGGTGCAGGGATTACACAAAGATATCTCAATTAATATCTTTAAAACCGATTGTACGACATTCTCTGACGTGGTGGACAGATCACCATCGTTTAATTCAGGGGGCTTCTTTTGTTCTTCCGACCTGGACTATAATCTCAACAGATGCAAGTCTTACAGGTTGGGGAGCTGTGTGGGGGTCTCTGACGGCACAAGGGGTTTGGGAATCTCAGGAGGTGAGATTACCGATCAATATTTTGGAACTCCGTGCAATTTTCAGAGCTCTTCAGTCTTGGCCTCTTCTGAAGAGAGAGTCGTTCATTTGTTTTCAGACAGACAATGTCATAACTGTGGCATACATCAATCATCAAGGAGGGACTCACAGTCCTCTGGCTATGAAAGAAGTATCTCAAATTCTGGTTTGGGCGGAATCCAGCTCCTGTCTAATCTCTGCGGTTCATATCCCAGGTATCGACAATTGGGAAGCGGATTATCTCAGTCGCCAAACGTTGCATCCGGGCGAATGGTCTCTTCACCCAGAGGTATTTCTTCAGATTGTTCAAATGTGGGAACTCCCAGAAATAGATCTGATGGCTTCTCATCTAAACAAGAAACTTCCCAGGTATCTGTCCAGATCCCGGGATCCTCAGGCGGAGGCAGTGGATGCATTATCACTTCCTTGGAAGTATCATCCTGCCTATATCTTTCCGCCTCTAGTTCTTCTTCCAAGAGTAATCTCCAAGATTCTGAAGGAATGCTTGTTTGTTCTGCTGGTAGCTCCAGCATGGCCTCACAGGTTTTGGTATGCGGATCTTGTCCGGATGGCCTCTTGCCAGCCGTGGACTCTTCCGTTAAGACCAGACCTTCTGTCGCAAGGTCCTTTCTTCCATCAGGATCTCAAATCCTTAAATTTAAAGGTATGGAGATTGAACGCTTGATTCTTGGTCAAAGAGGTTTCTCTGACTCTGTGATTAATACTATGTTACAGGCTCGTAAATCTGTATCTATAGAGATATATTATAGAGTCTGGAAGACTTATATTTCTTGGTGTCTTTCTCATCATTTTTCCTGGCATTCTTTTAGAATTCCGAGAATTTAACAGTTTCTTCAGGATGGTTTAGATAAACAGCTCATTCTACTAGGTCAGTTTCTACTTCCTGGGCGTTTAGGAATAAGGCTTCGGTTGATCAGATTTGCAAAGCATCAACTTGGTCCTCTTTGCATACTTTTACTAAATTCTACCATTTTGATGTGTTTTCTTCTTCTGAAGCAGTTTTTGGTAGAAAAGTACTTCAGGCAGCGGTTTCAGTTTGAATCTTCTGCTTATGTTTTCATTAAACTTTATTTTGGGTGTGGATTATTTTCAGCAGGAATTGGCTGTCTTTATTTTATCCCTCCCTCTCTAGTGACTCTTGCGTGGAAAGATCCACATCTTGGGTAGCCATTATCCCATACGTCACTAGCTCATGGACTCTTGCTAATTACATGAAAGAAAACATAATTTATGTAAGAACTTATCTGATAAATTCATTTCTTTCATATTAGCAAGAGTCCATGAGGCCCACCCTTTTTGTGGTGGTTATGATTTTTTTGTATAAAGCACAACTATTCCAATTCCTTATTTTATATGCTTTCGCACTTTTTTTTATCACCCCACTTCTTGGCTATTCGTTAAACTGATTTGTGGGTGTGGTGAGGGGTGTATTTATAGGCATTTTGAGGTTTGGGAAACTTTGCCCCTCCTGGTAGGAATGTATATCCCATACGTCACTAGCTCATGGACTCTTGCTAATATGAAAGAAATGAATTTATCAGGTAAGTTCTTACATAAATTATGTTTTTTGCGATGTGGGGGGCTGACGGTTTAGGGGTTAATAGGTTTAGTTAGTGGTGGTGATGTGGGAGGCCAGAGTTTTAGGGGTTAATAAGTTTATTTAGTGGCGGCAGTGTCGGGGAGCGGCAGAATAGGGGTTAATAACATTATGTAGGTGGAGGCGATGTCGGGGCGGCAGATTAGGGTTGTTTAGACTCAGGGTTTATGTTAGGTTGTTAGGTGTAAACGTAACTTTTTTTCTACCCTAGAAATCAATGGGGTATGCTTCATTCTCTTGCAGCATGAAACATAAGCTTTCGGTGCTTTCATACTCCCATTGATTTCTATAGCATCCGTGGCCTCAAGGGTGGCGGATTGAAAAACAGGTATGATGCGCCGGTAAGGGCAGCGAGCGTACCTGTTGGAAATTTGATAAATTGGAAAAAGTGTCAATCTGTAATGACATAAGCATCAATCTGCGTCGGATTGAGATCGTATGTTACGTCACAAATTTCAACATTTGACAATCTTGAGGCTTTGATAACTAGGTCGGATCAATCTTGCAACAATTACGATGCAGAATTACGGCGTATTTTCTGTTGACACTTTGATAAATAGGCCCCAAGGTTATAAACTACTAAGAAAGGATCATATAGATGCCCGAGTTGTGTAACTTGTCATTCTATGATTCAGGGCAGCAACTTTAGGCACCCCCCCCAAACATTTGCTAACTTGCACTTCTCCATGTGTGATCTACATGTTAAGCTGCATTTGTGGACTATTCTATATAGGGAAAACTTCGGATGACATCAAGAAAAGGATTGCGAACCACCGCAGTGCGATTCGCACAGCAATTGAAAAACAAGAGAGTGACCAACCGGTGGCAAGGCACTTTTTGGAGCAAGGTCACACTGTGAAAGACCTACGATTCCAGCTCATTGACCACGTACCTGCCCTACCTAGAGGAGGTGATAGGAACAAACAGTTGCTGCAAATGGAAGCATGATGGATCTTTGAATTGGACAGGATACATCCTAAATGTTTGAATGCAGGAGTGTCAAGGTGTGACGTGTTTGTGACAGGCTATTTGGATATATGGATGTATATTTCCCTCTTGATTTATTAGTCTGGTTAACAGAATATGTTAGATATATATGTCATGTGGCCTCATATATACTGAATTTTATAACAGAGTGGTTTATGAACATTTCCCTCTAGGCTTGCAACTTATGTACATCTGGTAGACAGTAGATGTATCTATGTGTTTCTGTATTGATTAGGTACAGTACTACCCCTGGCTCTTCCCTTGTTTGTACACATGTTGTTATCAGTTCAGAACGTATTCTACATAGTTTCCCCACATAGAGTTTATGGGGCTGTAAGGCAGAGTATATCAATGTGTTGAATAGGTTGCCCGCTGCCTCTTACTGTGCATGTAGCTTTCACTTGGCTGTTCAACACCGTATTCGCCCCTTGTTTAGTGATTTTTTTGCGTAAATTTTCAGTGCGCATGACCTATTTATGTTTCATGCGTAATGTATTATAGGGCAACCTCTTCTTAAGGGTTTAGTAACCTAATAGTATTTGTGACACTATATTGTTCATTGTCACACTATAGTAGCGACGATCGCATTAGGGGAGTGGCGGTGATGACATGATGACGTTCCTGGGGGCGGATACACTCCATCTACTAACTGACACGATCCATGGCCCCTGTAACTGTTCCAGCAGTTTTCTTGTGCTTACCAGGGTAAGTACACTGCAATCACCTAATTATGTAATTAATTGGCTGCAGTATCTTTGTTACCATCTCAGAACTTGGGATTTTCTCCGTAGTATGTATTGGTATGAATCGACTGCATAGAGGTTTGCTCAGCACTACTTATTGTGATATATTAAGTAAGATTTTGATACACTTAGCTGCTATTTTGTATCCATATTTATGACAGATTGTAACATCTATGACTCAGCATTGAGGATGGGTTTAGTAGATTCTTGTATGATACTCAGAGGCTATATTGATTCACATATTACTGTGTGTATATATATATATATATATATATATTTGTATACATCTTTTTGTTATGTTTTTGTTTTGATTCTTATTACCATTTTTTGGGTATTACTGTGGGTGTATGTTGCCAAGGTAACCCCTTGGCGTTTTTTTCTGGTAATGGGAGAGGCCTAATGCCTTTATATTGTTTGTCACATTGTTCACAATTGTTGGTCTGAGGAAGGGGTGAACACCCCGAAACGTCACTAAAATAAACTCAAGTTTGAATACTTTTCAAAACCAGTGAGTGCTTTGTTTCACATCTAATATATATATATATATATATATATATATATATATATATATATATATATATATATATATATACAGAAGCTCATCAGCTAGTTCTATGGCGATTTACCACCGAGGAGCAGCCTCTTTTAGACCAGTGTGCTTTTCACAGGTCTCCCTATGGGTGATGGGGGAAACCAGATGTGGACTCCTTGCCCAGTGTGCTTAGAGGGATGTGGCTGCACCTCATTGACGAGGCCCATAGGAGACCGAAATGATCATCTGGGGTTGTCATGTATATGTATTTGTCTCAATGTTAAAGCCATTTGCCTGATCTCATATCTTTGAGCCCTTATAACTTTTGTGCGCAATATTTTTTTTAAAAAAATAATTTTTATTAGACAGTGGTAATATGAGTGTAACTGTATCTTGTAATGTATTTATTTTTGAAGTGCTTTGTGCATGTTTTTAGTTTAGGAAAACAGTTAACCACAGCTCTGAGATCGGGGTTAGGATTAAAGCGTAAATGGCGATTGCACTAGCGAAATTGTAATTTTGCTCCACTTGTAATATCAGCGCAATGAAAATGGCTCACAATAACACGATTACGCTAACTTGTAGTCTAGCCCTTGGTGTTTAAAGGAACAGTAAAGTCAAATGGCGATTGCGCTAGCGAAATTGTAATTTTGTTCCACTTGTAATATCAGCCCAATGAAAATGGCTCACAATAACACGATTACGCTAACTTGTAGTCTAGCCCTTGGTGTTTAAAGGAAAAGTAAAGTCAAAATTAAACTTTTAAGGGACATAATACTCATATGCTAAATCACTTGAAACTGATGCAGTATAACTGTAAAAAGCTGACAGGAAAATATCACCTGAGCATCTCTATGTAAAAAAGGAAGATATTTTACCTCACAATTTCCTCAGCTCAGCAGAGTAAGTTCTGTGTAAAAAGTTATACTCAGTTATTGCCCAGCTGCAGGTAAAAAAAATAAAAAAGGAAAAAAGGAACAGCAGCCAATCAGCATCAACAGTGCTGAGGTCATGAACTATTTTACTGTGATATCATGAGATTTCACTTAACTCTCATGAGATTTCATTGTAAACTTCCTTACACTGAATAGGGAAATAACATGAGAGTGCATGAAAGCTCGCTCCTTCCGCTGTCCCGGGATAGACATACTGATTTGTTGCTTATAAGTCCTTTACAATGGGATGTGGCTACTGAGAAACTTTTGAGGTAAAATATCTTTCTTTTTTACATAGGGATGTTCAGGTGATATTTTCTAGTCAGTTTTTTACAGCTATACTGCATCACTTTCAAATGTTTAAAGATTTGGGTATTATGGCCTTTTAAGGGTTCAAAAAGAGCATGCAATTTTTGAACAACTTTCCAATTTACTTTTATTATTTAATTTGTTTCATGCTCTTGGTATCCTTTGTTGAAAATACCTATGTAGGCTCAGGAGCAGCAATGTGCTAGTGGTAGCTAGCTGTTTATGGTGCTGCACATATGCCTCTTGTTACTGGCTCACCCAGTGTGTTCAGCTATCTCCCAGTAGTGCATTACTACTACTCCAACAAAGGATACCAAGAGAATGAAGCAAATGTGATAATAGAAGTAAACTGGAAAGTTGTTTAACATTGTATGTTCTGTCTGAATCATGAAATAACATTTTTGAGTTTTGTATCCCTTTAAATTGTGAAAATATATGTACAGGTAGCCCTCAGTTTAGTTCAGAAGGAATGGTTGTAAATCGAAACCATTGTAAATTGAAACCCAGTTTATAATGTAAGTCAATGGGAAGTGAGGGAGTTAGGTTCCAGGCCCCTCTCAAAATTGTCATAAGTATCACCTAATGCATTGTTTTTAAAGCTTTGAAATGAAGACTTTAAATGCTAAACAGCATTATAAACCTAATAAAATAATCACACAACACAGAATATATAATTAAACTAAGTTAAATTAACAAAAAACATTTGCTAAACAGCATTATAAACCTAATAAAGTAATCACACAACACAGACTTCACTTGCATTTTTCTGCAAATAGTTCATTCTATGCATTCCAATATGGACTGATTTATAGACAGGAAGATATTGTTCCTTTGAAATCTGCTCAGTAGCTCAGGTCTGGTTAAACTGATTAATTTCAGCTTGCTTGGCTTTGCTGCAACACAAGCGGACAGCTCCACCTACTGGCTATTTTAATCAATACACTGCTTCTCAATGCTTTTCAATAGCAGTCACATGACTGGAAAAAAGGTTGTTATTCTGAAACAGTGTAAATTGAACCGTTGTAAACCGAGGGCCACCTGTATTTATAAGGCTTTACCCAAGCAGTCAATGAATAATTCTCAGATAAAGTTGTAGAAAAATTTCTTGTAAAGACACTTTAAAGAGCAGCAAACACAAGCATTTAATATATATATATATATATATATATATATATACAGTATATATATATATATATATACTTTATATATATATATATATATATATATATATATATATATATATATATATATATATATATATATATATATATATATAAATATTTAAGGGCACAGTCTACTTTTTTATTGTTTAAAAAGATAGATAATCCCTTTATTACCCAATTCCCCAGTTTTGCATTACCAACACTGTTATAGTAATATTAGTAACATACTTTTTACCTCTATGATTCCCTTGTATCTAAGCCTTTGCAGACTGCCCCCTTAGTTTAGTTCTTTTGACAGACATGCATTTTAGCCAATCAGTGCTGACTCCTAGTTAACTCCACGTGCTTGAGCACAATGTTATCTATTTGGCACACATGAACTAATGCCCTCTAGCTGTGAAAAACTGTCAAAATGCCCTGAGATAAGATGCAGCCTTCAAGGGCTTAGAAATTAGCAAATGAGCCTAACTTGGCTTAGATTTCAACAAAGAATACCAAGAGAACAAAGAAAATTTGATGATAAAAGTAAATTGGAAAGTTGTTTAAAATTGCATGCCCTATCTGAATCATGAAAGCTTAATTTTGACTACACTATCCTTTTATTATGTGTAGTAAAAAAAAGCTTTCAAAACACTTTTATTATTTATTTTGCCCCCTTGCCTTTTCTGTAATTTAAAGGGACATGAAACCCAATTTTTTTCTTTCATGATTTAGAAAGAACATGCAATTTTAAACAACTTTCTAATTTACTTCTATTATCTAATTTGCTTCATTTCCTTTATATCCTTTGCTGAAAAGCATATCTAGATATGCTCAGTAGTTGCTGATTGGTGGCTGCACATAGATGTCACGTGTGATTGGCTCACCCATATGCATTCCTATTTCTTCAACAAAGGATATCTAAAAAATGAAGCAAATTAGATAATAGAAGTAAATTGAAATGTTTTTTAAAATTGTATTTTTTACCTGAATTATGAAAGAAAAAAATTGGTTTAGTGTCCCTTTAAATATGGAAAAAAGGGTTTGCCAATATCTGAGAACTGATAGTGCACATGGCATGTTTCACAAGCACAACCCTGCCATGTCAGATTATCAGACAAGAACTGCAAACAAAATAACCATAGCACATCCAAATAAGGCAAATGGTTGGCGGAGTTTGGCTATTGAAAAACAGAATTTATACTTACTGATATATTTCTTTGGGGATGATGAGAGTCCATAGGTGTCCATAACATGTGGGATATATTAACTGCCACTAGGATGAGTTCAAGAACCCTCAAAAGAGCTTTAATCCCTCCCACCTCCTTTCTCCATTCAGTTTACGTATAGCCAAGCAGTGAAGAGAGACAGAAAAGGTAGGAAAAACAAATAGCAGAATTAAGAGGTGCAAATAAGAACTGTTGCCCTTATAGTAAAAAAAAAACAAAAAAACTGGGCGTTTCCTATGGACTCTCATCATCCCAAAAGTAATTATAAATTCTGTTTTCTTTCTTAAGATGATGAGAATCCATAGGTGTCCATAACTTGTGGGATACAATACCCAAGCTGAGATTCCATGTTAAATGCGGGTGGATTATGTCAGTTCCTGCAGCCTGAATTACTTTCTTGCCAAAAGTAGCTACGGAAGAAGCACAAATACCAAAATGGTAACATTTAGAAAAGTTATGGAGAGAAGACCAAGTTTCTGCCTTACAAATCTGTTCCGAGGAGGCAACATTTTTGAAGGCCCAAGTAATAGTTATAAACCTGGTAGAATGAGAAGTTACTCTTTTTGGAGGCGGTTTTTCTGCAACTAAGTAATCCTTACAAATAGTCTGCTTCAGCCATGATGCCAAGAGCACTGTTGTAACCTTTTGACCCTTTCTGGGCCCTGAAAAGTGGACAGATAAGCTAGAAGTCTGTCTAAAATCTTGAGTAGCCTTAAGATAACATTTTAAGCCTCTGACTACATCCAAATTGGATAGTAGGTGTTCCTTAGAGCTAGAAGGATTTGGACACAGAGAATGAACAACAATCTCCTGATTAATATTTTCTGAAGACATTACCATCGGGAGAAAATCATATTTATTCCAGAGAACCATTTTATCCTGATGAAAAATAAAAAAAATAATTATCAGAAGACAAAGCTTATAATTCAGAAACTATTCTAGCGGAATAATTGGCTAGAAGAAAGAGAACCTCCTATAATAATAAGTTTAGGACTCTAGAGAATGCATAGGTTCAAAGGGGGGACTTTGTAAAACAGAACCAGTTTCAAATTCCAACTAGGAGGAATGGGCCTAATAACAGGACAAAGGCTTGAACAAAAGTTTGAACATCAGGCAATTTAGCTTGCTTTTTGTGAAATAAAAAAGCTAATGACAAAATGTGTCCCTTTAAAGAACTAGCCTATAAACCATTATCCAGTCCATCCTGAAGGAACGTAAGAATTCTGTGGATTCTAAAAGATTTTCAAGAGAAACCTCTAGAAGAACACCAATGAAAGTAAG
Organism: Bombina bombina; assembly: GCF_027579735.1. NCBI lineage: Eukaryota > Metazoa > Chordata > Amphibia > Anura > Bombinatoridae > Bombina > Bombina bombina. The sequence goes on along the minus strand of NC_069503.1, from coordinate 600,141,686 downwards.
CTTTCCAAATCTTATGATTAATTATTTCTGTGACAGGATTTCTGGCTTGCAGTAAAGTAGAGATAACAGAATCAGAGTACAGCCCATGGAGGAAGGGATGACATTTGAATGAGGTCCGCATACAAAGTTCTGGGGGGCCACGCCGGAGCTATGAGAATTACAGAATTATAAATATGCTCGTGAAATCTCCTACGCATGGTTCTCTTCGTTCGGCCTATATAAATATAATCACAGTTACAGCTTAACAGTTAACTGATTATATTTATATAGGCCGAATGAAGAGAACCATGCGTAAGAGATTCAATGAGCATATTAATAATATGGACTTCTACACATACCATAAAGCCTTCTGGCGTTCTTACAGATCCGTGCACATCTTAAGAACATCTCTAAGTGTTGGGATCCAATACACAGAACTTTGGACTACACTGAGACATATATGCTTTTATGTCACTTACTTCTAGTAAGTAATTTTATATTTTATATATATATTATGCACACTTTTATGCTATGATTAAAAGTATTTTTTATGCTCTTGTGTTATTTATGTCTTCACAGCTGATCTTTTCAAGGAAAACTAACGGAAGTTTCTTTTATTCAAAGAAAAGGAAATGCCCAGCACTTACTGCAACCAAGAAAAGAAAGGGTCAGACCACCTATAGGAGGCGCTATATATAATGCCACAATATCTTAAATGAACCTGCAAACTTTCATGACAGTTAATGTATATATATATACTACTCCAGTATCCCTGCATTTTTAGAGACATCATAACTCTGACAGTTCATTGTTGTCATTTCAGGCTTATCCAAATGATTCCAAGACACCCAAGAGGAGGTAATTGAGGTCTTATCCTCAGTAAAAGAGAGGTGTTTTGGATTTTTCATTTGGATACTCGTTTACCCACTGGGTTAAACTCAGAGTGGGATGTTAAATTATATGTAGATCAGTAATAACAATAATATTCATAATAATTTAACACTAGTGTATATCCAGTATATTAATAATATTATTATTTAGTAATCCACTGTCACGTTAAATCTTGTTGGCAAATATCCTTTGTTTTAATTTATTCTTTATTTTTATTTATTTTTCTCTTTTCATTTTTTGTTTCATTATTTTATATTGAACAGGTTACTGGTATTTCAATTTTATACACTGATGTAGTGTGTTTTTTGTTTATTTAATGAAAACAAATTTTCAATGTTCGTATCCTGTATACCTGTCAATATATTTTTGTAATGTGATGTGCTATAATACATCCCCTTTTTACTGCATACCCACTTTTCAAAGCCACTCCTAAGTCCTTTTTTCATTGGACATGTAATTAAATGGGAGTTTCTCCTGTATGAATATAAGGCGTTTTTCAGTGGGTAAGCAGTATGGTCACTGAGGAATATGTGATTTATTTGCTTGGAAACGCGTCTGACCTGTTTGAACCTTTAACCGGTGGAACCTGCCACCATACACTACTTGCCATGTAATGTTTTCAGAATATACATTGCATTAAATTTGCTGCATTACCAAGTTCCGTGTGCCTCTTGTCTCTATGTGCCGGGAGCGCTGACTACTTGTGCCTATATATATATATATATATATATATATATAATAACAACTAAGGTAAATATATATAAGAAATCAGAACAGGTAAATAACTCTTCTTATATATACTTAGAAAGAAAAAAAGATACCTTATAGCAGCACTCTTAGTCAAATATACTTTATATTCAGTTATTATAGTACATATACACTATAATATACCTACTGTGCACAGTGAACACAAAACTAGATGTGGTACAGAAATAATATAACAGGTGAACAAAGGAATATTCATGCCTGATTAGCACCAAACAAGAAAGGAAAAACACATACATCCATTGCAGTAATAAAGTATTTAGTATCCAAACTACTCATATTATTAAAGATAAACCACAAAAGTTCACGATACTTATCGTTGGCTGTTTACTTGAGACCATCAAATACTGCAGTCCATGATACTGTTGCAACCGCAACCGATGTAAGCAATGTTGATTCACTTATTTGTAATCCAAAGGTGGTACAGTCGCACAGGCCTGTAAACAAGATGGCCATGCGAATCCAGAGCGGCAGTGATCATGGAAAGAGATCTTGTACACACAAATGGCCGAAGACCAGGTAACCCCAGTGCACACAAGCTGTAATGAAAACCAGTGTCGCAGTCCTGACACCCTCTCCTTCTACACTCACTCACTTCCTGATGGACCAGAAACAGTTCCGTAAAACAATGCTGCTGCAACAGTGAATTGTGTCTTTCCTTGTAATACTCAGAATCAGACTGAGCTTTGCCGACGTAGGTTTCACCAGTAATTAGGCTTCATCCGGGCTAGTGTATTAAATAACTCTTCTTACAAGACAAATGTCTCTTTGTACAAGACCATACAGCTGGTGTATCAATGTAATCACCCAGTCCCAAGGAAAGTCCTTGTAGTATAATGAGGTTCTTGAATGTAGCAGTTGTTATATGGCCAGTCCAAATAGGAAGGGCAGCACTCTGACTTCACCACAAAGGGTCAGCAGTTCTGAAAATAACAAGGAAAGGACAGAGGCGCCGTATGTGTGAATCAGTCACCCACTAGGTATAAGCACATAGAAGATGCAGGGTACTCACATGATGTGGAGGCACCCAATTGTGCCAATGGAAGCAGGCTGGTTTTCAACAGCAGACCAGCTAGCTGAACTAGGGCAATCACTGGAAACACAGATATGTTGTTACCCAAATAGATGTCTGGTCCAGCACCACTTGGTTCCATATCCAACAATGTTTATTGGGACATCACATAAACATTTAGTATCACGTTTCGGTCCAACTGACCTTAATCATGTTGCATAAACATATTCCTTAAACCACTCTATTTAAAGCCTCAATAGGAGGAGTTTAGTACCTGTACAGGTGTCTCCTAATTATTTCACAAACATGCAATGTCTGAAAACTTAAGGACTCCATCTAGTGGCTAAAAGGATATATCATATACATATGATCAACCTAAAAAACAGTACAAAATCACTATCCTATATAGTAAACCAACCTTATCAATATAAATATTTACCTTTTAAAACAGCAAAATTTCACAATGATGCATATTAGAATTTACACTTTAAATCCTTCTCCTTTTATCATCAGATATTCACTCATAGTGTGAAGTTCCAACCAATTTCCCTATGCTTACCATTGGGGATCAGGGACTGTAAGATATTTTTTTTTACAGCGTATGATTGTTTTTTGCTCATTTATTCTGTCTCTTATCCTGCGTGTGGACTCTCTGATAAAGAATTTAGAACAGGGACATTTGACAAGATAAATCACATAATCTGTGTTATAGGTATAGAAGCCAGGAATTTTTTATCTCCTACCATTCAAGGGGTGTCCAAATAAATCACCTTTTATTACACTGTTGCAATTGCAACACCCAAGGCATGGGAAACACCCTAATTTAGGGGTAGAAAGATAAGTCTGGGTTTTCTTCCCATCTGAGCTAATGTCCACTCTTATTAACTCATCCCTTATATTCTTACATCTCCTATATGCAGGCATAGGCGGTTTCTCAAACTCCTTCACCGGGGATTCAGATCTCTTACGACTGACCAGTGTTTATTAATAATCCTCTTAATTTTGTCAAGGGACTATATTGAGATACAAAAACCAAACATTTATTATCTTGTTTCTTCCTGCTTTTTTTGTTTTCACCCCTCAAAATAGATTGTCTAGAAACGTCACTAATCTATTTTATTTGTTGTTGTTTAAGTTGCTCAGGATACCCTCTCTTCAGAAAAAGTTCTCCCATCTCCTTCAACCTTAGTTTAGCTGTATTTTCATCAGACACTATCTTTTTAACTCTCAAGAGCTGAGTTCTTGGTAAACTTTTAATTAGGGGAGGGGGGTGGGCACTTTCATACCTCAACAGGCTATTCCTGTCGCTCTCTTTTCTATATAGAGCTACCCTCAATTCCCTACTAACCTTTATTATTGTTGTGTCCAAAAAGTCTACTGACTCCTCACTGTGTATAAATTTGAATTTGATGTGTCTGGTGGAGGTATTGAGATCAGCTACGAACCCCAACAGAGAGTGAATGTTGCACCCCTTATGCCAAAAATATCATCTATGTATCGGAACCAACAAAAAAGCTTTATGAGTATATACAAACCTCTCCTCGTCATAGATATTCATGATAATATTGGCATATGTGGGGGCGACATTTGACCCCATGGCTGTCCCCTGGCACTGAATGTAAAACTGGTCCTGAAAAAGGAATTAATTACAATTAAGGATAAGCTGCAGCAGTTCCATAACAAATTCACATTGAAAATCAGAAAACATCTTATTTGTAATTATAGCCTGTCTAACTGTCTAATAGCTCCCAACCCACTGATGTGAGTGATCGATGTGTATAAACTAGTTACATCTAATGAATATAGAATATATTTCTAACTTTGTATATCTAAATCCTTGAGTTTAACTAAAAAGGTTCCAGTGTCCTTAATATAAGACATAGATTGTGTTGCAAGAGGCCTCCATATCTTGTCTAAATATACTAACACGTTAGTAAGGATGGAGTTAGTACTGGTCACAATAGGGCGACCTGGAAGGGTCTTTTTATTTTTATGTATTTTAGGAAATGTGTAAAATACAGGGATTGAAAAGGATTCTGGGATCAAAAATGTATGTTCTTTCTTTGTAATCAATCCATTACACATTGCCTTATTTATAAATTTTTATAACTCCCTCTTGATTTCAAAAGAAGGGTCCCTATTTAGAGGTTTATAGACTTCCACATCATGAAGCTGTGATTTTATCTCAGTATATAGTATGATTTATCTAACACAGCTGTTGCCCCGCTCTTATCAGCCGGCTTGCATATCATTTGTTTGTTAGACTTTAAATCAAATAAAGCTTTATCCTCCATTTTTGAAAAATTCCTATATACACTTCCATTTTTAATGGGACCTCTACTCTTGTGTTTTAATACGTTCACGTCCCTTTGTACTAGTTGTATAAATCTTTCAATACTTTTGTTATTAGAACTAGGGTTGTAAGTGCTTTTGTTTCTAAAATTCAAAGCATTCAATGATAGCCCAATATAATCAGCCTGTGCACATTCCCCCAACAATGAGTTAACCCCACATACATTCTGCTGCTGTGAAAAGTGAGCCTTTAATTTGATACTTCCGAAACAGTTAAAACAAGTCCCACTGTAATAGGAAAAAGTGACATTTAGCTTGGGGGCAAAATTACAGTCCCTTATTGATTACTTCCTTCTCTGTGTCAGTAAGTTCGTACTGAGAAATATTTACCACTAGTTCCGGTGGTTCCTGCTGCGTGTCACCCTCTGGGGTTTGGATTCTTTCATGCCTAGGTCTGTCTTGTTTGCCTTGTTTGCGGCCACCTCTCCTCTGCTTCCTTCTGAGTCCCCCGACGAGTCGTTGGCTGATGACGTGGAACTAGCGTTAGTATCACGTGAGCGGCTCTGTCTCTGCCAATTGGTTGATCCTGATCACTTCCTGTCATCATGGGAATCTTTGGTCCATCTGTATACCATCCCTATGGAACTTCTGTCTCTTCCGAACTTCTATGGTTTTCTTCAGTTCAGCAATTGTCGCTTTTACAGATGTAAGTAGTTTCTCCATCTCATCAGTGGACAGCAGGAATCTTAGGGCTTCCTCCAGGCGTGTTAGTTCCTCCCTCTGTGAGTCTTATTCTCGTTGCAGGTACTCCACTATCAGCACCAGGAGCTCAAAGGAGCACTTTCCTTTATACACAGAGCGGCAACCTCAGGAACAAAAATAGGCCCGGCATTTAAAGGTGGAGAAGCCCACATCAGTTAGACGCCTGTAAGCTAGGTAGCCATAATAGACCATAACTCTCATTCTGCAGCACCTCTGCTTAACAGCCAGACAGAAAATGTATTTCTGCTTTACAAAATAGGCAGACTAACCCTTTTCCTATTGTTACCCACATTAAGAGAGTGTGGGGCCTCTATATAGCAGCAAGGCCCACATAAGAGCCTGGCCCACCGGGCATTTGCCCTGTCTGCCCTGAGCCCAGTCCGGGCCTGGGCACCCTCTAGGAGTAGTTACCATACTGCATGGGGGATACAACTCTATTAAGAGAAAAAAAAGGAAAAAGAAGCTTTATTTGCTCTGATTTGGTTATTGTGGCTGACTCGTTCCACATTCCAGACTTGTAGCGATACATGCATACTATTATGTTTCACAACTAATAGCAGAAATTCTAAGTGAAGGACTCGCTTCCTATTCTTCTTATTTATTTTTCTTATCTTTTCCTTAGAAGGCAATTTATTGCGATTTATTTTTATTTAATTTTATTTATTTCACATATATGCATTACACAATGTTTTTAAATTAAAGTGCCAGTCAACCCAAAAAGTGTTCAAACGTATTTAGATATTGTTTGTAACGATTAGTACTGCAAACAGTATCTGAATGTTGATAGAATTATGTTGTGAAAGTAAAATTACGTACAGCTCAGTATCATAGCGGTTCTTGAATGCGGCGGACCAGTGTGTGCATTCAATGTAATGCAATGCACACACTGGTCCGCCGCATTCAAGAACCGCTATGATACTGAGCGGTTGTTTTTAGTGCCCTACTGAAAAAGCCCCCTCCAGCATAAACGGCGCATTGCGCATGCGCAAATTTCGGGGACGCTCAGGATCGATTAGTTTAATTTAGTGGATAATGTGTACTAGTTCAGGATGACATCAGGGGTGGAGGGCTCAGGCGGCCATCTGAAAACGGCTAAAGGTGAACTTGTAAGTAATTTAACTTTCACAACATAATTCTATCAATATTGGGATATTGTTTGCAGTACTAATCATTGCAAACAATATCTAAATATGTTTTTAACTTTTGTAATACATTTTTATACTCTCATTCTGCTGCCTATCCTATTCTTGGGACACTTTCATCATCTCATCTACTTTGTGGATCTCTGGACTCCCTTGGGTGGGACGAGGATTCCATTGGCTGACTACTCTAACACTGAGTAGAACGGACCTGCATCTAATCTTGGCATCTCTGGACTCACCTTGGTGAGACGAGGATTCCATTGGTTGAATTTCCGTTGTGTCTACCGGACGACTGGTTGGTTCCGGACCGATTATATTGCACATCAGTGCTTTATACCTTGTGAGTAAGATTCTTAATATCTATTGTTATCATCTGTGGAGTTGTTTGATCTGCACTATGTGGTGCCCTCTATCTCCTTTGTCATAGATCATCTTATCCTGTGTTGTTCCGCGACACTCTAGAGGAGCTGCCTTCAGTCTTGGGTCTGTGCCATTGAGGCTATCAGGAATTATATTAGTAGGACTATTGTATTACTGAACATTATTATTTGGACTATTTGCCCGATCCATCTGTTTGACTTGGTGTTTGTGAGTTGTTAGTATACTGTACATTATCACATTTTATTGATTGACTGTCCCACACTTGACGGCCCTTGTGCATATATTGCATTACTTATCCATCCATCCACTCAGTTTTTACATATATTTTTTTAATTTGTCCATATTTATATCTAATCTGTGTCTTGGCACCTCTTACAAGTACCTGTGTGGCTATTATTGCCATTTGTGTACTAGTTTGTCTTAATATCTAAATACGTTTGAACATTTTTTGGGTTGACTGGGCCTTTAATTGCAAGAATTGGAAGTAAAGGATTGATTTCCTTTTCCCCTAAGAGGGTTACTTATTGTGAATAATTTTTACTTTTCATACTATTAGGGAGCGCTAGTATTTTCATAATCTCATTGTGATAGGTAAACTCGCCTCCAGAGGGGACCATACTCCCTGCACCCTCTGGGACTCCCAAACAGCACCCCAATCCATCAGAATTGCATCCATAGTAACTATGGTCCATATAGGCCAAAGTTAAGAAGTGCCAAGGGTCAAATAGGCACTTTCCCTCCACCATGAGAGAGATTGTTTGACTGAAGAACTGAGCTTTATCTGCTGTTCCAGATGGAAATAATCTTTTGACCACTGTTGTAGCATGGGCAATTGGAGAGGACAATGATGAAAGTGAGCAAAAGTTACTGTGTCAAACGCTGCAACCATAAGACCCACTACTTCCATACAGTGAGCTACAGATGGAGAACGAGCCGTCTGTAGGGAACAATAGTCTGAAATTTGGTTCTGTGCTAATCTGTGAGAAATAAGCACACTTGAACAGAGTCTATTATCACTCCCAGAAAAACCACCCTTGTGGCTGGAGATAGAGAACTTTTGGGCACATTGATTTCCCATCCATATTCCTGAAGGAAAGGGGTACAAGTAGTAGTCAGAGAAAGAGATGGAGCTTGATCCAAAATATCATCCAACTATCATCCAAATAATGGACAATGAAGATCCCCTGTTCTCTGATCACTGCTTTAAAAGCCCATAATACCTTTGTAAAGATTTGAGGGGCTGAGGCCAGACCAAAGGGGAGGGGGTACAAATTTGAAATGTTTGTTGCGAAAAGCAAATTTTATAAACTGGAATTGATCCTTGTGAATTAGGATGTGAATATATGCATCCTTTAAGTCTATGGTTGTCATAAATTGACCTTCCTGAACTAGAGGCAAAATGGTACAGATCATTTTCATTTGGAAAGAAGGTACACAAATGACTTTGTTCAGAGCCTTTAAGTCCAGCATAGGACAATGAAGAGGTTGGTATAAAACTTTACCGCTTTTAAACCCTGTTCATGGGGAATTGATGAGTACAGTGATACAGCATCCGCTGTGACCCAACAGTAAGTATCTTCCCAGTTTTGCGATTCCATCATGTTTAAAATATGTTTCATGTATTTTATGTAGGATGACAGGGAAATAACAAAAGGCTGAAGTATTGAATCAAGCCACTGGGATAGGTGCTCAAATAGAGACCATATCCCACTGACTATCGGTCGACTTTGTATGTTGGTTAGAGATTTGTGAACCTTCGGAAGATGCTGGAACAGGGGTATCCAGGGATTCTGTACATTAAGATATTCTGCTGTTTTCACATCCAGGAACCGCTGTTCCATCCCATCACCCAAAATTTGAAACAACTCCCTTCTGCATATATTCGTGGGCTCTCTAGGAAGTACCATATAGTTATCTGTGTTGTCTAGCTGCCTAAGTGCTTCATTGATGTATGACTTATCTAGTACCACCACTGTGCCCCACTTGTCTGCATTATTTATGACAATACTGCTGTCGTCCTGTAATTCCTTAAGGGACATGTTTTCCTTTCCGGTTTGATTTTGTTTAGTGGAACCTGCAGTTGCTTTAAGGTCAACAAGATCTTTTTCGATCCTATTGAAAAAAGTTTAAAAAATTCCTCTCCTAGAGTGGATCGGATACAATTTTGATTTGGGTTTGAGGGAAGTATCTTTACTTATGTTACCTTCGTTGGTCACAGTTTCAAATGGTAAGTCTTGTAGGACTGTAGTGTCACATTTGTCTTGAAATGTTTGTCTATTAGAGACATGGTTGGTAGAGTGAAGGTCATCCCCCACATTTAAATCATTAGTGGGGGCGAACGTGAGACCATATCCCAAAACTTTAAGTTGCTCTGATGTCAGATTTTTTTGTGATAGGTTGATCACATTCTCTATTTGTATTTGATTTGGGTTTGTGGACCTTGCAGTTGATATCTGTCCTGTGTCTTGTGTGTCTCTATGGGGACTGATGATAGGGCAGGATCCAGGGGGAAAACCTGGTCTATATCGGACATTTGGGGTCCCTGAATGCTGTTTGCTGTAGGTGTATATTTGGTACCCCCTTGTCTATTGTCCGCTGATGTTTGCTCTTTTGGTCTAACAACTGCTTGATATTCAGTTGTTTGAATAACATTAGTATTTTTCAATATCCCTATTGGAGTTGCTTCATTGCCCTCATTTCCTGAAGATCTTTCGTCTGAGGAGTATTCTGGTTCACTCCCTGAGAAAGAGACTGACTTCCCACCTGACCTGCTCCCTTGTCTTTTATTCTTATTCTTATTTTTATTTTTGTTTGGGTTATGTGTTCTCTGTCTGTTAAGTGCCCGATGTTTCCTATTCCATATGTAAACTGTCTTGATGTCCTAGTCAGTCTTATCCCTTAGGTACCTAATATGTTTTTTTCCATTACTGCCCTTTTTTATTGGTTGCTAGTGTATCCCTAAGAAGACTGTCAAATCTAGCAAAATCTGTTCGTTCCTCTTTTTGTTCATTTCATATTACATAACATCAAGCTCACTCCTAATCTCAGCGAGTTGTTTCTTTTTATCAGTGGCGTCACTAGGGTTGGTGTCACCCGGTGCGGTAAGTCATGGTGTCACCCCCCCCCAGAAAGCAGACACACACAAAAACACAGGCAAACACACATACAAACTCTCAGACACACTTAAAAACATACTCAGATGCACACACAAACACTCAGAAACACACTCAGACACACACACAAAAACACACACACAAAAACACTGAGACACACAAAAACTCAGACACACACATACAAAATATGTAAACTGCACTGCATTAATTATGAAGCTCATGCCTAGAACTGCTCCCTGGCTCAGCAGAACATCAAATGAAAGATAAACAGAGCACTCTAAAATAAATCACTGAAGAAAAGGTTTAGGGGCGCAAACTATGAAAATTCTGCTCTCTGACTCTGTTCCAAGTCTGTCAGTGCACAGCCCTGGTCCGCATGTCACTGAGCAGTGAGCACAGATAGGCAGGCAGGTTTAGGCTAGCAGCGCAACTTTGCAAGCCCCCTGGAGGGTGTCACCCAGGTGTGGCCCGCACCCCCCACACCCCCCTAGTGACGTCACTGCTTTTTATATTCAATTAACATTAACATTAATCTGGAGGAACACTCAGAGAGGACTTCATTCCAGGCCTCTATAAATTTAGTGTCTTTGGCATCCACTTCAAAGGTGGGACATTTGAAGATCCTGAGACCCCTGGGTATTATCTGGGCCTTAATATATCAATCAAAAGTCCATAAATCCCATTGCACTCTGGTCTCCTTAAAGGGACAGTTTACTCAAAAATTTTCTCCCTTTTAATTTGTTCCCAATAATCCACTTTACCTGCTGGAGTGTATTAAATTGCTTACAAGTATTTCCATTACCCTTATATTGGCATTTGAAATAGTTTATTTAGCCTTTGTTATCCCCACCCATCCTGAAAGTTTTTGGCCTCGAGGCCAAGCTGTGTTAACACAGCCAGCATAAGAAATTACACTCCCAGTGGGTTATAGAAGAGATAAGGTAATAAAATGTTAATTTTCCATTGTTCTCTCCAAGTATTGGTGATTGGTTTATGGACAGATATAAGATAAAGAAGCAGGTATATGTACACAATATGAAAAAGTAATGAGATCTAATTATACCTACAAGTTCAATCCATTTTATTAGGTTGTGGCTTCAAAACACAAAATAATATTATTCATATACACAAATAAACCTTAAAAAAGCAAATCTCATACATTTTATACTCTGCAGCTGGTAAAAAAGTAATTGGAAACACATCAAGGAAAAAAACAATTTTATAGTATACTGTCCCTTTAAGTAAAAGATGTTCCATTGAATCGAACAAGGTGCTTAATGTTAGTATTCCCTTATCATCTGAAAAGATTTTATCACAGTCCATGGGATTGGCATTTCTATCCATAGCCGACATAAGTGAATAAAACTGAGGTAGGCTGCTGTCCATAATGTCTATCTGATTACCACTTATATAACCAAAAACACTGGTGTTAACCGAAACACCTAAGTATAATTACAAAAGTTCAGAAAATGTGTATGGTTATAATTAGTGATGTCGCAAACCTAAAAATTTTGGTTCGCGAACGGCGGATTTGAACTTCCGCTACTGTTCGCGAACCGGCGAACCGGGCGAACCGCCATTGACTTCAATAGGCAGGCGAACTTTAAAACCCACAGGGACTCTTTCTGGCCACAATAGTGATGGAAAAGTTGTTTTAAGGGGACTGTGGACTGTGGCATGCCGGAGGGGGATCCATGGCAAAACTCCCACGGAAAATTACATAGTTGATGCAGAGTCTGGTTTTAAGCCATAAAGGGCCTATATCACCTAACATTCCTAAATTGTTTGGAATAACGTGCTTTAAAACATCAGGTATGATGTTGTATCGATCAGGTAGTGTAAGGGTTACGCCCGCTTCACAGTGACAGACCAAACTCCCCGTGTAACACACCGCAAACAACCGCAAACAGTCAATTTGCACAACCACGAGATAGATAGATTTGATAGATAGATACATAGATTACATAGATCAATAGATGCAATATACATATGATAGATACAAATTACATAGATCAATAGATGCAATATACATTTGATAGATACGAATTACATAGATCAATAGATGCAATATACATTTGATAGATACGAATTACATAGGTCAATAGATGCAATATAGATTTGATAGATACGATTTACATAGATCAATAGATGCAATATACATTTGATATATACGAATTACATAGATCAAAAGATGCAATATACATTTGATAGATACGATTGATAGTTAGATAGATTTGATAGATAAATAGATAGATTTGATAGATATATAATATCCCAGACAGAGAAATACAAGACGTGCGGTCTGGGACCCATGGTAAGGTTCCCAGAGGCAGTTGCGGCACCAGGGGACGTGTATATGGCATGGATTTTCGGAACCGGGAGATGGAAAAAGATGCTTGGTCGGTCCTCCTGGTTCAAATTTGGGGCAGTTTAATACCTGTTACTCCCCCTATCGGGGGAGTTGTATATGGCATGGATTTTAGGAACCGGGAGATGGAAAAAGATGCTTGGTCGGTCCTCCTACTTCAAATTTGGCCGAAACACAAGTGTCTGTCAAAAAAAAGTCCGGCCACGAGATAGATAGATTTGATGGATAGATACATAGATTACATAGATCAATAGATGCAATATACATTTGATAGATACGAATTACATAGATCAATAGATGCAATATACATTTGATAGATACGAATTACATAGATCAATAGATGCAATATACATTTGATAGATACGAATTACATAGATCAAAAGATGCAATATACATTTGATAGATACGAATTACATAGATCAAAAGATGCAATATACATTTGATAGATACGAATTACATAGATCAATAGATGCAATATACATTCGATAGATACGAATTACATAGATCAATAGATGCAATATACATTTGATAGATACGAATTACATCGATCAATAGATGCAATATACATTTGATAGATACGAATTACATAGATCAAAAGATGCAATATACATTTGATAAATACAAATTACATAGATCGATAGATGCAATATACATTTGATAGATATGAATTACATAGATCAATAGATGCAATATACATTTGATAGATACGAATTACATAGATCAATAGATGCAATATACATTTGATAGATACGATTTACATAGATCAATAGATGCAATATACATTTGATAGATACGAATTACATAGATCAATAGATGCAATATATATTTGATAGATACGATTGATAGATAAATAGATAGATTTGATAGATATATAATTTCCCTGACAGAGAATTACAACAAGACGTGCGGTGTGGGACCCATGGTAAGGTTACCAGAGGCAGTTGCGCCGTCAGGGGATGTGTATATGGCATGGATTTTCGGAACCGGGAGATGGAAAAAGATGCTTGGTCGGTCCTCCTGCTTCAAATTTGGGGCACTGCGCGTGCAATCTATTGTGCCACCAGATATGAGTGGTGTGTTAAGTAGTACTACAGGGAGTGCAGAATTATTAGGCAAATGAGTATTTTGACCACATCATCCTCTTTATGCATGCTGTCTTACTCCAAGCTGTATAGGCTCGAAAGCCTACTACCAATTAAGCATATTAGGTGATGTGCATCTCTGTAATGAGAAGGGGTGTGGTCTAATGACATCAACACCCTATATCAGGTGTGCATAATTATTAGGCAACTTCCTTTCCTTTGGCAAAATGGGTCAAAAGAAGGACTTGACAGGCTCAGAAAAGTAAAAAATAGTGAGATATCTTGCAGAGGGATGCAGCACTCTTAAAATTGCAAAGCTTCTGAAGCGTGATCATCGAACAATCAAGCGTTTCATTCAAAATAGTCAACAGGGTCGCAAGAAGCGTGTGGAAAAACCAAGGCGCAAAATAACTGCCCATGAACTGAGAAAAGTCAAGCGTGCAGCTTCCAAGATGCCACTTGCCACCAGTTTGGCCATATTTCAGAGCTGCAACATCACTGGAGTGCCCAAAAGCACAAGGTGTGCAATACTCAGAGACATGGCCAAGGTAAGAAAGGCTGAAAGACGACCACCACTGAACAAGACACACAAGCTGAAACGTCAAGACTGGGCCAAGAAATATCTCAAGACTGATTTTTCTAAGGTTTTATGGACTGATGAAATGAGAGTAAGTCTTGATGGGCCAGATGGATGGGCCCGTGGCTGGATTGGTAAAGGGCAGAGAGCTCCAGTCCGACTCAGACGCCAGCAAGGTGGAGGTGGAGTACTGGTTTGGGCTGGTATCATCAAAGATGAGCTTGTGGGGCCTTTTTGGGTTGAGGATGGAGTCAAGCTCAACTCCCAGTCCTACTGCCAGTTTCTGGAAGACACCTTCTTCAAGCAGTGGTACAGGAAGAAGTCTGCATCCTTCAAGAAAAACATGATTTTCATGCAGGACAATGCTCCATCACACGCGTCCAAGTACTCCACAGCGTGGCTCTCAAGAAAGGGTATAAAAGAAGAAAATCTAATGACATGGCCTCCTTGTTCACCTGATCTGAACCCCATTGAGAACCTGTGGTCCATCATCAAATGTGAGATTTACAAGGAGGGAAAACAGTACACCTCTCTGAACAGTGTCTGGGAGGCTGTGATTGCTGCTGCACGCAATGTTGATGGTGAACAGATCAACACACTGACAGAATCCATGGATGGCAGGCTTTTGAGTGTCCTTGCAAAGAAAGGTGGCTATATTGGTCACTGATTTGTTTTTGTTTTGTTTTTGAATGTCAGAAATGTATATTTGTGAATGTTGAGATGTTATATTGGTTTCACTGGTAAAAATAAATAATTGAAATGGGTATATATTTGTTTTTTGTTAAGTTGCCTAATAATTATGCACAGTAATAGTCACCTGCACACACAGATATCCCCCTAAAATAGCTATAACTAAAAACAAACTAAAACTACTTCCAAAACTATTCAGCTTTGATATTAATGAGTATTTTGGGTTCATTGAGAACATGGTTGTTGTTCAATAATAAAATTAATCCTCAAAAATACAACTTGCCTAATAATTCTGCACTCCCTGTATTCTTAGCAGTTTAATACCTGTTACTCCCCCTATCAAGGGGAGGTGTATATGGCATGGATTTTAGGAACCGGGAGATGGAAAAAGATGCTTGGTCGGTCCTCCTACTTCTAATTTGGCCGAAACACAAGTGGCTGTCACAATACAGTCCAGCCATGAGATAGATAGATTTTATAGATAGATACATAGATTACATAGATCAATAGATGCAATATACATTTGATAGATACGAATTACATAGATCAATAGATGCAATATACATATGATAGATACGAATTACATAGATCAATAAATGCAATATACATTTGATAGATACGAATTACATAGATCAAAAGATGCAATATACATTTGATCGATACGAATTACATAGTTCAATAGATGCAATATACATTTGATAGATACGAATTACATAGATCAATAGATGCAATATACATTTGATAGATACGAATTACATAGATCAATAGATGCAATATACATTTGATAGATACGAATTACATAGATCAATAGATGCAATATACATTTGATAGATACGAATTGCATAGATCAATAGATGCAATATACATTTGATAGATACGATTGATAGTTAGATAGATTTGATAGATAGATAAATAGATAGATTTGATAGATATATAATTTCCCAGACAAAGAATTACAAAGACGTGCGGTCTGTGACCCATGGTAAGGTTACTTCCTTTTGCACAATCGAGTACAGGTTGGGGTCCGGGATTGCCTTTTGTGCAAAGAAATTGTGGCCGGGTACCTTCCACTGCGGTGTCCCCTATCAGGGGACGTGTATATGGCATGGATTTTAGGAACCGGGAGATGGAAAAAGATGCTTGGACACCCAGTACAGGTCGTTCTCCTTCAGCCTTTTTATAAGAGGGTCCCCGACCCTCAACATGCACGACAGCATGAAAGACCCCATATGACATGACTTCCTTTTGCACAATCGAGTACAGGTATGGCATCGATTTTAGGAACCCAGAGATAATTTTTAGGAACCGGGAGATGGAAAAAGATGCTTGGACACCAAGTACAGGTCGTTCTCCTTCAGCCTTTTTATACGAGGGTCCCCGACCCTCAACATGCACGACAGGATGAAATACCCCATATGCCATGACTTCCTTTTGCACAATCGAGTACAGGTATGGCATCGATTTTAGGAACCCGGAGATATTTTTTAGGAACCGGGAGATGGAAAAAGATGCTTGGAAACCCAGTACAGGTCGTTCTCCTTCAGCCTTTTTATACGAGGGTCCCCGACCCTCAACATGCACGAAAGCATGAAAGACCCCATATGCCATGACTTCCTTTTGCACAATCGAGTACAGGTATGGCATCGATTTTAGGAACCCAGCGATAATTTTTAGGAACCGGGAGATGGAAAAAGATGCTTGGACACCAAGTACAGGTCGTTCTCCTTCAGCCTTTTTATACGAGGGTCCCCGACCCTCAACATGCACGACAGCATGAAAGACCCCATATGCCATGACTTCCTTTTGCACAATCGAGTACAGGTATGGCATCGATTTTAGGAACCCGGAGATAACTTTTAGGAACCGGGAGATGGAAAAAGATGATTGGACACCCAGTACAGGTCGTTCTCATTCAGCCTTTTAATAAGAGGGTCCCCGAACTTCAACAGGCACGACAGCATGAAAGACTCCATATGCCATGACTTCCTTTTGCACAATCGAGTACAGGTATGGCATCGATTTTAGGAACCCAGAGATATTTTTTAGGAACCGGGAGATGGAAAAAGATGCTTGGACACCCAGTACAGGTCGTTCTCCTTCAGCCTTTTTATAAGAGGGTCCCCGACCTTCAACATGCACAACAGCATGAAAGACCCCATATGCCATGACTTCCTTTTGCACAATTCGAGTACAGGTATGGCATCGATTTTAGGAACCCGGAGATAATTTTTAGGAACCGGGAGATGGAAAAAGATGCTTGGACACCCAGTACAGGTCGTTCTCCTTCAGCCTTTTTATATGAGGGTCCCTGACCCTCAACATGCACGACAGCATGAAATTTGGCCGAAACACAAGTGTCTGTCACAAAACAGTCCGGCCACGAGACAGATAGATTTGATAGATAGATACATAGATTACATAGATCAATAGATGCAATATACATTTGATAGATACGAATTACATAGATCAAAAGATGCAATATACATTTGATAGATACGAATTACATAGATCAAAAGATGCAATATACATTTGATAGATACGAATTACATAGATCAATGGATGCAATATACATTTGATAGATACGAATTACATAGATCAATAGATGCAATATACATTTGATAGATACGAATTACATCGATGAATAGTTGCAATATACATTTGATAGATACGAATTACATAGATCAAAAGATGCAATATACATTTGATAAATACAAATTACATAGATCGATAGATGCAATATACATTTGATAGATTTGAATTACATAGATCAATAGATGCAATATACATTTGATAGATACGAATTACATAGATCAATAGATGCAATATACATTTCATAGATACGATTTACATAGATCAATAGATGCAATATACATTTGATAGATACGAATTACATAGATCAATAGATGCAATATATATTTGATAGATACGATTGATAGTTAGATAGATTCGATAGATAGATAGATTTGATAGATATATAATTTCCCTGACAGAGAATTACAACAAGACGTGCAGTGTGGGACCCATGGTAAGGTTACCAGAGGCAGTTGCGCCGCCAGGGTACGTGTATATGGCATGGATTTTCGGAACCGGGAGATGGAAAAAGATGCTTGGTCGGTCCTCCTGCTTCAAATTTGGGGCACTGCGCGTGCAATCTATTGTGCCACCAGATATGAGTGGTGTGTTAAGTAGTACTATTCTTAGCAGTTTAATACCTGTTACTCCCCCTATCAAGGGGAGGTGTATATGGCATGGATTTTATGAACCGGGAGATGGAAAAAGATGCTTGGTCGGTCCTCCTACTTCTAATTTGGCCGAAACACAAGTGGCTGTCACAAAACAGTCCGGCCATGAGATAGATAGATTTGATAAATAGATACATAGATTACATAGATCAATAGATGCAATATACATTTGATTGATACGAATTACATAGATCAATAGATGCAATATACATATGATAGATACGAATTACATAGATCAATAGATGCAATATACATTTGATAGATACGAATTACATAGATCAAAAGATGCAATATACATTTGATAGATACAAATTACATAAATCAAAAGATGCAATATACATTTGATAGATACGAATTACATAGATCAATGGATGCAATATACATTTGATAGATACGAATTACATAGATCAATAGATGCAATATACATTTGATAGATACGAATTACATCGATCAATAGATGCAATATACATTTGATAGATACAAATTACATAGATCAAAAGATGCAATATACATTTGATAAATACAAATTACATAGATCGATAGATGCAATATACATTTGATAGATTTGAATTACATAGATCTATAGATGCAATATACATTTGATAGATACGAATTACATAGATCAATAGATGCAATATACATTTGATTGATACGATTTACATAGATCAATAGATGCAATATACATTTGATAGATACGAATTACATAGATCAATAGATGCAATATATATTTGATAGATACGATTGATAGTTAGATAGATTCGATAGATAAATAGATAGATTTGATAGATATATAATTTCCCTGACAGAGGATTACAACAAGTCGTGCGGTGTGGAACCCATGGTAAGGTTACCAGAGGCAGTTGCGCCGCCAGGGGACGTGTATATGGCATGTATTTTCGGAACCGGGAGATGGAAAAAGATGCTTGGTCGGTCCTCCTGCTTCAAATTTGGGGCACTGCGCGTGCAATCTATTGTGCCACCAGATATGAGTGGTGTGTAAAGTAGTACTATTCTTAGCAGTTTAATACCTGTTACTCCCCCTATCAGGGGAGGTGTATTTGGCATGGATTTTAGGAACCGGGAGATGGGAAAAGATGCTTGGTCGGTCCTCCTACTTCTAATTTGGCCGAAACACAAGTGGCTGTCACAAAACAGTCCGGCCATGAGATAGATAGATTTGATAGATAGATACATAGATTACATAGATCAATAGATGCAATATACATTGGATAGATACAAATTACATAGATCAATAGATGCAATATACATTTGATAGTTACGAATTACATAGATCAATAGATGCAATATACATATGATAGATACGTATTACATAGATCAATAGATGCAATATACATTTGATAGAAACGAATTACATAGATCAAAAGATGCAATATACATTTGATAGATACGAATTACATAGATCAATAGATGCAATATACATTTGATAGATACGAATTACATAGATCAATAGATGCAATATACATTTGATAGATACGAATTACATAGATCAATAGATGCAATATACATTTGATAGATACGAATTGCATAGATCAATAGATGCAATATACATTTGATAGATACGATTGATAGTTAGATAGATTTGATAGATAGATAAATAAATAGATAGATTTGATAGATATATAATTTCCCAGACAGAGAATTACAAAGACGTGCGGTCTGTGACCCATGGTAAGGTTACTTCCTTTTGCACAATCGAGTACAGGTTGGGGTCCGGGATTGCCTTTTGTGCAAAGAAATTGTGGCCGGGTACCTTCCACTGCGGTATGGAAAAAGATGCTTGGACACCCAGTACAGGTCGTTCTCCTTCAGCCTTTTTATACAAGGGTCCCCGACCCTGAACATGCACGACAGCATGAAAGACCCCATATGCCATGACTTCCTTTTGCACAATCGAGTACAGGTATGGCATCGATTTTAGGAACCCAGAGATAATTTTTAGGAACCGGGAGATGGAAAAAGATGCTTGGACACCAAGTACAGGTCGTTCTCCTTCAGCCTTTTTATATGAGGGTCCCCGACCCTCAACATGCACGACAGCATGAAAGACCCCATATGCCATGACTTCCTTTTGCACAATCGATTACAGTTATGGCATCGATTTTAGGAACCCGGAGATAATTTTTAGGAACCGGGAGATGGAAAAAGATGATTGGACACCCAGTACAGGTTGTTCTCCTTCAGCCTTTTTATAAGAGGGTCCCCGACCTTCAACAGGCACGACAGCATGAAAGACTCCATATGCCATGACTTCCTTTTGCACAATTGAGTACAGGTATGGCATCGATTTTAGGAACCCGGAGATATTTTTTAGGAACCGGGAGATGGAAAAAGATGCTTGGACACCCAGTACAGGTCGTTCTCCTTCAGCCTTTTTATAAGAGGGTCCCCGACCTTCAACATGCATGACAGCATGAAAGACCCCATATGCCATGACTTCCTTTTGCACAATCGAGTACAGGTATGGCATCGATTTTAGGAACCCGGAGATAATTTTTAGGAACCGGGAGATGGAAAAAGATGCTTGGATACCCAGTACAGGTCGTTCTCCTTCAGCCTTTTTATATGAGGGTCCCTGACCCTCAACATGCACGACAGCATGAAAGACCCCATATGCCATGACTTCCTTTTGCACAATCGAGTACAGGTATGGCATCGATTTTAGGAACCCAGAGATATTTTTTAGGAACCGGGAGATGGAAAAAGATGCCTGGACACCCAGTACAGGTCGTTCTCCTTCAGCCTTTTTATACGAGGGTCCCCGACCCTCAACATGCACGACAGCATGAAAGACCCCATATGCCATGACTTCCTTTTGCACAATCGAGTACAGGTATGGCATCGTTTTTAGGAACCCGGAGATATTTTTTAGGAACCGGGAGATGGAAAAAGATGCTTGGTCGGTCCTCCTACTTCAAATTTGGGGCACTGCGCATGCAATCTATTGTGCCACCAGATATGAGTGGTGTGTTAAGTAGTACTATTCTTAGCAGTTTAATCCCTGTTATGTGCCTTTTTTTTGGTTTGGGTTTTGAAGCCACAGTGCAGCACTAGAGGCCAGAAAAATTAGGCATGTACACATGCCTGAAAAATTAGGTATTGTTGCAGCCACTGCTGTAGCAGCAGTCAGAAAAATTGATATTTGTTTGACAGTTAGTGCCCTAAAACATTGCAGCTTGAACCCTAGTTGTTGACGGATAAGTCACGCAAGTCATCCGACATTCGAAGATAAAATACAGCAGCGTGTGGACCATTTTTAGCCCAAGGCAGCTCATCTCATCAGGCCTTTTTTACTCTAATGTATCGCCCAATGTCAGTCCATCGGGATCCATCCCTCATTCATTTTAATAAAGGTGAGATAATCAAGAATTTTTGACCTAGGCGACTTCTCTTCTCAGTGACAATACCTCCTGCTGCACTGAAGGTCCTTTCTGACAGGACACTTGAAGCGGGGCAGGCCAGAAGTTCGATTGCCCATTGGGATAGCTCAGGCCACAGGTCAAGCCTGCACACCCAGTAGTCAAGGGGTCCATCACTCCTCAGAGTGTCGAGATCCGCAGTTAATGCGAGGTAGTCTGCTACCTGTCGGTTGAGTCGTTCTCTGAGGCTGGATCCCGAAGGGCTGTGGCGATGCATAGGAGTTAAAAAGGTCCGCATGTCCTCCATCAACAACATGTCTGGAAAGCGTCCTGTCCTTGCCGGCGTGGTCATGGGAGGAGGAGGATTACTTTCATCTCTTCCCCTGTTAGATTCCCGTTGTGCTGTGACATCACCCTTATACGCTGTGTAAAGCATACTTTTTAATTTATTTTTTAACTGCTCCATCCTTTCCGACTTGCGGGAATTCTGTAACATTTCAGTTACTTTATGCTTATACCGGGGGTCTAGTAGCGTGGACACCCAGTACAGTTCGTTCTCCTTCAGCTTTTTTATACAAGTGTCCCTCAACAGGCACGACAGCATGAAAGACCCCATTTGCACAAGGTTGGATGCCGAGCTACTCATGTCCCGTTCCTCGTCCTCACTGATCTCACTGAAGGTACCTTCTTCCCCCCTGCCACGTACAACACCACGGGTACCAGATAGGTGACAACAACGAGCACCCTGGGATGCCTGTTGTGCTTGGTCTTCCTCCTCCTCCTCAAAGCCACATTCCTCCTCTGACTCCTCTTCCTCACAATCCTCTTCCTGCGTTGCCGCTGGTCCAGCAAGCGATGCTGATAAGGCTGTTTCTGGTGGTGATGGAGACCACAACTCTTCCTCTTCACGCTCATCTACGGCCTGATCCAGCACTCTTCGCAGGGCACGCTCCAGGAAGAAAACAAATGGTATGATTTTGCTGATGGTGCCTTCAGTGCGACTGACTAGGTTTGTCACCTCCTCAAAAGGACGCATGAGCCTACAGGCATTGCGCATGAGCGTCCAGTAACGTGGCAAAAAAATCCCCAGCTCCTCAGAGGCTGTCCTAGCACCCCGGTCATACAAATACTCGTTAACAGCTTTTCTCTTGTTAAGTGTATCCAGTCCACGGATGATCCATTACTTGTGGGATATTCTCCTTCCCAACAGGAAGTTGCAAGAGGATCACCCACAGCAGAGCTGCTATATAGCTCCTCCCCTAACTATCATATCCAGTCATTCTCTTGCAAGCCTCAACCAAAATGGAGGTCGTAAGAGGAGTGTGAAAACTACTTGTTCATTATGTTTGAAAGCCATGGTGGAGCCCCATAGGAGAATGTGTACTAAATGTATTGATTTCACCTTAAACAGTAAAGATCAGTCTTTAACTATAAAAGAAATATCACCAGAAGATTCTGACGAGGGGGAAGTTATGCCGACTAACTCTCCCCACGTGTCAGACCCTTTGCCTCCCGCTCAGGGGATGCACGCTAATATGGCGCCAATTACATCAGGGACGCCCATAGCGATTACCTTGCAGGACATGGCTGCAATCATGAATAATACCCTGTCAGAGGTATTATCCAGGTTGCCTGAATTAAGAGGCAAGCGTTATTGCTCTGGGGTTAGGAGAAATACAGAGCGCGCAGATGCTGTAAGGGCCATGTCTGATACTGCGTCACAATATGCAGATCATGAGGACGGAGAGCTTCAGTCTGTGGGTGACATCTCTGATTCGGGGAAACCTGATTCAGAGATTTCTCATTTTAAATTTAAGCTTGAGAACCTCCGTGTGTTGCTTGGGGAGGTATTAGCTGCTCTGAATGACTGTAACACAGGTGCAGTACCAGAGAAATTGTGTAGGCTGGATAAATAGTATGCGGTACCGGTGTGTACTGATGTTTTTCCTATACCTAAAAGGCTTACAGAAATTATTAGCAAGGAGTGGGATAGACCGGGGGTGCCTTTTTCCCCACCTCCTATTCTTAGAAAAATGTTTCCAATAGACGCCACTACACGGGACTTATGGCAGACGGTCCCTAAGGTGGAGGGAGCAGTTTCTACTTTAGCAAAGCGTACTACTATCCCGGTTGAGGACAGTTGTGCTTTTTCAGATCCAATGGATAAAAAATTGGAGGGTTACCTTAAGAAAATGTTTATTCAACAAGGTTTTATTTTACAGCCCCTTGCATGCATTGCGCCTGTCACGCCGCGGCGGCATTCTGGTTTGAGGCCCTGGAAGAGGCCATCCATACAGCTCCATTGACTGAAATTATTGACAAGCTTAGAACACTTAAAGGGACACTGTACCCAAATTTTTTCTTTTGTGATTCAGATAGAGCATGCAATTTTAAGCAACTTTCTAATTTACTCCTATTTTCAAATGTTCTTTATTCTCTTGGTATCTTTATTTGAAATGCAAGAATGTAAGTTTAGATGCCGGCCCATTTTTGGTGAACAACCTAGGTTGTCCTTGCTGATTGGTGGATAAATGCATTCACTAATCAAAAACTGCTGTCCAGAGTTCTGAACCTAGAAAAAAGCTTAGATGCCTTCTTTTTCATATAAAGATAGCAAGAGAACGAAGAAAAATTGATAATAGGAGTAAATTAGAAAGTTGCTTAAAATTGCATGCTCTATCTGAATCACAAAAGAAAATTTTTGGGTACAGTGTCCCTTTAAGTTAGCTAACTCATTTGTTTCTGATGCCATTGTTCATTTGACTAAACTAACGGCTAAGAATTCCGGATTCGCCATCCAAGCGCGTAGGGCGCTATGGCTTAAATCCTGGTCAGCTGACGTGACTTCGAAGTCTAAATTACTCAACATTCCTTTCAAGGGGCAGACCTTATTCGGGCCTGGTTTGAAGGAAATTATTGCTGACTTTACTGGAGGTAAGGGTCACACCCTTCCTCAGGACAGGGCCAAAGCAAAGGCCAAACAGTCTAATTTTTGTGCCTTTCGAAATTTCAAGGCAGGTGCAGCATCAACTTCCTCCGCTTCAAAACAAGAGGGAACCTTTGCTCAATCTAAGCAGGCCTGGAAACCTAACCAGTCCTGGAACAAAGGCAAGCAGGCCAGAAAGCCTGCTGCTGCCTCTAAGACAGCATGAAGGAACGGCCCCCTATCTGGCGACGGATCTAGTAGGGGGCAGACTTTCTCTCTTCGCCCAGGCGTGGGCAAGAGATGTTCAGGATCCCTGGGCGTTGGAGATCATATCTCAGGGATATCTTCTGGACTTCAAAGCTTCCCCTCTACAAGGGAGATTTCATCTTTCAAGGCTATCTGCAAATCAGATAAAGAAAGAGGCATTCCTACGCTGTGTGCAAGACCTCCTAGTTATGGGAGTGATCCATCCAGTTCCGCGGACGGAACAAGGACAGGGTTTTTATTCAAATCTGTTTGTGGTTCCCAAAAAAGAGGGAACCTTCAGACCAATTTTGGATCTAAAGATCTTAAACAAATTCCTCAGAGTTCCATCTTTCAAAATGGAAACTATTCGGACCATCCTACCCATGATCCAAGAAGGTCAGTACATGACCACAGTGGACTTAAAGGATGCCTACCTTCACATACCGATTCACAAAGATCATCATCGGTTTCTAAGGTTTGCCTTTCTAGACAGGCATTACCAATTTGTAGCTCTTCCCTTCGGGTTGGCTACAGCCCCAAGAATCTTTACAAAGGTTCTGGGCTCACTTCTGGTGGTTCTAAGACCGTGAGGCATAGCGGTGGCTCCGTATCTAGACGACATCCTGATACAGGCGTCAAGCTTTCAAGTTGCCAAGTCTCATACAGAGATAGTTCTGGCATTTCTAAGGTCGCACGGGTGGAAAGTGAACGAGGAAAAGAGTTCTCTATCCCCACTCACAAGAGTCTCCTTCTTAGGGACTCTTATAGATTCTGTAGAAATGAAAATTTACCTGACGGAGTCCAGGTTATCAAAACTTCTAAATGCTTGCCGTGTTCTTCACTCCATTCCGCGCCCTTCTGTAACTCAATGTATGCAGGTAATCGGCTTAATGGTAGCGGCAATGGACATAGTGCCATTTGCGCGCCTTCATCTCAGACCGCTGCAATTATGCATGCTGAGTCAGTGGAATGGGAATTACACAGATTTGTCCCCTCTGCTAAATCTGGATCAAGAGACCAGAGATTCTCTTCTCTGGTGGTTGTCTCGGGTACACCTGTCCAAGGGTATGACCTTTCGCAGGCCAGATTGGACAATTGTAACAACAGATGCCAGCCTTCTAGGTTGGGGTGCAGTCTGGAATTCCCTGAAGGCACAGGGATCGTGGACTCAGGAGGAGAAACTCCTTCCAATAAATATTCTGGAGTTAAGAGCGATATTCAATTCTCTTCTGGCTTGGCCTCAGTTAGCAACACTGAGGTTCATCAAATTTCAGTCGGACAACATCACGACTGTGGCTTACATCAACCATCAAGGGGGAACCAGGAGTTCCCTAGCGATGTTAGAAGTCTCAAAAATAATTCGCTGGGCAGAATACCACTCTTGCCACCTGTCAGCAATCCATATCCCAGGCGTGGAGAACTGGGAGGCGGATTTTCTAAGTCGTCAGACTTTCCATCCGGGGGAGTGGGAACTCCATCCGGAGGTGTTTGCTCAGTTGATTCATCATTGGGGCAAACCAGAGTTGGATCTCATGGCGTCTAGCCAGAACGCCAAGCTTCCTTGTTACGGATCCAGGTCCAGGGACCCAGAAGCAATGCTGATAGATGCGCTAGCAGCGCCTTGGTTCTTCAACCTGGCTTATGTGTTTCCATTGTTTCCTCTGCTCCCTCGACTGATTGCCAAAATCAAACAGGAGAGAGCATCGGTGATTCTGATAGCACCTGCGTGGCCATGCAGGACTTGGTATGCAGACCTAGTGGACATGTCATCCTTTCCACCATGGACTCTGCCTCTAAGACAGGACCTTCTGATACAAGGTCCTTTCAATCATCCAAATCTAATTTCTCTGAGACTGACTGCATGGAGATTGAATGCTTGATTCTATCAAAGCGTGGCTTCTCCGAGTCAGTCATTGATACTTTAATACAAGCACGAAAGCCTGTTACCAGGAAAATCTACCACAAGATATGGAATAAATATCTTTATTGGTGTGAATCCAAGACTTACTCATGGAGTAAAGTTAGGATTCCTAGAATATTGTCTTTTCTCTAAGAGGGCTTGGACAAAGGATTATCAGTTAGTTCCTTAAAGGGATAGATTTCTGCTCTGTCTATTCTTTTGCACAAGCGTCTGGCAGAGGTTCCAGACGTCCAGGCATTTTGCCAGGCTTTGGTTAGATTTAAGCCTGTGTTTAAACCTGTTGCTCCCCCGTGGAGCTTAAACTTGGTTCTTAAGGTTCTTCAAGGAGTTCCGTTTGAACCCCTTCATTCCATTGATATTAAACTTTTATCTTGGAAAGTTCTGTTTTTGATGGCTATTTCCTCGGCTCGGAGAGTCTCTGAGCTATCTACCTTACAATGTGATTCTCCCTATCTGATTTTTCATGCAGATAAGGTAGTTCTGCGTACCAAACCTGGGTTTTTACCTAAGGTGGTTTCTAACAAGAATATCAATCAAGAGATTGTTGTTCCATCGTTGTGCCCTAATCCTTCTTCAAAGAAGGAACGTCTTTTACATAATCTGGACGTAGTCCGTGCCTTGAAGTTTTACTTACAAGCTACTAAGGATTTTCGTCAAACATCTTTCCTGTTTGTCGTTTACTCTGGACAGAGGAGAGGTCAAAAAGCTTCGGCAACCTTTCTTTCCTTTTGGCTTCGGAGCGTAATAAGCCTAGCCTATGAGACTGCTGGACAGCAGCCCCCTGAAAGGATTACAGCTCATTCTACTAGAGCTGTGGCTTCCACCTGGGCCTTCAAAAATGAGGCCTCTGTTGAACAGATTTGCAAGGCTGCGACTTGGTCTTTGCTTCACACTTTTTCAAAATTTTACAAATTTGATACTTTTGCTTCTTCGGAGGTTGTGTTTGGGAGAAAGGTTCTTCAGGCAGTGGTTCCTTCCGCTTAATCCTGCCTTGTCCCTCCCATCATCCGTGTACTTTAGCTTTGGTATTGGTATCCCACAAGTAATGGATGATCCGTGGACTGGATACACTTAACAAGAGAAAATATAATTTATGCTTACCTGATAAATGTATTTCTCTTGTAGTGTATCCAGTCCACGGCCCGCCCTGTCCTTTTAAGGCAGGTCTAAATTTTAATTAAACTACAGTCACCACTGCACCCTATGGTTTCTCCTTTCTCTGTTTGTTTTCGGTTGAATGACTGGATATGATAGTTAGGGGAGGAGCTATATAGCAGCTCTGCTGTGGGTGATCCTCTTGCAACTTCCTTTTGGGAAGGAGAATATCCCACAAGTAATGGATGATCCGTGGACTGGATACACTACAAGAGAAATAAATTTATCAGGTAAGCATAAATTATGTTTTTCTTGTTGGAGCAGGTGGTCGAACATTAGGAGTGTTGAATTCCAACGTGTCGGCCTGTCACAAATCAAGCGCCTCACTGGCAGATTGTTTCGTCACTGGATATCTGACAAGTGCGCCCTGGCCGTGTAGGAACGCTTGAAATGGCCACACACCTTCCTGGCCTGCTTCAGGATGTCTTGTAAGCCTGGGTACTTATGCACAAAGTGTTGTACAATCAGATTACACACATGTGCCATGCACGGCACATGTGTCAACTTGCCCAATTTCAATGCCGCCACAAAATTACTTCCATTGTCAGAAACAACTTTGTCAATCTCCAGTTGGTGCGGAGTCAGCCACTGATCCACCTGTGCGTTCAGGGCGGACAGGAGTGCTGGTGCGATGGGACTCTCTGCTTTCAGGCAAGTCAACCCCAAGACGGCGTGACACTGCCGTATCCGGGATGTTGAATAGTACCTGGGGAGCTGGGGGGGGTGCCGTTGATGTGGATCAAGATCCAGCAGCAGAAGAGAACTCAGCCGAGGAAGAGGTTATGGAAGAGGATGGAGTAGGAGGAGTAGAGGAGGTAGCAGCAGGCCAACTCCTCTGCAGAGCCACGCATTCCATGCTTGTCAGCTGTCAGCAGGTTTACCCAATGCGCAGTTTAGGTGATATACCTGCCCTGACCATGCTTTGCAGACCAGCTATCAGTGGTCAGATGGACCCTTGCCCCAACGCTGTGTGCCAGACATGCTATTACTTCCTTTCGCACAATCGAGTACAGGTTGGGGATTGCCTTTTGTGAAAAGAAATTTCAGCTGGGTACCTTCCACTGCGGTGTCCTAATAGATACAAATTTTTTGAATGCCTCAGACTCCACCAGCTTGTATGGTAAAAGCTGGCGGGCTAAGAGTTCAGACAAGCCAGCTGTCAGACGCCGGGCAAGGGGGTGACTTTGGGAAATTGGCTTCTTACACTCAAACATGTCCTTGACAGACACCTGACTGTGGGCAGATGACCAGGAACTGCTATGGAAGAGAGACTGAGTGGCGGATGGTTGAGAGGGGGCAAGGAGTACACCAGTGGTTGACGTGGCTGAAGATGCTGGACCAGGAGGAGGATGGCGGCTTTGAGTTTGTGTACTGCTTCTACTCATGTGTTCATCCCATCGACGTTTGTGATGTGAGACCATGTGCCTTTGCAAAGCAGTTGTACCTAGGTGGGTGTTGGACTTCCCATGACTCAGTTTCTTTTGGCACAGGTTGCAAATGGCATCGCTGTTGTCAGAGGCAGACACACAAAAAAAATGCCACACTGCTGAGCTCTGCGATGACGGCATTCTGGTTGTGGCAACAGCATGCGTTGATTGGCGTGCTGTCTGGCTGACCCCGGGTGCCGATGCATGCTGTCTGACTGTGCCACTATCTCCTTGCGATGGCCTTCTAGCGGGCACTCACGTGACTTCCACTGACGCATCATCATCAACCGCTTCACTTGTATGTGACAAATCAACAAAGGAAGCAGCAGCGGGTACAACATCACCATCATCATCACACCGTACGTCCATGTCTGTAATGCTGCCTGACTGAGACATAACACTGTTATCTACATCCTCTGTCAATGATGGTTGCGCATCACTCATTTCTTCCAACTGATGTGTCAATAACTCCTCTGACAGATCAAGTGAAGCAGCTGTGGTGCTAGTGTTGGTGGTGGCGGCAGGCAGGCGAGTGGCACTGGTCACTTGAGAGGTGCCCGAAGCTAAGCTGGAGGTGGATGGTGCGTCAAGGTTCTGAGCGGAAGCTGTAGAAGATTGGGGGTCCTGTGTCAGCCAGTCAACTAGGTCCTCCTCAGAACTTTTCCCGTTCATGGCACGTGGCCTCTGAACACTGTGCATTATTGTAGGGTCAAAGGGACTCACAGCACCACGACGGCACCTGCGGGGTGGCCTGCTTCTGCCTGTCATTTTTTTTAAATGTAGACCTACACTACTATTAAACAAAATATGAGTGGTGCCACTGGGCAAGTGGGCACAGTATACGCTGTGAGTCTGACACAAAAAATCAGACTGATGTTTCACAATCCAAAAAGTTTATTTTTTTTAAATGTACACTTACACTACTATTAAACAAGATATGAGTGGTGGCACTGGGCAAGTGGGCACAGTATACGCTGTGAGCCTGACACTAAAAAGCAGATTGATGTTTCACAGTCAAAATTTTTTATTTTTTAAATATTTAAACTACTGTTACAACAAATATGAGTGGTGCTACTAACTTGGCAAGTGGGCCTGGCACACACGCTGGCAGGCAAGCAACTGCAATAAGATTACACTAGCAGAATGATGCTTCACAGTCAAAAAAGTTTTTTTTAAAATATTTACACTACTGTTATAACAAATATGATTGGTGGCACTAGTTGGCAAGTGGGCCTGGCACACACGCTGGCAGGCAGGCAACTGCAATTAGATTACACTAGCTGACTGATGTTTCACAGTCAATTTTTTTTTTTAAATATTTACACTACTGTTACAACAAATATGAGTGGTGGCACTAACATGGCAAGTGGGCCTGGCACACACGCTGGCAGGCAGGCAACTTCAAATAGATTACACTAGCAGACTGATGTTTCACAGTCAAAAAACTTTTTTTTTTTAAATATTTACACTACTGTTACAACAGATATGAGTGGTGGCACTAGTTGGCAAGTGGGCCTGGCACACACGCTGGCAGGCAGGCAACTGCAATTAAATAACACTAGCTGACTGATGTTTCACAGTCAAAAAAGTTTTTTTTTAAATATTTACACTACTGTTACAACAAATATGATTGGTGGCAATAGTTGGCAAGTGAGTCTGGCACACACGCTGGCAGGCAGGCAACTGCAATTAGATTGCACTAGCAGACTGGTGTTTCACTCTGTCAATGATGGTTGCGCATCACTCATTTCTTCCAACTGATGTGTCAATAACTCCTCTGACAGATCAAGTGAAGCAGCTGTGGTGCTAGTGTTGGTGGTGGCGGCAGGCAGGCGAGTGGCACTGGTCACTTGAGAGGTGCCCGAAGCTAAGCTGGAGGTGGATGGTGCGTCAAGGTTCCGAGCGGAAGCTGTAGAAGATTGGGGGTCCTGTGTCAGCCAGTCAACTAGGTCCTCCTCAGAACTTTTCCCGTTCATGGCACGTGGCCTCTGAACACTGTGCATTATTGTAGGGTCAAAGGGACTCACAGCACCACGATGGCACCTGCGGGGTGGCCTGCTTCTGCCTGTCATTTTTTTTTAAATGTAGACCTACACTACTATTAAACAAAATATGAGTGGTGCCACTGGGCAAGTGGGCACAGTATACGCTGTGAGTCTGACACAAAAAATCAGACTGATGTTTCACAATCCAAAAAGTTTATTTTTTTTAAATGTACACTTACACTACTATTAAACAAGATATGAGTGGTGGCACTGGGCAAGTGGGCACAGTATACGTTGTGAGCCTGACACTAAAAAGCAGACTGATGTTTCACAGTCAAAAATGTTTATTTTTTAAATATTTAAACTACTGTTACAACAAATATGAGTGGTGCTACTAACTTGGCAAGTGGGCCTGGCACACACGCTGGCAGGCAAGCAACTGCAATAAGATTACACTAGCAGAATGATGCTTCACAGTCAAAAAAGTTTTTTTTTAAATATTTACACTACTGTTATAACAAATATGATTGGTGGCACTAGTTGGCAAGTGGGCCTGGCACACACGCTGGCAGGCAGGCAACTGCAATTAGATTACACTAGCTGACTGATGTTTCACAGTTAAATTTTTTTTTAAAATATTTACACTACTGTTACAACAAATATGAGTGGTGGCACTAACATGGCAAGTGGGCCTGGCACACACGCTGGCAGGCAGGCAACTTCAAATAGATTACACTAGCAGACTGATGTTTCACAGTCAAAAAACTTTTTTTTAAAAAATATTTACACTACTGTTACAACAGATATGAGTGGTGGCACTAGTTGGCAAGTGGGCCTGGCACACACGCTGGCAGGCAGGCAACTGCAATTAAATTACACTAGCAGACTGATGTAAAAGTTTTTTTAAAAAACATTTACACTAATGTTACAACAGATATGGGTGGTGGCACTGAGGATGGAAGTAGGCACAGTATATGCTGTGAGCCTGGCACACAGGCTGGCACTAGTGGCAGGCTGGCCTGGAAACTAAAATTAAATAACACTAGCAGACTGATGTAAAAGTTTTTTTTTTTAAATTTACACTAATGTTACAACAGATATGAGTGATGGCACTGAGGATGGAAGTAGGCACAGTATATGCTGTGAATCTGACACACAGGCTGGCACTAGTGGCAGGCTGGCCTGGCAACTAAAATTAAATAACACTAGCAGACTGATGTAAAAGTTTTTTTTTTAAAAAATGTACACTAATGTTACAACAGGTATGAGTGGTGGCACTGAGGATGGAAGTAGGCACAGTATATGCTGTGAGCCTGACACACAGGCTGGCACTAGTGGCAGGCTGGCCTGGCAACTAAAATGAAATAACACTAGCAGACTGATGTAAAAGTTTTTTTTTTAAAAAAAATTACACTAATGTTACAACAGATATGAGTGGTGGCAATGAGGATGGAAGTAGGCACAGTATATGCTGTGAGCCTGACACACAGGCTGGCACTAGTGGCAGGCTGGCCTGGCAACTAAAATTAAATAACACTAGCAGACTGATGTAAAAGTTTTTTTAAAAAAAGTTACACTAATGTTACAACAGATATGAGTGGTGGCACTGAGGAAGTAGGCACAGTATATGCTGCGAGCCTGACACACAGGCTGGCACTAGTGGCAGGCTGGCCTGGCAACTAAAATGAAATAACACTAGCAGACTGATGTAAAAGTTTTTTTAAAAAAATTTACACTAATGTTACAACAGATATGAGTGATGGCACTGAGGATGGAAGTAGGCACAGTATATGCTGTGAATCTGACACACAGGCTGGCACTAGTGGCAGGCTGGCCTGGTAACTAAAATTAAATAACACTAGCAGACTGATGTAAAAGTTTTTTTTTAAAAAATGTACACTAATGTTACAACAGGTATGAGTGGTGGCACTGAGGATGGAAGTAGGCACAGTATATGCTGTGAGCCTGACACACAGGCTGGCACTAGTGGCAGGCTGGCCTGGCAACTAAAATGAAATAACACTAGCAGACTGATGTAAAAGTTTTTTTAAAAAAAAATTACACTAATGTTACAACAGATATGAGTGGTGGCAATGAGGATGGAAGTAGGCACAGTATATGCTGTGAGCCTGACACACAGGCTGGCACTAGTGGCAGGCTGGCCTGGCAACTAAAATTAAATAACACTAGCAGACTGATGTAAAAGTTTTTTTTAAAAAAATTTTACACTAATGTTACAACAGATATGAGTGGTGCCACTGAGGATGGAAGTAGGCACAGTATATGCAGTGAGCTTGACACACAGGCTGGCACTAGTGGCAGGCTGGCCTGGCAACTAAAATTAAATAACACTAGCAGACTGATGTAAAAGTTTTTTTAAAAAAAATTACACTAATGTTACAACAGATATGAGTGGTGGCACTGAGGATGGAAGTAGGCACAGTATATGCTGTGAGCCTGACACACAGGCTGGCACTAGTGGCAGGCTGGCCTGGCAACTGAAATTAGATTACACTAGCAAACTGATGTAAAAGTTTTTTTTTTTTAATTTACACTAATGTTACACCAGATATGAGTGGTGGCACAGTGCAATTAGGCACAGTATATGCTGTGAGCCTGATACACAAGCCTGCTGGCAACTGAAATTAGATTACACTAGCAAACTGATGTAAAAGTTTTTTTTTTTAATTTACACTAATGTTACACCAGATATGAGTGGTGGCAGTGAGCAAGTAGGCACAGTATATGCTGTGAGCCTCACACACAGGCTGAGAGGCAGGCAAATGCAATTAGATTACAAAAAAAAAACAAAAAAAAAAAACGATTGAGATCAGATGAGTCCTTCAGGACTGTAGTGGACACTGAATACACTAGCCTAGCTATCAATTTCCCTATAAAATCAGCAACAGCAGCACTATCACTCCTCTCACTAAGAATGCAGGATCAGAATGAATCTAAAATGGCTGCTGCCCAGGAGCTGGGAGGGTCTTGGAGGGAGTGTCTGCTGCTGATTGGCTGAAATGTGTCTGCAGACTGTGAGATACAGGGTCAAAGTTTACTCAATGATGACGAATAGGGGGCGGATCGAACATCGCATATGTTCGCCCGCCGCGGCGAACGCGAACAAGCTAAGATCGCCGGGAACTGTTCTCCGGCGAACTGTTCACGACATCACTAGTTATAATGAAAACTTGATACTGATGTACAGTTCTTTAGCAAAGCCTGTTAGATAGGATTGGTGAATTTTCCCAGTAGTTCACACACATTCAGATAACCCCTTAGTGGAAAATACAAATATACTTTGTCAAAATTATGTGAATGAAAAACGGAAACCACCGCTCAAATGAATAAAAAATAACATTTATTGAAATATATTAAAAAATGTATAGAACAGCAAGCCACCTATAATAATAGCAAGGGGAAGTGCAGCACATGGGCTTACGCGTTTCGGCAAACTGCTGTAATCATAGCCTGTTTTGTGCTTTGGCCCCTGGACTTAAAAACCCTTAAAAATAAGCTGATTAGATATTTGGAAAGCGCCTCCCCTCACAATAACCTGTGCTTCAAAGTTGATGCCAGAAATTGTTTACATGCTTTATGTATAATTGCTCTGCATATTATTCATATAAATCTGTTAAATAAATGTCATTAACATATTAAGGACATGTTAGACCACAGATAAATAGTAAGGGGAATAAAACATCTGATCACATGAATTTGAACTATATGTATAAGTGAGACGCTGAGACTATATGAACATGCCTAGAAAACCTAGGACACATTTGTATCTGCAGATAACATATGTAATGCAAAACACTGAAAATAATAAAATACATATATTGAATACGCAGAACCAAACAAAACCAACACCAAAAATGATATATACTGGCAATGTTCTATTTAGAATCCTAGATGAGAATTAATATATTCCTGTAAATCTTATACACATTCGCATAAACCAGTTATATGTAAAGACGGTCATTGCCACTTGAGTGTGGATTTGAATGAGTAGGTATTACTCTATATGCAAAGTGTGTTCTGAGTATACCAGTCTGATTGTAGACGCTAGTAGATATGGATTATACATAAAATAAAAAAAATGAATCAAGTTTCTAAAGAGAAAATATATCCATATAAACAATAATATATATATATATATATATATATATATATATATATATATATATATATATATATATATATATATATAAATAAAAATAAATAGATGTAAATACTGGATGTATACTAGAAGGACTGGTATAAGTCAAGAGAAAGGGGTAAATTTGTTAATTAGGTAATATCTTGAATTGCGACCTTCTGTAAATCTTCTCCTAAGCCTAAGCATCCAGAAGGCCTCTATTTTAGCCAAAAGCTTTTCTATGTCCCCACCTCTCTTAGGTAGTTTCACTTGTTCTTTTTAACACCATTTGAATGTGTGTAGTTCTCCAAGGTGGTTTTCAACAAAATGGCGTACCAAAGGGGTAGTCGATTTCCCCCGTGTTATATTGGAAATGTGTTCTCGAATGCATGATTTGTGTGCCTGACCCCGGCTCGTCTGACTACTTGCTTTGGTTCCTGACCTGGCTCGTCTGACTATCTGCTCTGGCTGTGACTCCTGGCTTGTCATTTAGATTTTTTAATAAAAGTGTGATTAATTTAACATTTTATGTCTTGGTCTGGTTTCTGGTACTATAACAATTGCGTTCCAAAGGTTCCTGTAAAGGTGGCTGCCTTTATTCAATGTGTTCAAGACTTAGAAAAGTTCAGAAAATATGTATGGTTTAATGAAAACTTGATACTAATGTACAGTTCTTTAGCAAAGTCTGTTAGATAGGATTGGTGAATTTCCCCAGTAGTTAATACACATTCAGATAACTCCTTAATGGATAATACAAATATTATTATTATTATAAGGAGTAGATGGTGAAAGAGTTCGCCTTAGGGGTTTTTCTACCCTGTTTTGAAGCCTTAGCTTGCCTGGCGACAGAGTAATCAAAGCCAACTCACACGCTAATAACAATCCCCAAATTATATGAGATGCCATAATAGGCAAACACATACCTCCATTCAGCCTTTGTTTGGCATCAGGAAGGGTCTCTCAGATCTGCAGCTGGATGCCCAAATCCTTTGTGCACACTTTGGGGCTTCCATTCTATCCGCTTAAACCGCCTGTCACGCAGGTTTGATGCTCCCGGTTACCTTGATCCGTCTGTTGATGACGTAATCCTGGGGGTGTGTGTCTATCAACCAATCATGGTAGCAGCAGGCCAGTGAGCGTGGTAAGTTGGTTAGATAAGTTTAGGAATGAAAAAAGAAACCACTGCTCAAATGAATAAAAAATAACATTTATTGAAATACTTTAAAAAATGTATAGTACAGCAAGCCACCTATAAAAATAGCAAGAGGAAGCGCAGGACACGGGCTTACGGGTTTCAGCAAACTGCCATAATCATAGCCTGTTTTGTGCTTTGGCCCCTGGCCTTAAAAACCCTTCAAAATAAGCTGATTGGATATTCGGATAGCACCTCCCCTCACAATCACCTGTGCGGCAAAGTTGATGCCTGAAATTGTTTACATGCTTTATGTATAATTGCTCTGCATATTATTCATATTAATCTGTTAAATAAATGTCATTAACATATAAAATACATGTTGGATCACAGATAAATAGTAAGGGGAATAAAACATCTGATCACATGAATTCAGGGCCGGATTGGGCAGCCGGGATACCGGGAAAAATCCTGGTGGGCCGCTGGCCGGCAGCTCAGCTGGGCTGGCTGACTGCTGCTGTGCTGTATAAATTATATTTTTGCTTGCTTGTTGCGAGATTGTGGCCGCAAATCATTCATTCACCCAGACACTGTGACTGAGTCTGTGTCTGTCACTCACACAGACAGTCACAGGCTCAGTCTCTGTCACAGCAGCAGTGTCCACAGCCACACTGGGCCAGGGAGGAGTCGGAGGACTCAGGAATCATGTGCGGGCCGGGTCAGGTGGGGCGGCCCGGCGGCTTACATGACGAGTCAGGGGGTGGAGCGGACCTATGTGGATTGTGCCCTATGAGTCAAATGCAGAGACACTGACTCTCTCCCTGGCGGTGCTCGACTCTCTTCTCCCCGGCTCCAGCTGCGTCCTCCCTGCCCGCTTCTCTCCACTCTGTGCCTCATACACACCGGCCTGCCTCATCCTGCTCGGTGGGACCCATGGATTCAGCTTCCCGCAACAACACATGTGAGTACCGCCTGAGGCGCGGGTCTGATACTGGTGATATAGCTGCAGCTACAGATCTAATACTGGAGTATGCCTGATATAGCATAGCGATACCTAATACACAACCTTACGAGAAAGGATAAAACTGATAAACACAAAATCTTCAAAGGTGTACATTTTGTCACAAGCTACAGTGCCTAGTTTCCCCAGATTGCAAATATAGTACGGAAACATTTTCATATTTTGGCCACTAATGACAAATTAACAGATTTAGTACAAAATAGAATCAGGTGTAGCTCTAGGAAATGTCCTACATTAGGGTTTTTGTTTTCTCCCACTCAACTAAAAATAGAAGACACCAATACAAACACATGGATGAGCAGTACAGGCATGTACTGCTCGTCTGTCAGAGGACCATTCGGAAGATCGCCTATTTCTTCTTCAATCTCATGGATGGAAGATAAACTTAGAAAAGAGTTATCTCATTCCCAGTACCATGGTGTGTAACAAAAACAAGGGCCATAGAAATAAATCGCACCTTTTAGGGATATATACACATACCTTCTTTGATACTTCCCTAAACAAAGGTTTACTTGCAGAAGAACGGCATTTTGTCTCTACCGTTTTCCGATGGGACATGGACTTTGTCTCTCTCCAGTTCAGCATTGCACTTCTTCCAGCTGAGGTTACATGACAAGCGCTGGGAGTGGTAACTAAATTTTATCCTGTGTCACCAGTTTAAGGTGGACTCATATGTTGATAAAGATGAACTGTTTAATGCTTTAAATGCTGGACTGTCATCATATTGGTTAATCCGTGTATAGACAAGTTCACATTGTCCCTAAAGCTGTATTTTACTTTGTTAAGATATGACCCTGTTTACTATGAGGATGTACATAGATCCTTTATATATACAAAATTAACTATTCATGACACCAGATGCTATTGGCTATAGTGGTGCCCTCTGAATTAGGTGTTGTACATACCCCTTTACAGGATATACCTTTTCTATCTTCTTGTCCATTTCTACATACATGCATGTCAAATGTTTTATGTGTACAGTTATCAGCTAATGAGCATAGATCCTCACAGATCACCAAGGTAACCAGATTTTCACCAGAGACGTGAAGCTACCCTCTGGTGGAGGTGTTGCCTAACTGATTTCTAAGGTTGTATAAATGTGCGATTTATTTACATTACCGTAATCTCACAAACTTTTATATATGCATGTATTGGTGAATATTGGAATCCAGTATCTATAACTATAGACAAGCATAGATCCTCACGGATCACTATGGAGGCCGCTTCTTCACTTTTATTGCAAAGCCTTCCCTGGTGGAGGTGTTGCGTTGTCTATAGCTTTGAAATTCACTAGTAATGTTTTCAGGTAAATCTATGTCCACTTGCATACTATGGTATTTAAGCAATGGTTATAATGGTTCATTATCTTGATGTATACATTCGAGAAACTGGGCACTGTAGTCACTTTGATTATATTTTCTAGGATGTTTAGTCCTTCTTTATTACTTATTATCTAAGAATAAAATAAGTGTGCTGAAATCCCTATCTTGTAAGTAGTTACTTATTGGGTGTCTACTTTTTCTTTCTTATTTTCAAGCTTTGAAATAGTAAGAGGGCTCGTGCCTCTATTTGGAATTTGGGTAGTGATAGAAATAATAATATGTCAGGAGTGTTGGGGATAGTAGTTTCTAGTATCTCTGACATTGCAAGTAGAACTTCTATCCAGAAGTTTCTCAGTTTTGGGCAAAACCACCAAATGTGAAGAAGAGAACCCCCTTCTCCACAACCTCTCCAACATGTTGTGCTCAGGGAAGGGTATATCTTGTGTAGTCTTGTCAGTGTTAAATACCATCTATATAGGAGTTTAACATGTGATTCCTTTATAGTGGCCAAAACCGAAGAGCGTTAAATCCATTTAAAGGATCTCGTCCATGTATTATGGTCTATTTTTGTCTCTAGCTCCCTACTCCATTGATATGTATATGTGGGTAAGGTAGATGCATCTGGCATGAGAATAATTTTGTATAGAGTTGAAATAAGGTGTCTTGGTGTATTTTTCTTTCAAATGGAGTGAGTTTCCTATTTAGTTCTTTCTTATGTTTGTGATGTGATACGAAGTGAATGAGTTGATGATAATGAAGCCGAGAGGTAAATATACCACCATGACTATCTTGTAGTTGAGCATGTGTTTTAAGACACCCATTGTCTATTATACCGTAGAGTGATCCTTTGAAATAAATGAATTATAACAAAGACTCTATATTTCTTAGGGTCTGTTTGCTATACCCTTTAGTGATATGCTAATATTCCTCTTAATAATCCCTTATGGATTATTATACCCACTATAAAATAATAACACACAATCACTATCTTAATTAAACTACTTGTAAGTACATTAACTCACAAGTCATACTCCAGCAATACAAAACTTTATTATAATGAGGCTAAATAAACATTAATTACAATATGCAGATTAAATATAATTACACATATGCAGATCACTTATAAATACACAGCACTGAACTAAACATCAATATTACACTAATACATTTGCCCATCCTAATGTGAGTGTGCGTGATGTGCTGTAATAGAGGTTTTCAGT
Organism: Bombina bombina; assembly: GCF_027579735.1. NCBI lineage: Eukaryota > Metazoa > Chordata > Amphibia > Anura > Bombinatoridae > Bombina > Bombina bombina. Next base: position 600,101,520 of record NC_069503.1, on the reverse strand, counting down.
AAGAAGTACTCATGTGTTTACAGAGCAAGATCCCAAAGATAAGAGACCGAACCGTGTGTGTGGATGGGCTTTATTGTAAGTCTTTCATCCCTCCCACAATGATGATGTCACTCATATGCAAGCCCCTTTTGTAATTTTAAAGGTATATGATTGCAGCCATGCCATGTGGTCGGGGGGCAGGGCATATATGACCACATAAAAGGGTCTCTATATAGCTTTATCATTAACCAGCTGGTCATCCTTAGGAGTAAGGGTAATGTGATCTCTCTACATTCCAAAGTGACTATCTTCATCTCATTACATCTGAATGAGGAGTTAACCCTTTCCTGATTACACAGCTGAGTTCTTACAGATTTATGCCTTTATTACATTCCCCTTTTGGCAATGGAGGTTACCGGTACCCTTACATTCCAATGGGTGTTTTATATGAGTGAATCTGTTAGAACATTCCTAACCCCACCTATGTGTGATGGCTATATTAGTGTACTAAAGATGCCTCCATTCGCATACCATAATATAAGTGATATATACATGCAATTAGTGATTTTAAATAACAACACATACAAATTTGAATAACTACACTGTCAGAAAAAAGGGTATGGTTGGGGTCCGTTTGTGAACACTTAGGGTACAACTGCTGTAGTTGTACCCTCAATGGATCAAAATTACACCTTAAGGAACTAATATGTACCATTTAGCAGTAAATAAGGTACAAATATGTTTCCAACTGTCAAAGGGTTCATGTCTGTACCATTTAACCCCCCCAAAAAGGTACAATCACTTGTGTGACTAAAATGTTGAGGGGGATGGGTGGTTCAAGGCTCCCAAACCCTGTAAGTCCATATCATTTGTACACATCAATTATTCATATTCACATAACTGACAGTCACCCAAAATGAATGCAACATACATGTACAGAAAAATAATTATGTCCAATCGTTGCTGGTAATATGCAAGAAGTGGGCAAAGCAAAAAAAATACTTAAAGGGACAGTCTACACCAGAATTGTTATTGTTTAAAAAGATGGATAATCCCTTTATTACCCATTCCCCAGTTTTGCATAACCAACAGTTATATTAATATACTTTTTACCTCTGTAATTACCTTGTATCTAAGCCTCTGCAGACTGCCCCCTTATCTCAGTGCTTTTGACAGGCATGCAGTTTATCCAATCATTGCAGACTCCTAAATAACTACATGGGAGTAAGCATATTGTTATCTATATGACACACATGAACTAGTACTGTCTAACTGTGAAAAACTTTCAAAATGCTCTGAGCTAAGAGGCAGTTTTCAAAGGTTTAGAAATCAGTTTGAGCCTTCCTAGGTTTAGCTTTTCAAAAATACCACCAAGGGAACAAAGCAAATTTAGTGATAAAAGTCAATTGGAAAGTTGTTTACATTTTCATGCCCTATCTGAATCATGAAAGTTTAATTTTGACTAGACTGTCCCTTTAATAACCCATATATTCAATGATACTGTGTTTCTGGTTCTAAATAGCAAACAAGCGCTTAAGATTTTAATGTTTATATTTAGAGCATCAAGATGTTAAAGGGACAGTATACACTCACTTTCATATAACTGCATGTAATAGACACTACTATAAAGAATAAGATGCACAGATTCTGATATAAAAATCCAGTATAAAATGGTTTAAAAACGTACTTAGAAGCTTTAGCTCTGTTGAAAAGGTAGCTGGAAAGCCCACTGTAAGTGATAAATAAGACACTCCCCCCCCCTCCCCCTTCTTTTGCATATGAAAAGACCCTTTACACAAACAGGAGCAAGCTGGAGAAGGTAGCTGACGGTATTCAAATAAAACTTTGGGGCTTGGTTAGGAGTCTGAAAAATCAGAGCAATGTTATTTAAAAATAAGCAAAATTATACATTTTTTTTTAAAAACAAACTTTATGGGCTTTATAAATAGATCATCTACAAAACATTTATGCAAAGAAAAAATGAGTGTATAATGGCCCTTAACTCTTAAACATAAAGCAAATGTATTAACTAATTTTACAAAGAATTTTTTTTGCTTTAAACTCTAGAAAATAAACAAGAGCTGTTTAAGAACCAGGTTTTTAAAAAATAAAATAAAATTGTAACCGTTCCCCAATCACATACATGGACATTGTGTGACATGCCATAGCGCCATCTGTTGGTTGAAAGTTCCTTGACATGTGTAACACAGCTCCATCTATTGGTAGCAAGTTCATCACCAAAGTGTGTACTAGGGAAATAGACTTATTTGCATATATTTTGCATAGAGTGACAATTCAATGTATGGTTGTGAGTTTTATCATTTATCCCTCCCCGAATCCCCCTTCTTTTCGTTAGAGTTATATTTTATTATTATGTTGTTTTCTATATGTTTTCTATATATTTATGTTTTATGTGGCATGTCACCCTAAATTAAATGGGGTGTTTTTAGAGTCTAGTACAGAGTTATATAAAACACCTTGAGAAGTTCATTTTGGAACTGGTTGTTTAGCGTTGCTTTTTCAGGTGGTTCTGTAGCAGTCTTTGGAATTGCTACATGGCTACAGTTAAGTATACAAACTTTTTTTTAAAACTGCAGAGTGGCTATTGTGATACAACCTGAAAAAGTAAACATTGAATGCATATTTGAATGTTATATGATACATCTAATGAAACAGCATTTGTAATATGCTGTGTTGAGTACAAATTTGCAATCATGAGGTACAATGGGCTTTTCACTGGGGCAGTACCCTTAAAAGGCCAGATGTGCATCATTTTTTAAGGGTACAATAATGTACCATAGGACTGAGGTCCAATCTAGTCACCAAAGGTACATATTTGCCTTTGAAAGGTACAATCTGCAAGGGTACCAATTTGTACTCATTTTAAAGGGAACAGCGGGTGTACCTTTGAGGGTACTGCCCCAGTGACAAGCTGTTGTACCCCTAAAGGTACAATTTTTGCACATTTTTTCTGACAGTGTATACATAATATAGAAATAAATAATATGATTATAAATGGATATATGAACAGATTTCCCAACGCAGAACCCCATGATGACTGTTTCGAAAAGGAATTTGCTCATTTCTGCCACCAGGTAGCACTTGGCATCTCTGTAAAAGTATGTTCAATCCTCTGTATTTCTTGTTCCTGATGGTAGAAATTTACATAAACACGTTCCCCAAAATTTTTAAGATGTTCCAGTAACACAGAATCTTTTTGCAATAAGGTTACCCATTTTTGCCAAGGTGCATCATCTACTAATATTGGTGTTATGAGTGGAGCCCCCAAGGTAGCGTTATATGTGAGTAACTGTGGGACAGTGAAGTTAAACTGTAGTGAACTTATCCTCACAGGGTACCCAGTAATACAATAAATCCCTGGTGTGATTTGTTCCTTTGAATTACACTGGTAAAACCATACATGCACCTCATCTTTAGGCTTCAAAGAAACAAAACACACCTTTCCTTGTTCTAATGGAAAAATCATATCTTGGGGATTAACTTTCTCCACAAAACCATTGCAATATGAGTGATTATCCCAGCAGGAATAAAAAATTATTATTGACTGGTTGGGTAGACATAAAACTTTCGAAGGAAACCTTATGCAGCCATACATGTCTACCTGTTCCATATGGGAACCATTCCATATACAATTTGGGAACTCTAACTCATGATGTAAAACATGAGATTCTGTGACAGGTGTTCCTAGTGAAAACAAATGATAAACATTCTGACAGGTACCACTAGTGGGCACAAGTGAAGTAGCCCTGCATATATTTTTCCTGCAACCTAACCATCTGTTTAACCATACTTATTTGTGTTCTGATGCAAAACTGTTAACAGACTGCTCCCACCCTCCCAAAGGTGTATGTATATTTTCCATAGCCTGTGCTATTAATTTAAAGTCAGTTGATAAATAATTCTGTTTGCATGGAAATACACACACAATCCCAGGATACTTCCCTTAACCTACTAATTACTCCTATCAGTATTTCCTCTGTATGTTGAATGGCAGGACCCTGAACCTGAATGACTGTCTGTGTCAGTGTCTCTACCAGGGTGTTTATCATTTGTTGTGTATGAATAACTTTTGCATTTAACATCCCTGAGACTGTAAGGTTGTTGTTAAGCTGGATATGTCAATGGAATTTACCACCCCTAACCCTGTTCCTACACCTCCCAAAACTGTATCCACAATATCCCTCCTAGTCTTTCTCCTAGTACCCTCTGTCCACTTAACTAATGCTTTTTCCATAGTGGCAGTAATTCTGGAACAATTTTGGTAATGTGTGGAAACTAGCCAATCTATTATTTTAATCTTCCACATGATAAATTGGAATGTGGCATCCCTCAATACTGGAGTTGGCTTGATTGTACTTATTTGAAATGGACCGCTAGAAACAACCCTTTTCCCCTCAAACATTGGAGTATTGTAATAATGTTTCATCTTTGGTGTAGTGATTAAAGTAGAATAGATAAAAGGTGCAAAAGTAGTTGTTTTCCTTGTTTGATCTATTTTTAAGTATACTTCAATCCCTCCACCAAAGGTGGAAGCTGTAACTCTCCAATTAATCCCTTCTCCAATTTGTTGTTCAAATATAACCTTGGTTATATTATAATTATCACAATTTATTGTGTGAATAGGATTTGCAAATGTTGTAGACACAGAAATACTTTCTCGCACCAGACCTACAGTCCATTTTCCCCAAGCCACCCACTTACATTCCCATTCAACTTTATTACCCTGATTGACCCTCCAAAAACCAGTTTAATTGTCTTGATTTTTTTCAGGAAATATTTTTTTTTTTTTTTTTTTAATAATTTTTATTGAGGTTATGCAAAACAAATACACTTTGTACAAACCAACATATCATAAGACATATGTAGATGATACAGTTAAAAAAAAACCCAAAACAGTTTCCATATACCTAGATAAGATTCACATCATAGATAATGCTGATTAGAAACTTGAAACCTCTTTTCTATTTTTATATGTACTAAACACCTATAGGTACACTACGGTAAATGTAAAAATAACTAAGATTGACTTGTAGGAAAAAATGCTAGATATTCCATCTAAGCTAGGGTTGGAGGAAAAAAGGACAATAATGTGCTGAACTGTAGGTTGTTTGCATGAGAAGCCTGTGCAAACAGACACATCATAAGACATATATAGATGGTGCAATCCAAATTAACAGTTTCCATGTACATAGACAAGATCCCTTTTAATGTGTACTAGACACCTATAGGTACAATGCGTTAAATATAGAAAACTAAGATCAATAGATGGTACAATCCAAATAAACAGTTTCCAAATACATAGATAAGATTCACATCATAAATAATGCTGTTTAGGAACTTGAAATCTCTTTTCCATTTTTATGCGTACTAGACACTTATAGGTACACTGCGTTAATAAACCCCCATAGGTACACTGCGTTAGATGTAAAAAAAAAAAAAAAAAAAACTAAGATTAACTTGTGGGAAAAAAAAAAAATGCTAGATATTCCTGCTAAGCTAGGATTGGAGGAAACAAGGACAATAATGTGCTGAACTGTAGGTTGATTGTATGAAAAGCTTATGCAAACAAACATATCATAAGATATATATAAATGGTACATTCCAAATAAACAATTACCATATACATAGATAAGATTCACATCATAAATAATGCTAATTAGGAACTTGAAATCTCTTTTCCATTTTTATGTGCACTAGACACCTATAGGTACTTCACGTTAGATATAGAGAACTAGGATTAACTTGGAGAATATATTGCGCTAGTAACCCGGGCAATCCTATAACGCTAGGTAGGAAGAACAAGGACAACTTTATATTGGACTGTAAGGGTTATTGGGAAAAAGAAAAACCTATAGGTAGGGTGCGGCATAGGAAAGATAAGCCACGTAGTTAGCCCTCCTGGAATAGGAGGTTTATTAAAGGGGGGGGGGGGGGGAGGAGGTGGTAGATGGATATGATAATAGGATAAATAACTTTGGAACTAGAAGGCTCATTATGGGTTGGGGAGGAGGTAGTTAAATGAATGTGATAGGCAACACATACCAAGAAGACAGGTTGTAGTGTCACAGGGCAGTATAGACATATATATATAATCTCCTGAACGTATTGGTGAACAGGGGAAAATTAAAAGTGGACTAGTTACATAGTAGATCAATAGCATATCTGGTGAAGATCTTATAAATACATACCGTCCACTATGCCACAACACTTAAATATACCTGTTACGTCCCAATTATGTACAATATATTAGAGATAAACCTCAGATTATTTGTTTTTACTTTGAATTTAGGGAGCAGTAAAACATAAACAATGGAGCATCATCATTATGGGAAAAAAAAAAAACAAACAAACCCCAAGGCAGGTATATACTATAAAACCACTGTACTGCTGAACACAGAAAGTGTTAGGAGGCTGCCTCGGCCGCAGGCAACGCCCTAGTTATGGATAAATAAGTCACAGTAGTCAAATTAGTAAGAAGAGGGGATGACTGCCTTGGTTTGCCACAAAATGAAAATAATTGGCCCATTAACATGTTAAATAATGTGCATACTGTGTATACTGTGTTAGCCGTCCAATAGTAAGATTTTGTACTTGAGCTATATGCTAATAAGTGTTGTGAAAAGGCATGAGGAATCTTGATCACTAATATCAGTGAACATTAAATATTACTGCCGGCGTCCACTAACAAAATAGAGCTGAAAGAACTTTTAGCAGAAAGGTTGTGGCTGTTGGAAAAGCAGACAATGATACCGGTGCTTCAAAGAACTGCATAAGAGCAGGTGACTGTATACCTACAAACAGTGTATATAGAAACACACACAGCAAGTACTCACTAATACAAAAACATCCCATAGATCTTAAGCTCAGCAAAGTTAATACAATCCCCAAAATCCATAAGGACATAACTGGACAACAGAGCTTCAATACGATTTGGTTTCGTGGCGTGTCCACTGTACATGTCTCGCTGCAATGCAGGGTTCACCTCATCTCAGACTTCAGCTCTATGCCCCACAATACAGTGTTATATGATTTAACTCGCTCCCATGCATAACTTCAAACAAACTATGTAGCCAGTATAACAGTTGCTCACCGCGTTCAATACATAGCTCAATGTGAGGGAAATAGGAAAAACAAAAAGGTTCTCTTGAAATAAACGTTACCATCAGCCATAAGACCTAGTTGAAAGCACATCCTTTTCCTATCCGATGCCTGTCTTCCAGGAAGGTACCTTGAGCATGGGGTAAAGATTCTCAGCAAATACCGGGGAAATCTTACACCAGGATGCATGGATCAAATATAGCGGTTTGCGTTGGAAGGAGATTTGTGCCGCTACTGTCTTCCATCCACCAGGGTCCCAATATCTCAGGTAGTGGGTTGCGCAGAGTAGTGCACCGTCTTGTAACGGAGCCGGTGAGTACTGTCCTAAGGCGTGGAGGAGAGCATGTGGAGTCACCAGAGCTGTAGTTGGAGTTGCGCTGTGTAACTTCAGGGACTCGCTACAATGGCCGTGTGCCAAGATTGGTGCGAGAGCTTCAGGTGGGATGACATTGGCTTGAGGGAGACCATCCAAAGCTGTGGTAGTATGTGCTGCCCTTCGAGTCGCCAGATAGACAAGATGGTCTGACTCTTTTGTTGTGTCGTCTCCCCGGCCCATCGTAGCTGTGTTGCAGGCAGGGGGTAATCGCCGGGGCCCCTCAGCGACACCCCCCCTCTGTTCATGCAAGGCGGGCTCAGTGATGTCGGGCTGCCGGAATAGACAGCCGCCATCTCCGCTACACACCGCATATAGATGTTCAGCCAGAGAAGCGTGGTGTTTGTTAAGCAAGAGCCTCAACTCCTTTAAAAAGCAGGCAGAGGTTCTCATAGTGCAAGCTGGAGAGGGAACTGTGAGAGATAAGTTTTCAGGTGCCACGCTAGATAGAAAGTTATAAGTCGAAAGGGTAGTGTTTTCAATATGGCGGCTCCCCCTCTCAGCTCCGCAGCACAGGTCAGCTATAGAAACTCGGTGCAGACTCACCGGATCCCCACAAAGTGAATAAGAGCTAAGTAACAGTTCCTGGGTCCATCCACACAGATTTAGGTAGTAAAAAGAGACTGTGAGACACAAATAAACCTCAGAATTAGGATCTTGGGCCCGGGAGCTGCACCAAGACACGTCCTGCTAGCGCTGCAGTTGGCTCCGCCCCCCTTCAGGAAATATTTTAAACCTCCCACTCGCATTAAAAGTCAATTTTCCCAAACAATCTTTGTTAAGGTCTTGAGAACTCCAGAAGCTTGTCCATCCTCTGATGATGTTGCTTGAGCTCCATCTACGACTCCTTGTGAGGTTGGTGATTGAAAGTTCATTACAGTCACAGATTGGAAGTTTTTGCAATAACACCCACACAAATACAAATAGGTTGGTGACGATCATTCCTCTCAGGTTCCACATAATGAAATCTGTCAAAAAGATTAAGAGAATATCAGTTCTTAGCAGAAATATCTACAGCTGGGACAACTGTCCCTCTATATACTTTAAATTGGTCAACATGGACCCATTTGTAACCAGGCTGACTTCTGGTTTTCCCAGGGGTTGATCTTTCTATTTTAATCCCAGTATTCCCAATTTGTCCAAAACTCTATAAGGTCCTTCCCAATTTGCATCCCAGGGAGAATTTTTGCGAAAATATTTAATCATGATCAATCCCCCCTTCTCAAACAGAGGTGTTTGAGGTGTAGATGGAAACTTACAATCTGTTGGGGCCATATTAGATGCAGCAAAAAGTAGCAGTGAGCTCAACTGCTCCTGAATTTGGGAGAGATATTGATCTCTAGACACAGATTCTCTCAAGGGGGTAGACAATTGTGGTTCACCTGGGTGGCCTAATGCCATCTTTCTCCCTGTCATGAGCTCATAGGGAGAACACTTGGTAGCATTTGATGGTGTAGCTGTAATAGCCATTAGAACTGCTGGAAGATGTGTGACCCATGATTTACCATACTGGGAAAGCATTTTGGACAATTTTGTTTTTAATGTGCGATTCATGCTTTCAACTATACCAGAGGATTGTGGATTATATGGTACATGAAATCGTGTCTGTATTCCCAGTAGGGCATAGAGATTTTACATTACCTGACCTGTAAAATGTGTACCCCTGTCTGATTCAATGAGTGTTTGAAAACCCCATTTTGAAAAACCATGTTCCCACAGTGCTCTGGCAGTAGCCTGTGCAGTATCACAATGAAGTGCAATAGCCTCAACCCATTTTGAAAAAATATCTACAATTACTAGGGCATACCTGAGACCCCCCTTTGATAGTGGAAATGGGCCTATAAAATCAATTCGGATAGCTTCCAGGGGCCATCTGCTACTGGTATTCTCTGGAGAATGGGTCTCTGACCTTTAGGATGTGGATTGATTTGAGCACAAATTAAACACTCTTGTACACATTTTAAACAGGTTTCTGCTAAATCTGGCCAATGAAATGATTGCCTTAAATGGTACTCTAATGCACTTTGGCCAATATGCACAAGAAGAGAATATGTTTGCTGTGTTATAGGTCCCTGCAAATTACTTGGGACCACAAAAACCAATTTAGCCTGTGGATCAGTGGGATTGGAGTAACATATTAACCCATTACAAATTGAATAACCATTTGGGAGTGTTTGCTGTTCCTGTAAAAGAGGGAAAAATTTAGGATCTTTAGCTTGTTATGTTTTCAAATCAGGTACCTCTGGATCTACCATTGTAATCTTTGCTATGTGTGCCATTGTATCTTTAGATGCAACATGCTCTCTCCATGCTTCCTGTGTCTCACTGTCATTCTCATCTGATTGCCATGGTTTCCCATCTAAAGCTGCCTGTTTGGCTAACATGCCCACATGTGCATTCCTTTGTGAATGTTCATCTGTGAAATGTGTTTGTGCCTTAACAATGGATGAATGCAATGGGTGCTGTGTTCCCCAATCTACCAATTTCTTAAAGGCTTTGACATGTGACAATGGTTTGCCTGCTGAGTCTACCATTCCCCTTAGATTCCAAATTGGTAAGTACTCTGTCATTGATCTGGTAACATAGGCACTGTCACTGTATATACAAATGTCTTGTGTGTCAAACTTGTGGCAAGCCATAGAAATGGCTTCTAATTCTGCTCTCTGTGCTGAGAATGATTGGGGCAGCATACATTTAAGAGCTAATTGTTGAGATGGGACCCAAATAGCAAAACCAGTATTAAATTGACCATCCTGCCAAAATCTTGAACCATCTACATAAATTTGTAAATCTTGGGAAGAAGTTTTGTTCCTGAACAATTTATGAGGTGACTTCCTGTGTGTGAATGTCTCTGTGCAGTCATGGGGTTCCCCCTGAGTGTGCATTATTTGGGGTAATATGTATTTTGCATTGTGTTGTACAGTGATGTCACAATTTTGCAAATCTATTAACCACCTAGTCACTCTTTGTGTTGAAACCCCACTTAATGATTTTTCAAACAACAGTTTTATAGGGGTGTGTGGTGTTTGGAGGATGAGCTTCCCAAATCCCACTATATGCTCAGGAGCCTGAACTGACCAATGCACCCCTAACAAAGCCTTCATACATGAGTCATATCCTTTCTCTACTGGAGTAAGAAGCCTGGAAAAATAGCCAACAGGCCTACATTTTCAGCCTTCTCCTGCAGTAGGACTTCTGGAAATATAAGTGTCAGATGTGTATGTTTGTAAAGCAAAAGGGTCCTCCCTCTCCACTGTGGCAAGGGCAGGGGCTGATGCTAAACCTTCCTTTAGCACTTTAAATGCTTCCTCATGTTCTACGCTCCAAGGAATTTTCCCAACATCCTCCCCTTTCAAAAGATTATAGAGAGGTTTTGCTCTTTCAGCAAACCCTTCAATGAAATCACGAGAAAAATTTACCAAGTCTAAGAATTGTCTTAAGGACTGCCTATGCAAAGGTTTGGGCACCTGAAGTATGGCTGTAACTCGTTCTCTAGTAGGGCATCTTGTACCCCTTTGGATTGATACTCCCAAAAATGTTACCTTTTGTCTCATTAATTGTACTTTTTATTTTTTTATTTTTATTTTAAATTTTCAAAAGAGCTTTATTTAAAACAAATGAACATACACATCATGAGTTGAATGTACAGAGCATACAACAAGAGTATTACAATATAGTTTTTCTACATAGCAATTCTTAGTGCTTGTCTATACAAAAGCAAATAGCGTACATCAGAAGTCACATCTTTTTGCACATTGGATTACTCTCTTCACATCAGTGTATTTCTTATAATGTCCAAATTTCAATAATATAGACCTCCCAAAAGCCCATGATCTAGTTCACTCATAAACCATATTGGGCGTATATAGGGGTGAGATTTTGAGTTTAATAAGGGGTCATAGGGATAAAAAAGCATTAAGTCATATAAAACCAAGTAATGTAAAACACTCCTAACTTTTGCCAAAGTTTAACCTGTAAAAATTATCGTTGACTTTGAAACTAGATAACATGTAGATAGCACTTTGTATTCAATATAAATTTGCTCTTCAGTGTATTCAGGTAGTGTAAGTCCCAACACTGAGTAAGCTTGAGGATATATTGTTCTGTTTTGGGCTATGAAAGTATAGCTGTATGCACTACTGAGGGTTCAGAATTGTCTGCCCTTGGTGCGCTAAGTCTGTTTAAAGTGTATTGAAAGTTTGCATTTTCTGCATGTCGTGGGCTTTATGTGTTTTCATGTGTTTTTGGTAAGGGCGCCTATGTGTCTCGTACCGAGAGTGTATTGCTTCCACATATCTACCATTAATTCATGTGTCTCTATAGTGCCTGACCTAAGGTGATAGTACCTCTCTAACTGAATTTGGTTTTCTACTTGTGCCCTCCATTCTGCTACTGTGGGTACTTTGTTGGTTTTCCAATCCTTTGGTATTAATATTTTGGCGCAGTTGATTAACAGTATCAACAGGGTGTTTGCTATGCTATTAGTTAGTTTTGGGATTGCCATAAAGAAAAGGATTAGCGGATCATTAGGTAACTGGTTCCCTATTATATCTGACATTTGTTTGAGTACCTCTACCCAAAATGTGTCCAATCTGTTGCATTTCCACCAAATATGTATGGGGTCTCCCACCTCACCCCACCCTCTCCAACACATGTTACTCGCTGTCTTATAAATCTTGTGGAGTCTACTTGGAGTGAGGTACCACCTTGTAAGAAATTTGTAGTTTGTCTCCAGTACCCTGGTGGATATGGATGATTTCTTAGTGGCCAGGAATGCTCTGTGCCAGTCCTTAGGGGTTATATTGGTTCCCAGTTCTTTCTCCCAGGCTCTAATGTATGTCGGTAGCTGTTGTTCGTCATTGGTTGTTAGTAGTTTGAATAGGATGGAGATTGCATGTTTAGGTGTGTTGTTCTGGAGGCATAAGTTTTCAAATGGCGTTAACCGTCTAGTTAATTGCTGTTTGTGAGGATGCGTATTTATGTAGTGGCACATTTGCGTTTATGAGTACCAGTTCATGTTTATATCTGGATGGTTTTCTTTAATGTCCTCCAGTGTCCTAAGTTTTCTGTCCTGGTAGAATATTGCTATGGTTCTGTTTTTAATGTGAATACCATTCTCTGTGTGTTTGTTTTTGTAGTTCCAGGGTAGTGTTGTATTATTGCATATAGGTAGCATTGGGGAAAGTACATTTGAGATATTTGTGGAAGTGGCCGTCAATTTGTCCCATGTTGTGAAAAATTCTGTCAGTATGGGGTACTGATGTATCATTTCAGGCCTTTGTTTGTTAGGGATCCATGCTATAATTCCAGCGTTACTTACTCCTAGAATATGTCTGTCAATTTGGACCCACTGTTTGTGCACACTGTTTGTGCACCAGTCTGTCAGCCTATGCAAGGTTATAGCTATTTTGCATGTATGTATATTGGGTACCCCCAGTCCCCCTTTCTCCCTAGGCAGATACATGGTTTGTTTCATGATTCGTGGTCTGATTCCCTGCCATATAAATTGTTCAATTAGTGTTTGTATTCGGGTTAGGTGATGAAGTGGCAGGTGTATTGGTGTTGTCTGAAGCAAGTATAATATTCTTGGCAGGACATTCATTTTTTTTTTTTTTTTATTTCTTTATTTATTGAAAAACCCAGAAGGGCGCAGTACAACAAGAAGCAATAAAGTGCATGAAGAGGCAACAATCAGTTTTCACAATTATGACATCATAGCAGAAACTTCACTTCATGGTGTATGTACTGATCTAGTACAGACTTGAAGTAACCATCACCCAGCCAGGTGTTTTAAAAATTTTTTTGAGTAGAAACCGGGGAGAAAAAGGGGTGGGGGAGGGGAGGGGGATAGAGGGGAAAGGGAAAAAGAAAGGAAAGGAGGAAGGGAAGAAGAGGAGGGGGAAAGAGAGAGGAAAAGGGGGGGTTAGTCGGCTGAAGGGAAGAAGGGAAAAAAAGGGGTGGGGGGAGGGGAGGGGAGAGAAGGGAAGGGAAGAGGGAACCAAAAAACAATCAAGTAACAACTAATACCACATTAGGGCTCCGTAATTAGGCAATAGAGTCCAGGTCAAAAGGCAACATTATTCACATTAAAAGACTCACATCGCTTGATCAATATAATGCAGTTAGAATCTCAGGGTGTTTAACACTAGGATAGGTGGTTTCAAAGGGGGGGGACAAAACAGTTCCAGTTAACGTAAACAGTCAATAGTGACAACAGTAACCAAGCCTTTTATCAAGGTAGCAGCACTCAACTCAGCAGCTCGTAGCAGGCCAAAAGGGTTGCTGGGGAGGAGACACCCGGTCCGTCCTGAATGGTGTATAATATGTTTCCCCACACATCTATGCAGGAGGGGCGTGAAGAGTTAGAAAAGTGAGAAAGGTAAGGGAGGCAGGAGGTGGAGGAGGAGTTGGAGGAGGGGGGGGGAGGGGGAGAGAGAGGGGTGGAGGAGAAAGAAGGAGGAGAGAGGGGTTGGTACGTTTAAGAGTCAGTTAATCTACCTGTGTGCCCTTGGCCTCTCAGACTCTCTGTCATCATGAATGTACTATTGGCAAAGGGGGAAATGATCTGTGCGCGTATGTTGGTGGGTAGGGTCAATAAATAAGGTTCCTATTTCTTATAAAAAGTCTTAATTCTCTTCTCTAGGTCTCCCTTGACGTCCGCCTGTTCAATTAGTAGTTGTGCGTGCAGAAGACTAGTAAAGTGTGTGATGTGTGGTGGTTTGTTGGAGACCCATTGTCGTAAGATTAATTTCCTGGCTATCAGGATGGCGGTATTAGTAAAGCGGTCTTGTGGGGTAGTCTCTGTGTGTCCCCTGAGAAAGAAAACATCATGCATTGTTAAGGTCAGTGTCGCACCACACACTCCCCTCAACCAGTACTGTATCCTGTTCTAATATTGGGCTATTTTGGGGCAACCCCAAAACAGGTGGATGATGTCGGGGCTGGGTGAAGAGCATTTAGGACATGAGTCTATCGCACCTGGGACCCACTTGGCTCTAAGGTGAGGAGTGATGTAACTGAAATGTATAAACTTAAGGTGCATCTCCCTGTAACTCATTGCCAGCGTGCTAGTAGTAAGCAGCCTAAAGCTGTTTGAAATAGTGTCCTCACTAATGTTAAGGTTGGTGCAACAGGTCCATTTGGCACTCAGCTGCTGCATGATCTCTGCAGTTCTACATGCTACAATTGAGCTATAGATGTAAGAAATGGAATGTGATCCCTGCTTGGTCAGAGAGCAGATGGTATCTATTGGGGTGCCAGTCTTGTCGCCAAGGCCCTCAGTTAGCAGTTTGCAGGCGTAGTGGGTGGCTTGGAGGTATGCAAATGTGCTGTGCCTGGGAAGGTCGAATTTATCTTGTAGGTGCGCTAATGGGAATATGGTGTTAGTAAGGGGATTTATTATCTGCGAGATTGCGCTTAGCCCCTTTTCTTTCCACTGGGCAAATATTCGCGTGGTCATACCAGGGAGGAAATAAGGATTGCCTCTCAGCGGGAGATGTTTAGTAACTGCAGTGGGGAGCTTCCACCACTTGCATAATTTTGCCCAAGCGCGCAGTGGATCCCTGAAAAGAATGCTGTCCTTGATTTGGGTGGGCAGGGTGTGTAGGGGGGCATGCAGAAGGAAGGCTAAGTGGAGAGGGTGTGCTAGGGATTTTTCCAGCTGCCCATCATTAAAGACCGACGTGCGCGCTAGCCAGTCGAATACTATTTTTGCCAGTGTCGCCCAGTTGTACCACTCAACGTTCGGAAGTTTTAGCCCTTCTTTGTCAGTAGGTAATGCCAGCTTTGTTCTGCTGATTCTATGTTTTTTTGAGTTCCACGCATAGTCACTAAAGGCACTAGATATGCTCCTCAGGTCCTTCTGCGTCATTAGCAAGGGGAACAACTGCAGCGGGTATAGCAACTTGGGCATTGCCATCATTTTAATTAGGCTCACTCGGCCTGACAGGGGTATTGGCAATTTAGACCAGCTCGCTAACAGTGAGCGGATATGTAAGAGAACTGGCGGAATGTTTAGTTTGTATATTAAGTGCGGGTTGACATGTAGGTAGATGCCCAGGTATTTGAAGGAGCCATTCGTGACCCTAAGCGGGGTTTGTATGGGTGTAGGGGGCTGCGTGCTAGGGAGGTATGTCACCTCTGATTTGTCTAGGTTCACCTTGTAGCCCGAAATGACTCCGAATTGCTGAAAAGTAGAGATAAGTCTGGGCAAGGTGTCGTGAGGTCTGGTTACATATAGGAGTAGGTCGTCAGCGTACAGTGAAAGATGCAGTGAGTGAGACCCTATCTGCAATGCTGGCAGCTTATTTCTGATATAGATAGCTAGGGGTTCTATGGCCAGGTTAAACAGCAGGGGTGATAAAGGACACCCCTGCCTAGTGCCTCTTTTGAGGAGAAAGGGCTGGGATACCTCCCCATTGGGAGGACATTCATTTTTATTACATTTATTCTGCCAACCCATGAGATAGATTTGTTCTTCCAACTGGAAAGATCCACCACTAGGGTCTCATTAATTGTACTTTTGAAGTGTTTAACTTGAGGCCAGATTCAGCAATCAAGTCAAACAGTTCATTCAGCCGCTCCAAATGTTCCTCTACTGTTTCTGTTTGTAAGAAAATATCGTCTACATACTGTATGATACTTTCTGGGACTGAGAATGTTTTTAATACCTCTGCTAACGCTTGGTGAAAGTATGTTGGTGAGCTATGAAAGCCCTGAGGGAACGAATTGAAGCAAAATTGCGTGTTATCAAAGCAAAAAGCAAACTTATATTGGCACTCTGGGGCTAGTCTGACACTCCAAAAACCATTATTTATATCCAGAACAGAATACCACCTACACGTGGCACTCAGTTTGGATATCACTTCAGGAGTAGAAGCAACTAAATTTGTAACAGGTGGGGTAACTTTATTCAGCATACAAAAATCAGAAGTTAACCTCCAAGTATTATTTGCTTTCTTTACTGGCGAGAATTTACAGGAGAATTGTTAGAGGAGGAACATTTTCTAATTATTCCTTGGCTTTCAAGCTGACTAATAATTTGCCTCACAGGTTCAATAGCTTCTACTGGAAAACGATACTCTCTTTGTGGAGGGGGGTCAGGGCCTACAATATTGATTTCAATGCCTTTTAATATGCCACAATCATTCTTATGTTGAGCCCATATGTCAGAGAAATCCTTGACCAATCTTTTAAATTCAGGGTGACTTTCAGTATACAGCCACACCCTTTCTGAATTAATTGATGCAATGGATGCTATATGACTGATGTAAGAGTTATCTAACATAACAGGTTTTTTCCCTCTAGTATCTCTCCACAAAACATTGTTACACAGGTCCACTATCATCCCTTCTGATCTCATTATATAAGCACCAAATATTGTACCCTCTGTGTTTTTGCTCTGCCAAATGGGAAATTCCTTAGTCCACTGATTGCCTAGTGTCATAGTCACATTTGGGATAAGGGATGCTTGGGACTGGGATCCCCCAAGTTCCACAAGAAATGTCTGTCTTTTACCCTGAAGCTCCTGTGTCTATGAGGAGTTTTGTGCGATGGCCCTCAATCACACCATAGACACAGGGATGTCCAGAATGATCCCTAAAGGTGTTACATATAGGGACCATATCATCCAGGGCCCGAGGTAGTCAGTCAGAGCAGGATATCAGAGGAGAATTATTTTCATAATTATTTTCATGATATCCCACTTCCCCTCCCCCCACAGTCATCACTCTCAAAGCCTCACGCGCTGGGCCATACAGATTAGTACCAGGTCTAAGCTTTGGGGTGTATTCTTGTCCTGTTTTATCTGGGGGCTTAGTCGTGTTATTTTTCCCTACCCAATTCTGGGCATAGCTTTCTTTTGGAGGTGCAGATGGATATACTCTTTCCTGTCTCAGTTTCCTTCTGAATTCTCTTTGTCTGTGCCCATATTTATTGCAGTAATGGCAAGTACCTTTAAAGTGACCCTCTGAATATTTTTGTTTAACTTCATTAGTGGTTACCACAGCAATTCTGTGTTTCCCTGTGTTCCTTTTCTTTAAAATGTTTTGCCTAGCCTTACCTATAATAGATAACACACCCTCTAGTGTATTATTTTTCTCAGCCATAATTTGTATGCTAGGGTCCAAGTATGTGAATTTTTTAATTAAATATTGCAACATATCATGAGGTGTCTGTTCTGGTTGAAATACTGTGTGTCAATCTATATAATTGTTCAAATTTAGCTGCAAATATCCATGGGTCATCATTTAATGCTACTTGCATTTCTGCAAGAGAGTGGCTGTCTAAATCTCTACTCCCTGTGACTAGTTTACAAACTGCTTTTAATCTGTCCCCATCTGAACCCCATTTATCCTCCTTAAACCAATCTGTGTTCAAATTAACTGGGCCTGCAACTGGTGATTGTAATCTAGCTGCAATGCTGCCTGGAAGCCAAATCTTTAACATTATACAAGCTTCTTTAGGAGAAAACATGTATTGTTTTATTGCAGACTCAAAATTTGACATGTTAGTAATTACATCTGCTTTAACATCATACACTGGAAAGAGAGGTTTTAACTTTACCAGTGGTCTCATTACTTTATCTCTATCTTGGTTTTTAATGGTAGTTGATACCAGGGATGATGTTTCAGGAGAGGTGGTAGAGAACAGTACATTTTGCGATTGAGTTAAATTTCTTCCCCTGGATCTTAAACTAGGTGTTAGTGATAAAGTATCTGTTTGGTGTTCTGGATTTAATGTTCTTGGCTTAGTTATCTGTGGGGTTAGTATGGGAATGTGTGTGCTCTCTGTATTTTGTGTGTGATCAAATCTTTCCTCACTGCGTGGAATAGGCACCCTCCCCCATCAACATGTGCCCCAACTTACTCAGACACAGATGGATTCTCCTTATTCAATACTGAAACAGGGGTTAAATTTGCAAGCCCCTGTCTCAATGAAGCTAATAGTTGCCTTTCGCATAATAATTTTCTTCTAAAGTATTAATATATTCTGCATTCACACCACACATGGGACAGTTCTCATCCAATGTGTTGCAATTGATCTCTGTTATCATGGCTATTGGGGGAGAAGGTTCAGAGATTGCTCTATTCATTTGGTCTTTGATTGCTAGCAACAGTTTCATACAATTCTGTAATTTAGATTTTTCTTTTGTTAAACAAAACCTCTTTTTATCAATAAGCTTATTTTCAGTCTCACATTGCAACCATAAATCTTTCAGTCTCTTAACTATATTAGTATTCTCATCAACAACAGGCTCAAATGTGCTACATTCTGCATATTTAACAATTAATTCCATACTCACACTTTGAAGTGTCTTCAGACTGCCAGCAAATCAGATTCACACCCTGCACGATATGATTTTCTCTGCGTCCGATTTGGCTGGTCCTTAGGTATTCACCTAAATGCCTCTTTGATCTGGTCCTGGCCAGGGACCTAATTGCTGAAAAGCTAACGCAAAAACAGTATAGCAACAGAAAAACTATGTTCAATTTTCGTCCAAAAATCACACTTGTATTATAAAAAGAACATGGATTTGTCCCCCCTTTAAACAAGTGTAGTTGGTAAGAAAATTATCGCTGGGGCTCGCCAATGAAATAAATGAATGATAACTAATGCCTAGATTTAGAGTTCTGCGTTAGCCGTCAAAACCAGCGTTAAGGGGTCCTAACGCTGGTTTTGGCCGCCCGCTGGTATTTAGAGTCAGTCAGGAAAGGGTCTAACGCTCACTTTCCAGCTGCGACTTTCCATATCGCAGATCCCCTTACGCCAATTGCGTATCCTATCTTTTCAATGGATCTTCCTAACGCTGGTATTTAGAGTCTTGGCTGAAGTGAGTGTTAGAACTCTAACGACAAAACTCCAGCCGCAGAAAAAAGTCAGGAGTTAAGAGCTTTATGGGCTAACGCCGGTTCATAAAACTCTTAACTACTGTGCTCTAAAGTACACTAACACCCATAAACTACCTATGTACCCCTAAACCGAGGTCCCCCCACATCGCCGCCACTCTAATAAAAAAATGTAACCCCTAATCTGCCGACCGCACACCGCCGCAACCTACATTATCCCTATGTACCTCTAATCTGCTGCCCCTAACATCGCCGACACCTACATAATATTTATTAACCCCTAATCTGCCCCCCCCAACATCGCCGCTACTTTACCTACACTTAATAACCCCTAATCTGCCGACCGTACCTTGCCGCCACTCTAATAAATGTATTAACCCCTAAACCGCCTCACTCCCGCCTCAAAAACCCTATAATAAATAGTATTAACCACTAATCTGGCCTCCCTAACATCACCGACACCTAACTTCAAGTATTAACCCCTAATCTGCCGACCGGACCTCGCCGCCTACTCTAATAAATGTATTAACCCCTAAAGCTAAGTCTAACCCTAACCCTAACACCCCCTAAGTTAAATATAATTTAAATCTAACGAAATAAAATAAATCTTATTAAATAAATTAATCCTATTTAAAGCTAAATACTTACCTGTAAAATAAACCCTAATTTAGCTACAATATAACGAATAATTATATTGTAGCTATTTTAGGATTTATATTTATTTTACAGGCAATTTTGTAATTATTTTAACTAGGTAGAATAGTTATTAAATAGTTATTTACTATTTAATAGCTACCTAGTTAAAATAATTAAAAAAATTACCTGTAAAATAAATCCTAACCTAAGTTACAATTAAACCTAACACTACACTATCAATAAATTAATTAACTAAACTACCTACAATTATCTACAATTAAATCAACTAAACTAAATTACAAAAAAAAACAAACACTAAATTACAAAAAATAAAAAAAGATTACAAGAATTTTAAACTAATTACACCTACTCTAAGCCCCCTAAAAAAATAAGAAAGCCCCCCAAAATAAAAAAAAATGCCCTACCCTACTCTAAAATAAAAAGTTAACAGCTCTTTTACCTTACCAGCCCTTAAAAGGGCCTCTTGCGGGGCATGCCCCAAAGTAAACAGCTCTTTTGCATTTAAAAAAAACATACAATACCCCCCCAACATTAAAACCCACCACCCACATACCCCTAATCTAACCCAAACCCCCCTTAAAAAACCTAACACTAAGCCCCTGAAGATCTCCTTACCTTATCTTCACCACGCCGGGTATCACCGATCCGTCCAGAAGAGGGTCCGAAGTCTTCATCCTATCCGGCAAGAAGAGGTCCAGAAGAGGGTCGGAAGTCTTCATCCTATCCGGCAAGAAGAGGACATCCGGACCGGTAGACATGTTCATCTATCTTCATCCATCCGGATTTTCCGATCAGCCAATAGAATGCGAGCTCAATCTGATTGGCTGATTGGATCAGCCAATCGGATTGAACTTGAATCTGATTGGCTGATTCAATCAGCCAATCAGATTTTTCCTACCTTAATTTCGATTGGCTGATAGAATCCTATCAGCCAATCGGAATTCAAGAGACGCCATCTTGGATGACGTCACTTAAAGGAACCTTCATTCGTCGGGAGTCGCCGGAAGAAGAGGATGGATCCGCGTCGGCTGCTTCAAGATGGTCCCGCTCCACGCCGGATGGATGAAGATAGAAGACGCCGCCTGGATGAACATGTCTACCGGTCCGGATGTCCTCTTCTTGACGGATAGGATGAAGACTTCGGACCCTCTTCTGGACCTCTTCTTGCCGGATAGGGTGAAGACTTCGGACCCTCTTCTGGATGGATCGGTGATACCCGGCGTGGTGAAGATAAGGTAGGGAGATCTTCAGGGGCGTAGTGTTAGGTTTTTTAAGGGGGGTTTGGGCTAGATTAGGGGTATGTGGGTGGTTGGTTGTAATGTTGTGGGGGGGTATTGTATGTTTTTTTTAAATGCAAAATAGCTGTTTACTTTGGGGCATGCCCTGCAAAAGGCCCTTTTAGGGGCTGGTAAGGTAAAAGAGCTGTTAACTTTTTATTTTAGAATAGGGTAGGGCATTTTTTTTATTTTGGGGGGCTTTCTTATTTTTTTAGGGGGCTTAGAGTAGGTGTAATTAGTTTAAAATTCTTGTAATCTTTTTTTATTTTTTGTAATTTAGTGTTTTGTTTTGTTTTGTAATTTAGTTTAGTTGATTTAATTGTAGATAATTGTAGGTAGTTTAGTTAATTAATTTATTGATAGCGTAGTGTTAGGTTTAATTGTAACTTAGGTTAGGATTTATTTTACAGGTAATTTTGTAATTATTTTAACTAGGTAGCTATTAAATAGTAAATAACTATTTAATAACTATTCTACCTAGTTAAAATAAATACAAAGTTGCCCGTAAAATAAATATAAATCCTAAAATAGCTACAATGTAATTATTCATTATATTGTAGCTATATTAGGGTTTATTTTAAAGGTAAGTATTTAGCTTTAAATAGGATTAATTTATTTAATAAGATTTATTTTATTTTGTTAGATTTAAATTATATTTAATTTAGGGGGGTGTTAGGGTTAGGGTTAGACTTAGCTTTAGGGGTTAATACATTTATTAGAGTAGCGGCGAGGTCGACAGATTAGGGGTTAATACTTGAAGTTAGGTGTCGGCGATGTTAGGGAGGGCAGATTAGGGGTTAATACTATTTATTATAGGGTTTTTGAGGCGGGAGTGCGGTAGTTTAGGGGTTAATACATTTATTATAGTGGCGGCGAGGTCCGGTCGGCAGATTAGGGGTTAATAAGTGTAGGTATGTAGTGGCGACGTTGGGGGGGCAGATTAGGGGTTAATAAATATAATGTAGTGGTCAGCAGATTAGGGGTACAAAGCTATAATGTTGGTTGCGGCGGTGTACAGATCGGCAGATTAGGGGTTAATAATAAAATGCAGGGGTCAGCGATAGCGGGGGCGGCAGATTAGGGGTTAATAAGTGTAAGGTTAGGGGTGTTTAGACTCGGGGTACATGTTAGGGTGTTAGGTGCAGACTTAGGAAGTGTTTCCCCATAGGAAACAATGGGGCTGCGTTAGGAGCTGAACGCTGCTTTTTTGCAGGTGTTAGGGTTTTTTTCAGCTCAAACTGCCCGAGCACGTTTTATGAAGCTGGCCGCGTCCGTAAGCAACGCTGGTATTTAGAGGTGAAGTGGCGGTAAATTATGCTCCCTTTTTGGAGCCTAACGCAGCCCTTCAGAGAACTCTAAATACCAGCGTTGTTTAAAAGGTGTGGGGGGAAAAAAAGCAGCGTTAGCTACGCGGGTCGTTACCGACAAAACTCTAAATCTAGCCGTAAGACTCTATCGGCTAAATTACGAGTTGTGCATAGGATGAAAAAGAAGCGTTAACAGGTCCTAACACTGCTTTTTCACTACCGCTGGTATTACGAGTCTTGCAGGTTTAGGGGCACCGCACACTTCTTTGACCTTACCGCAAAACGACTTACGTAAACTTTGTAAAGTCTTTTTTCTATGGGACTTCCATAGCGCTGATATTACGAGTCTGTCCTGGGAGGCCAAAAAGTGAGCGGTACATCCTACCCCGTCAAGAGTCCTAACGCATTTAAAAGTCAGTAGTTAAGAGTTTTATGGTGCAACGCCGTAGCATAAAACTCATAACTAAAGTGCTAAAAAGTACACTAACACCCATAAACTACCTATTAACCCCTAAACCGAGGCCCTCCCGCATCGCAAACACTAAAATACAATTTTTAACCCCTAATCTGCCGCTCTGGACATCGCCGCAACTATAATAAACATATTAACCCCTAAACCGCCGCACTCCCGCCTCTCAAACACTAGTTAAATATTAAAAAGACAAGTGTATATAAAAATATACAGTAAAGCGCTGTAGATATACCCCAAAATATATAGCGATAATCACAATAGATACAATAAATAAAATACGTGTGTACAATATAAAGCCTGCACTGTTACCTTAACAGTGCGCTAACTGACCAGCGCTGCAGAGCCTAATACCACCTATTTTGTATCTGGTTGTACTCTACACACTAGACTGGTTACAAAATTAAAATACAAAGTAAAATTC
The DNA here is from genome assembly GCF_027579735.1 of Bombina bombina. Lineage (NCBI taxonomy): Eukaryota > Metazoa > Chordata > Amphibia > Anura > Bombinatoridae > Bombina > Bombina bombina. The sequence goes on along the minus strand of NC_069503.1, from coordinate 600,078,069 downwards.
ACAATGAAAATTGTCTAAGTGAGCTGAACGCTAAGCACTCCTTGTAGTCTAGATGTACTCTCAATGCCGTTCTTTATACTAATATCTATTAAATCTATTTAACTCTACATATACATTTCAGGCATAAAATATATCATTCCAGGCAAAGAGTAACACCTATTTCTTGTCAATAATACTTATAAATAACACTTAAAAATCACAATCACAGTAAACAATATTAAAAATCAATTTGATTCCAGGTGTTACACGGTACTCAAAAATAATGACACAAACAAACTAAATAATATAGCATTGAAAATGCTACCTATCTCACCTCGATGTCCCCAGGAGTATGGTAAAATCTATTATGTGTTCAGGTGCTTGAATAAGAATCCTCCTGCCTCTGTAGCTGAGAGCGGTGCTGCTTTACTGATCGTTGGATGCTGAAGAGCGCCCAAGCAACTGGTAGCTGTGAACACAAGAAAAGAACAGAGCGCAACCGCAACTCAAGGTAAAAGTTTTATTACTTTTTCGAGCGCTAAAAACAAATTGCACTTACAAGAAGTTAGCAATATTCAAGCCTTTAGGTTTAACAATCCACTAGACCGCGATTTCTCTGATAGCCCTCCACGCTGGATTCGGATATGGCGTCTCTGGGAAGTCCGCAGGCTTAGGTGTTAATAACCAAATAGTAACTGGTAAGAAAGTACTTGTAAAAGCAATAGGTATTAATGTCTTTCAACAGTGTCCCTTTGTACAGTCTACGCGTTTCGTCCTCTTTTATCGGGACTTTCTCAAGACTCAGGGTTTAATGTCCTAGTTCGCGGGGATCCTCTTCTTAAAACTCCAACTACATTTCTATAGGTTGGAATATGGACCAATCACGAGCGCCAATCTGACACACCCACTCTCAAACCATTTCTCTCAGTTGCGGTGAGTCAGACTGGAGTCGCCGGTCTCCATACTCTTATTTTCATCTAGAACAACTATATACTTAATACACATATTACAATTGGGCCGAATGAATATGCATAAAAAATACAAAAACAACAACATACATATAAACACAAACTTATCATAATATTATGCTTAAACATAGCGGTTATGGGGCTCCTACCTAAGATACACATTGCTAAAAGTTCTTAAAGGGATATTATCAATTTCTTAAAGGGATATTAACATTGCCTTCTCCCTTCTACTACCTCCTATTATTGGTAATAGCGATGTACCAACACCAATCTTAATACTTAAGTGATATGTGCTAGCCTAAAGATGAAAATAATTTTTTATTGCTTTAAAACTTTAAAACATTAATTTACAATATTAAAAATAATAATAATAAATATTATTTTAGAAAATTAATTAATAATTGTTATTTCACTCTGATTAAAATCATTACTACTTACATGAATTTATTTTACACTTATAGTAATTATTTAAAGGGACAGTCTACACCAGAAATGTTATTGTTTTAAAAGATAGATAATCCCTTTATTACCCATTCCCCAGTTTTGCATAACCAACACAGTTATATTAATATACTTTTAACCTCTGTGATTATCTTGTATCTAAGCCTCTGCAAACTGCCCCTTTATTTCAGTTCTTTTGACAGACTTGCAGTCTAGCCAATCAGTGCCTGCTCCCAGATAACTTCACGTGCACAAGCACAGTGTTATCTATATGAAATACGTGAACTAACTCCCTCTAGTGGTGAAAAACTGTTAAAACGCATTCTGAAAAGAGGTGGCCTTCAAGGTCTAAGAAATTTGCATATGAACCTCCTAGGTTAAGCTTTCAACTAAGAATACCAAGAGAACAAAGCAAAATTGGTGATAAAAGTAAATGGAAAATTGTTTAAAATTGCATGCTCTATCTGAATCATGAAAGTTTATTTTGGCCTAGACTGTCCCTTTAATTCTTGAAATTAAATCATGAAAGCTTGGAGGTCCAAATCTATATTTAACCCTTTTGGGGCCAAGCAATCTAAAGATTGAATCCACTTTGTTTCTCTTTTTCTCAATCCTGTTAATCTTTGATGAGGGTTAGTAGTCAGATACTGTTTCTAAGATACTGATTTTAAGGCTACTGGGGTCATTGTTATGAAACACACGAAAGTGATCGGACACACTATGGCCTAGATTTAGAGTTCGGCGGTAAAAGGGCTGTTAACGCTCCGCGGGTTTTTTTCTGGCCGCACCATAAATTTAACTCTGGTATCGAGAGTTAAAACAAATGCTGCGTTAGGCTCCAAAAAAGGAGCGTAGGGCATTTTTACCGCAAATGCAACTCTCGATACCAGAGTTGCTTACGGACGCGGCCGGCATCAAAAACGTGCTCGTGCACGATTCTCCCATAGGAAACAATGGGGCTGTTTGAGCTGAAAAAAAACCTAACACCTGCAAAAAAGCAGCGTTCAGCTCCTAACGCAGCCCCATTGTTTCCTATGGGGAAACACTTCCTACGTCTGCACCTAACAACCTAACATGTACCCCGAGTCTAAACATCCCTAGCCTTAAACTTATTAACCCCTAATCTGCCGCCCCCGCTATCGCTGACCCCTGCATTACAGTTTTAACCCCTAATCTTCCGCTCCGTAAACCGCCGCAACCTACGTTATCCCTATGTACCCCTAATCTGCTGCCCTAACATCGCCGACCCCTATGTTATATTTATTAACCCCTAATCTGCCCCCCACAACGTCGCCGACACCTGCCTACACTTATTAACCCCTAATCTGCCGAGCGGACCTGAGCGCTACTATAATAAAGTTATTAACCCCTAATCCGTCTCACTAACCCTATCATAAATAGTATTAACCCCTAATCTGCCCTCCCTAACATCGCCGACACCTTCCTTCAATTATTAACCCCTAATCTTCCGATCGGAGCTCACCGCTATTCTAATAAATGTATTAACCCCTAAAGCTAAGTCTAACCCTAACACTAACACCCCCCTAACTTAAATATAATTTTAATCTAACGAAATAAATTAACTCTTATTAAATAAATTAATCCTATTTAAAGCTAAATACTTACCTGTAAAATAAATCCTAATATAGCTACAATATAAATTATAATTATATTTTAGCTATTTTAGGATTAATATTTATTTTACAGGCAACTTGGTATTTATTTTAACTAGGTACAATAGCTATTAAATAGTTAAGAACTATTTAATAGTTACCTAGTTAAAATAATTACAAAATTACCTGTAAAATAAATCCTAACCTAAGATATAATTAAACCTAACACTACCCTATCAATAAAATAATTAAATAAACTACCTACAATTACCTACAATTAACCTAACACTACACTATCAATAAATTAATTAAATACAATTGCTACAAATAAATACAATTAAATAAACTATCTAAAGTACAAAAAATAAAAAAGAACTAAGTTACAGAAAATAAAAAAATATTTACAAACATAAGAAAAATATTACAACAATTTTAAACTAATTACACCTACTCTAAGCCCCCTAATAAAATAACAAAGCCCCCCAAAATAAAAAATTCCCTACCCTATTCTAAATTAAAAAAGTTACAAGCTCTTTTACCTTACCAGCCCTGAACAGGGCCCTTTTGCGGGGCATGCCCCAAGAAGTTCAGCTCTTTTGCCTGTAAAAGAAAACATACAATACCCCCCCCCAACATTACAACCCACCACCCACATACCCCTAATCTAACCCAAACCACCCTTAAATAAACCTAACACTAAGCCCCTGAAGATCTTCCTACCTTGTCTTCACCATACCAGGTTCACCGATCCGTCCTGGCTCCAAGATCTTCATCCAACCCAAGCGGGGGTTGGCGATCCATAATCCGGTGCTGAAGAGGTCCAGAAGAGGCTCCAAAGTCTTCATCCTATCCGGCAAGAAGAGGACATCCGGACCGGCAAACATCTTCTCCAAGCCGCATCTTCTATCTTCTTCCATCCGGTGCGGAGCGGGACCATCTTGAAGCAGGCGACGCGGATCCATCCTCTTCTTCCGATGTCTCCCGACGAATGACGGTTCCTTTAAGGGACGTCATCCAAGATGGCGTCCCTCGAATTCCGATTGGCTGATAGAATCCTATCAGCCAATCGGAATTAAGGTAGGAATTTTCTGATTGGCTGATGGAATCAGCCAATCAGAATCAAGTTCAATCCGATTGGCTGATCCAATCAGCCAATCAGATTGAGCTCGCATTCTATTGGCTGTTCCGATCAGCCAATAGAATGCGAGCTCAATCTGATTGGCTGATTGGATCGGCCAATCGGATTGAACTAGATTCTGATTGGCTGATTCCATCAGCCAATCAGAAAATTCCTACCTTAATTCCGATTGGCTGATAGAATCCTATCAGCCAATCGGAATTCGAGGGACGCCATCTTGGATGACGTCCCTTAAAGGAACCGTCATTCGTCGGGAGACATCGGAAGAAGAGGATGGATCCGCGTCGCCTGCTTCAAGATGGTCCCGCTCCGCACCGGATGGAAGAAGATAGAAGATGCGGCTTGGAGAAGATGTTTGCCGGTCCGGATGTCCTCTTCTTGCCGGATAGGATGAAGACTTTGGAGCCTCTTCTGGACCTCTTCAGCACCGGATTATGGATCGCCAACCCCCGCTTGGGTTGGATGAAGATCTTGGAGCCAGGACGGATCGGTGAACCTGGTATGGTGAAGACAAGGTAGGAAGATCTTCAGGGGCTTAGTGTTAGGTTTATTTAAGGGTGGTTTGGGTTAGATTAGGGGTATGTGGGTGGTGGGTTGTAATGTTGGGGGGGGGGTATTGTATGTTTTCTTTTACAGGCAAAAGAGCTGAACTTCTTGGGGCATGCCCCGCAAAGGGCCCTGTTCAGGGCTGGTAAGGTAAAAGAGCTTGTAACTTTTTTAATTTAGAATAGGGTAGGGAATTTTTTATTTTGGGGGGCTTTGTTATTTTATTAGGGGGCTTAGAGTAGGTGTAATTAGTTTAAAATTGTTGTAATATTTTTCTTATGTTTGTAAATATTTTTTTATTTTCTGTAACTTAGTTCTTTTTTATTTTTTGTACTTTAGATAGTTTATTTAATTGTATTTATTTGTAGCAATTGTATTTAATTAATTTATTGATAGTGTAGTGTTAGGTTAATTGTAGGTAATTGTAGGTAGTTTATTTAATTATTTTATTGATAGGGTAGTGTTAGGTTTAATTATATCTTAGGTTAGGATTTATTTTACAGGTAATTTTGTAATTATTTTAACTAGGTAACTATTAAATAGTTCTTAACTATTTAATAGCTATTGTACCTGGTTAAAATAATTACAAAGTTGCCTGTAAAATAAATATTAATCCTAAAATAGCTAACATATAATTATAATTTATATTTTAGCTATATTAGGATTTATTTTACAGGTAAGTATTTAGCTTTAAATAGGATTAATTTATTTAATAAGAGTTAATTTATTTCGTTAGATTAAAATTATATTTAAGTTAGGGGGGTGTTAGTGTTAGGGTTAGACTTAGCTTTAGGGGTTAATACATTTATTAGAATAGCGGTGAGCTCCGATCGGAAGATTAGGGGTTAATAATTGAAGGAAGGTGTCGGCGATGTTAGGGAGGGCAGATTAGGGGTTAATACTATTTATGATAGGGTTAGTGAGACGGATTAGGGGTTAATAACTTTATTATAGTAGCGCTCAGGTCCGCTCGGCAGATTAGGGGTTAATAAGTGTAGGTAGGTGTCGGCGACGTTGAGGGGGGCAGATTAGGGGATAATAAATATAATATAGGGGTCGGCGGTGTTAGGGGCAGCAGATTAGGGGTACATAGGGATAACGTAGGTGGCGGCGCTTTGCGGTCGGAAGATTAGGGGTTAATTATTTTAAGTAGCTGGCGGCGATGTTGTGGGGGGCAGATTAGGGGTTAATAAATGTAATATAGGGGTCGGCGGGGTTAGGGGCAGCAGATTAGGGGTACATAAGTATAACGTAGGTGGCGGTCGGAAGATTAGGGGTTAAAATTTTTAATCGAGTGGCGGCGATGTGGGGGGAGCTCGGTTTAGGGGTACATAGGTAGTTTATGGGTGTTAGTGTACTTTAGGGTACAGTAGTTAAGAGCTTTATGAACCGGCGTTAGCCAGAAAGCTCTTAACTCCTGCTTTTTTCAGGCGGCTGGAATCTTGTCGTTAGAGCTCTAACGCTCACTGCAGAAACGACTCTAAATACCGGCGTTAGAAAGATCCCATTGAAAAGATAGGCTACGCAAATGGCGTAGGGGGATCTGCGGTATGGAAAAGTCGCGGCTGCAAAGTGAGCGTTAGACCCTTTAATCACTGACTCCAAATACCAGCGGGCGCCCAAAACCAGCGTTAGGAGCCTCTAACGCTGGTTTTGACGGCTACCGCCGAACTCTAAATCTAGGCCTAAGTGTCTTAAGGCCTTGTTCTATGTTATGAATGTGCTCGTAGCATCTACGTTTCACTTTCCTTTTCGTCCTCCCTACATAGACACACCCACATTTGCACGTTAAGCTATATACCACATATGTGGATTGACAGGTACCTCGTGAATTAATGGGAAATATTTTTGACTGACTCGTATCCTTGATGGAGTCCCTATTCCAAATTAAGGGGCACGTGCAACAGTTTTTTCGACCACATTTAAAGGTCCCTGGTTTCCCTTTAGCCCAATGGTCTAATGTTCCCAGGCCACATTGTTTATTACTTTCTAACATAGGCAATTTGGAGGGGGCTAAGATATTCTTGAGGTTCCTATTTTTCTTGTAAACAATATTGGGTTTGTCTTTAATTGCGTCCTTAAGTAGGGGGTCTGCTTGCAGAATACCCCAATGTTTGTTCAGGATTTTCTTTAAGAAACCAGCACCTTCATTATACGTGGTTATAAACCTGATTGTATTATGCTCAGACCCTTCACTAATTGTTCTCTCTTTAGGGCATAACAGTGCATCCCTACTGCACACTGTATTCCTATTCCTTGCTTCTGTTATCAGCTTTTTATCATACTCCTTCTCTAGGAACTTCTTTTCTAACACATCAGCTTCCCTACTGAAATCCTCTATTTTGGTACAGTTTCTTCGTACCCTACGAAACTGCCCGTATGGGATATTTTGTATCCATGATCTCTTATGGCCACTGTTGGCATTTAAGTGACAGTAACGGATTCTTGCACTGTTATGCCCTAAAGAGAGAACAATTAGTGAAGGGTCTGAGCATAATACAATCAGGTTTATAACCACGTATAATGAAGGTGCTGGTTTCTTTAAGAAAATCCTGAACAAACATTGGGGTGTTCTGCAAGCAGACCCCCTACTTAAGGACGCAATTAAAGACAAACCCAATATTGTTTACAAGAAAAATAGGAACCTCAAGAATATCTTAGCCCCCTCCAAATTGCCTATGTTAGAAAGTAATAAACAATGTGGCCTGGGAACATTAGACCATTGGGCTAAAGGGAAACCAGGGACCTTTAAATGTGGTCGAAAAAACTGTTGCATGTGCCCCTTAATTTGGAATAGGGACTCCATCAAGGATACGAGTCAGTCAAAAATATTTCCCATTAATTCACGAGGTACCTGTCAATCCACATATGTGGTATATAGCTTAACGTGCAAATGTGGGTGTGTCTATGTAGGGAGGACGAAAAGGAAAGTGAAACGTAGATGCTATGAGCACATTCATAACATAGAACAAGGCCTTAAGACACATAGTGTGTCCGATCACTTTCGTGTGTTTCATAACAATGACCCCAGTAGCCTTAAAATCAGTATCTTAGAAACAGTATCTGTGACTACTAACCCTCATCAAAGATTAACAGAATTGAGAAAAAGAGAAACAAAGTGGATTCAATCTTTAGATTGCTTGGCCCCAAAAGGGTTAAATATAGATTTGGACCTCCAAGCTTTCATGATTTAATTTCAAGAATTAAATAATTACTATAAGTGTAAAATAAATTCATGTAAGTAGTAATGATTTTAATCAGAGTGAAATAACAATTATTAATTAATTTTCTAAAATAATATTTATTATTATTATTTTTAATATTGTAAATTAATGTTTTAAAGTTTTAAAGCGATAAAAAATTCTTTTAATCTTTAGGCTAGCACATATCACTTAAGTATTAAGATTGGTGTTGGTACATCGCTATTACCAATAATAGGAGGTAGTAGAAGGGAGAAGGCAATGTTAATATCCCTTTAAGAAATTGATAATATCCCTTTAAGAACTTTTAGCAATGTGTATCTTAGGTAGGAGCCCCATAACCGCTATGTTTAAGCATAATATTATGATAAGTTTGTGTTTATATGTATGTTGTTGTTTTTGTATTTTTTTATGCATATTCATTCGGCCCAATTGTAATATGTGTATTAAGTATATAGTTGTTCTAGATGAAAATAAGAGTGTGGAGACCGGCGACTCCAGTCTGACTCATTGCAACTGAGAGAAATGGTTTGAGAGTGGGTGTGTCAGATTGGCGCTCGTGATTGGTCCATATTCCAACCTATAGAAATGTAGTTGGAGTTTTAAGAAGAGGATCCCCGCGAACTAGGACATTAAACCCTGAGTCTTGAGAAAGTCCCGATAAAAGAGGACGAAACGCGTAGACTGTACAAAGGGACACTGTTGAAAGACATTAATACCTATTGCTTTTACAAGTACTTTCTTACCAGTTACTATTTGGTTATTAACACCTAAGCCTGCGGACTTCCCAGAGACGCCATATCCGAATCCAGCGTGGAGGGCTATCAGAGAAATCGCGGTCTAGTGGATTGTTAAACCTAAAGGCTTGAATATTGCTAACTTCTTGTAAGTGCAATTTGTTTTTAGCGCTCGAAAAAGTAATAAAACTTTTACCTTGAGTTGCGGTTGCGCTCTGTTCTTTTCTTGTGTTCACAATATAAAGCCTATAGAATAAATATTCACATATAAATACACAGGTGACTGATTATTAGGTCCAATCAAACACCAGTACTTACAAAACCAAAGTCCACAGTTAATGTTCAAGTGGTATTGCAATATATTAGGCTATCAACTGCCAAAAAGATATGTAGTCCCGCTGCTCCTCTAAAGTGAACTTCCAAAGTTTCGACGTAGCTGAAAGAATGAAAAGGAGAGGAGCGCCGACTCAAATGTAGTATATAACAGTTTATTTAAACAAGCAAAATGGATTAAAAACACTCACAAGAGAGATAGATATACTATTCACATCAAGGCCGACTGCCAAACGTATCCCCCTGATGTCTACTCAGGATCACTCCGGTATTGGATAAAGGTATCGGGATATCCAAGTCTCACGCTGTGTTAACCGTCCTTCCAATCCCGCTCTGCAGTCGCGGGAAGGTGACGTCTTAGGTGCATTCAGCGTAGACAAAAAGATAGCGAACTTGTATATTTCTTCAACGCGTTTCGTCCCGATCGACGGAACTTTATCAAGAATATCAATACTGCTCCACAGAGGCCTTTATATACCGGGAAGTAGCCAATGATAACCCGGCTATAAGTTAATAAATGTCAAAGCAGTGGAGCAGAGTTCGCTAGCTCATACGATGCCCCTGATTTGGAGCAATATTAATAATAATATCAATATTTAGAATACCCTCATACATATTGCGCTAATCACAAAAATAAAAATACATTATATGAAAACTACATTAGCGGGCTAAATCCATACATAATAAACATTAATAGTCCACATATAATATATACAGAATAAACACATATAATATAACTATTATATAGTACTAAATACATACCTATAATGCATATGTTATCCAATTATTTGATCAAAATTCATAATAGTTCCCATAAATATATAATTCATTACGATCTCTAAAAACTCTAAAAATATAAAAATAAAATAAAAACACTTCAATACATACGATAAAAATGCATATTAGAAAACAATAAAAAATAAATTTATAAAAGAATTATTTAAGACTGTAAAAATGTGCAAAATTGTGTTTACTTCATAAAAAAGCTTGTATATCTAATTCGATGTTTAACCCTTTAGGTTCTAAGCAGTCTAAAGTTTTAATCCAATAGGTTTCTCTTTGTCTCAATTTCAACAACCTATTAGTATCCCATTTATCTGGTGCTACCCATTCAATGACTTTGATATTAAGATCCTTGGGATTCTGATTGTGACAAATTTTGAAATGGTACGAGACACTGTGATGATCAAAACCTGATTCTATATTTTTTACATGCTCTCTAAGTCTATATTTGATTTTTCTTTTTGTCCTACCTATGTAGATTTTGCCACATTTGCAGCTTAATTGATATACAACATAGGTGGTATGACAAGTGCATCTGAATTTGCACTTGTATACCCGTTTACCATTATAGTTAGTAAATGTAGTGTGATTACTATCTATTAAGGGGCACATGATGCATTCAGGAACCTTACATGGATACAAGCCTACATTACTGCCACACCAACTAGTTAAACTGCCACTTAATGTTTTGTGTTTAAATGTAGTAGGTGCTATATAATTTTTAAGGTCCTTGTTCTTCCTAAAAATAACTTCAGGTTTATCACTTAGTACCCTTTGTAACACAGGGTCAAGTTTTAACACATTCCAATGTTTATTAATGATTTTTTTAATCTGGTGATGCTGATTGTTATACCATGTAATAAATTTAACAGATCCCTCCTTTTGATTCCTTCCGGTGGTTTTCCTTTCTTTAGTCCCATGTTGGTTAGTGATAAGTACTTCCCTATCCATATTTAGGGCTTTAGTTCTAGCAGTGTCTAATAGTTCTCTATTGTAACCTTTCTCTATAAATTTGTCTGTCAAGTAATCAGCTTCTTTATTGTAATCTTCTATGTGCGTACAATTACGTCTGATTCTCTGGTATTGCCCTAATAGAAAATTATTTTTCCACTGTTTATAGTGGCCACTTTTGGCATTTAGCAAACCATTTCTATCAGTGGGTTTGCGATAATTTTTCACACATACTTTATTATTGTGAATATCACAATATAACACCAAGTCTAAAAATGATACAGATTCTGGGGAACTTTCATATGTGAACTTTAAGTTAAAAAGGTTACAATTAATATGAGAAATAAAATCTTCTATTTTATCCTTGGGGCCCTGCCATATTATTAAAATATCATCTATATATCTAAAATATTTAAAAATATTGTTTAAAAAGGGATTGTTATTCCATACATAACTGTTTTCAAACAGGGACATAAAAATGTTAGCGTACAATGGGGCAAAAGTGGTCCCCATCGCCATTCCCTGTATCTGGTGATAAAAAATACCCTCAAATAAAAAATAATGATGGGTTCAAACAAAATGTACAGCGTCCTCGATAAATTTTCGTTGGACTTCTGGTAAATGGCTATTACATAGTGATTCTCTAATGGCTGCTATGCATTGTAAATGAGGAATACTAGTATATAACGCAGCTGCATCACAAGTGATCCATATATAATCTTTGTGCCATTCTATACCCTCCATTTTATTTATGACATCAATAGTGTCTCTGAGATAGGCTCTGGTAGATGTAACAATGGGTTGTAAATATGAATCCACATATTTGGATAAATTATCACATAAAGAGCCTATCCCAGAGACAATAGGTCTACCCGGAGGGTTTAGGGGATCCTTGTGGATTTTGGGTAAATGATAAAAACATGATATTTTGGGGGCCACTTCATATAAAAATTGATATTCTTCTATATTTAAAACCTTCATAGACTTGGCTTCATTTAAAAGTATAAATAATTCCTTCTTGAATTTCTCAGTAGGGTTAAAGGTTAGAGGCAAGTAAGTGTCTCTTTCTGCTAATAAACGGTGTGCTTCTGCTAGATAGTCCCTCCTATTTTGCACCACTATACCACCACCCTTATCGGCAGCTCTAAAAACAATATCATTGTCTGCACTCAGTGTTTGAAGGGCTATCCTTTCTTCTTTAGAAAGATTATCTTTATCTGGTCTCATTCTATGTGTAGTTGTATTGGAAAGTTCCTCAATGTCTTGGCATACTAGCCTATTGAATATTTTTATATATTCTGTTTAACTGTGAATGGGATAAAATATGGATTGCCATTTCAAGGGGCAATGTTTCACGGTAAAATCATCGGTATCATCATATAATGATAAACCAGATAAGTTGAGATCCACTCCAAGTGTGTTACCATCAAGATTATCTCCTAGACTCTCTAAAATAAGGATATCTTCATTACTTACATTATCCGTATTTTCTAATGTATTAATATTTTTAGAGAAGTAACGTTTTAATGTGACCTTTCTCACAAACTTTTGGACATCAATATAGAGATTAAAATAATTGGGTGTACTTTGACATTTATCAATTATTAACTTATAGCCGGGTTATCATTGGCTACTTCCCGGTATATAAAGGCCTCTGTGGAGCAGTATTGATATTCTTGATAAAGTCCCGTCGATCGGGACGAAACGCGTTGAAGAAATATACAAGTTCGCTACCTTTTTGTCCCTAAGAGGGAACCGTAGCTTACATCCTACTACCAACAGCCGAGAATCTATGCTGAACGCACCTAAGACGTCACCTTCCCGCGACTGCAGAGCGGGATCGGAAGGACGGTTAACACAGCGTGAGGCTTGGATATCCCGATACCTTTATCCAATACCGGAGTGATCCTGAGTAGACATCAGGGGGATACGTTTGGCAGTCGGCCTTGATGTGAATAGTATATCTATCTATCTTGTGACTAGTTAAATATTATTAACCCCTAATCTGCCGCCCCTAACATTGCCGCCACCTACATTATACTTATTAACCCCTAATCTGCCGCTCCGGACGTCGCCGCCACCTACATTATACTTATTAACCCCTAATCTGCTTCCCCCAACTAATAATCTAATAGCCCTATCAAAATAAAAAAAAGCCCCCCCCCCAAAATAAAAAAAAACCCTAGCCTAAACTAAACTAACAATAGCCCTTAAAAGGGCCTTTTGCGGGGCATTGCCCCAAAGTAATCAGCTCTTTTACCTGTAAAAAAAAATACAAACACCCCCCAACAGTAAAACCCACCACCCACACAACCAACCCCCCAAATAAAATACTATCTAAAAAAAAACTAAGCTCCCCATTGCCCTGAAAAGGGCATTTGGATGTGCATTGCCCTTAAAAGGGCAGTTACCTCTTTTGTGGCCCAAACCCAAATCTAAAAAATAAAACCCACCCAATACACCCTTAAAAAAACCTAACACTAACCCCCTGAAGATCGACTTACTGTTCTGAAGACCGTACATCCATCCTCAAGGAAGCATCAGAAGTCTTCATCAAACCGGGTCGAAGTCCTTAATGAAGCCGGGAGAAGTTTTCATCCAAGCCGGGCAAAGTGGTCCTCCAGACGGGCAGAAATCTTCATCCAGACGGCATCTTCTATCTTCATCCATCCGACACGGAGCGGCTCCATCTTCAAGACATCCGACGCTGAGCATCCTCTTCATCCAGAGTCTTCTTACTGAATGACGGTTCCTTTAAATGACGTCATCCAAGATGGCGTCCCTTAGATTCCAATTGGCTGATAGAATTCTATCAGCCAATTGGAATTAAGGTAGAAAAAATCCTATTGACTGATGCAATCAGCCAATAGGATTGAAGTTCAATCCTATTAGCTGATCCAATCAGCCAATAGGATTGAGCTTGCATTCTATTGGCTGTTCCAATCAGCCAATAGAATTCAAGCTCAATCCTATTGGCTGATTGTATCAGCCAATAGGATTTTTTATACTTTATTTCCGATTGGCTGATAGAATTCTATCAGCCAATCGGAATCTAAGGGACGCCATTTAAAGGAACCATCATTCAGTAATAAGACTCCGGATGAAGAGAACGCTCCGTGTCGGATGTCTTGAAGATGGAGCCGCTCCGCGTCGGATGGATGAAGATAGAAGATGCCGTCTGGATGAAGACTTCTGCCCGTCTGGAGGACCACTTCGCCCGGCTTGGATGAAGACTTCTCCCAGCTTCGTTGAGGACTTCGGCCCGGTTGGAGGAAGACTTCTGCCGCTTCCTTGAGGATGGATGTCCGGTCTTCCGAAAAGTAAGTCGATCTTCAGGGGGTTAGTGTTAGGTTTTTTTAAGGATGAATTGGGTGGGTTTTATTTTTTAGATTAGGTTTTGGGCCACAAAAGATATAACTGCCCTTTTAAGGGCAAAGCCCATCCAAATGCCCTTTTCAGGGCAATGGGAAGCTTAGGATTTTTTAGATAGTATTTTATTTGGGGGGTTGGTTGTGTGGGTGGTGGGTTTTACTGTTGGGGGGTGTTTGTATTTTTTTTTTTACAGGTAAAAGAGCTGATTTCTTTGGGGCAATGCCCTGCAAAAGACCCTTTTAAGGGCTATTGATAGCTTAGTTTAGGCTAGGGTTTTTTTTATTTTGGGGGGGCTTTTTTATTTTGATAGTGCTATTAGATTAGGTGTAATTAGTTTAAAGATCTGTAATTTGTTTTTTATTTTCTGTAATTTAGTGTTTTTTTTGTGATTTATCTAATTTAATTTATTTAATTGTTTTTAATTTAGTTAATTTATTTAATTGTAGGGTAGCGTTAGGTGTCAGTGTAACTTAGGTTAGGTTTTATTTTACAGGTAAATTTGTCTTTATTTTAGCTAGGTAGTTAGTAAATAGATAATAACTATTTAATAACTATTCCACCTAGTTAAAATAAATACAAACTTGCCTGTAAAATAAAAATAAACCCTAAGCTAACAACAATGTAATTATTAGTTATATTGTAGCTAGCTTAGGATTTATTTTATAGGTAAGTATTTAGTTTTAAATAGGAATAATTTAGTTAAAGGGACATTCCAGTCAAAATTTAATTGCACAAAGATTAATTATACCTGTGAATAGAAACATATTTGCAATATAGATGTATTGGCAAAAATGCTTCTAGTAAAAGTTATCACTCTTTTAGTGTTAGAATTTTTCTCTGCACGTGCACGTGAAGCATAACTAGATATTGTCACTGCACCCACATTTTAAATACTGCAGCTGCTTGGATCATCAGTGGGGCGTGTAATATATCAACAAATCCATCGCTCAACGCAGAAAAAGCCAATCGACTCTGTTGAAGGCCTTCTCCACGTCAGTCGAGAACAAGACAGAGGGAATCCCAAATTCTCTAGCGTGGGTTATTAGCTGAAGCACTTTGATGGTATTATCCCTGGCCTCCCTACCAGCTATAAATCCCACTTGGTCATTTGATATTAACTCTGGGAGGTATTTGTTTAATCGGTTCGCAAGAATCTTGACCACGATTTTCATATCTGAGTTAATTAAGGAGATGGGTCTGAAATTTTCAGGGCAATTTGCTGCTTTGCCTGGTTTGGGGATTATGGTTATGTGTGCCTCCAAGAGACTCCCAGACAGCATGGGTTTGTCCCTTAGAGTGTTAAATAAGTCTAATAAGAGAGTGGATAATATGGTTTTAAATTTTTTATAGTAAGTTGCTGTGAAGTCATCGGGTCCCGGACTTTTACCTGCTGGCATGTCTTTTATAGCTTGGATTAATTTGTCCCTAGTTCTTGGGGCATCTAAAAAGTATTTTGCCTTTTTAGATAGAGTTGGGAGTTCCAAGTCCTGGAGGTATCTATCAATATTCTCTTGCTTAAAGTGCAAGTAAATCCTAGCATTTTACAAACTCTAGGATTAACTTTTGAAACAAATAAAGGGGACTTTCATTCATGAAGTATAAGATACTTCATGTAGAAAGCTCCTTTATTTGTTTTAACTGATCGCCGTTCTTAGCTGCTACAGCAGCACACAGCTAAACATTTTTTTGCTAAGTTGACATTTTCACCTGTTAGCCAATAGCCGTGCAGTAACTCCGGCTCCCATGGGCGCCAAGCCGGATTTACCACACGGCTATTGGCAAAGAGGTAAAAAGGTCACCTCTTAGCAAAAAAATATTTTAGCCGTGGGCTGCTGTAGCAGCTAAAAACGGTGATCGGTTAAAACAAATAAAGGAGCTTTCTACATGAAGTAACTTATACTTCATGAATGAAAGTCTCCTTTATTTGTTTCAAAAGTCAATCCTAGTGTTTGTAAAATGCTAGGATTTACTTTCACTTTAAGATTGTATGTCTCCTGATTAACATGAAGTGTGTTTTGGTCTTCTATATTATATAAGGTATGGTAGTAAGAATAGTAAGGAGTCAAAGTCCAGGGAGCGCCTCAAAGTGGGCAAGGATAATACTGAAATGACACTATACTGATTAGAGGTTACAAGTGATGATAGTTCACAAATTTATTAACGCATACA
This sequence comes from Bombina bombina, assembly GCF_027579735.1. Classification (NCBI taxonomy): domain Eukaryota; kingdom Metazoa; phylum Chordata; class Amphibia; order Anura; family Bombinatoridae; genus Bombina; species Bombina bombina. Next base: position 600,061,839 of record NC_069503.1, on the reverse strand, counting down.
CAATGGTAAAGATTAAAAGAGATAAAAATATGACCAATGGGAGAATTACTCAGCATAAAAATATATACATAAAAAATGTTCATGGATCCATGTTACACAAAAATTAAATTTTAAAAACACATAACCATCATAGGTAAAATAGTGCAGTTTAAATGGGTAGGTATGTAAATGCCTCAGTTAGGAGGGATAGTATACCATCAGAAAAATCTTAAAAAACAGTCCTAAAATGACAATCTAGAATAACAATCTTAAATGGCTACTATGAATAACTTATAATAGTCAATGTATTTGCGTTTCCGCATACAAAGTGTGGTCCCTGATTTACAGGGTGTGGATGATACTCCAAATCCTTTCAGGACGATCAAGTCCTATAACAAGCTCCTGAATTATAGTCTATCCTGTGGGGAAAATTGATGTGAAGGTGTCCAAAAAATGAAAGTGATGAAACTGTGTCTCAAAGATGATGCAAAAAATGGTAAAAAATATGGTGAAAAAATATGTAGATAAAAATAAAAATAAAAATAAACCTAATAAATAAAAATAAATATCCAATGTCGTCAGTCTAAAACACAATTGAAAAAAAGTGAAAAAATCAATGTGAGAAAAGCTGATGAAGTGCTCGTGTTAATATCCTGTGTATTCTGTGGTGAGGGTCATACCAGAAAAATACAGTTACTCCAAAAATAGAACATAAATTCCCAGTGTACCTGTGGAATACAAATAACAAAATGGTGCAATAACGTTAAATCAATCCTAAATCTAAATGAAATGAGGCTTACCATAAATAGCCAACGCGTTTCGGCCCTTCCTTGGGCCTTTTTCAAGACTGTATTATGGTAAGTCATATTAAGCCTTCTTATATACTGAAATGGTTCAATCAAATGACGCCATTTTTGCGCCAAAAGGTGTACCTTTGAACCGGAAGTGCTACCTTCCAATCTATATCCTTATGTTATAATTGTATTTCTTACAAATAATGTTCGATTTGCTTTTATTAAATTTCCAATTGATGTGGCCTGATATTCACTATGTCCTATTCTCTAAGTTTATTCTGAAATGTCAAAAAAATTGGTTAGAGTCCGGAATTGCCGAAACCGGAAGTGTAATTGCGTATTGGTATCACTTCCGGTTTGCGGCATATAGCCGGTATTTCGCCGGTTTGACTAATTATTGTAATTCTTAATTCATAATTTGGGCAACCTGTCTGTGAGCACCCGCGATGTGTAATATACTTTGGTCTCTCCGGATAAAAGGATATTTTGTTGTCCTATTAGTTATAGCTTATTTGTCAATTTCAGCGTGAAACCGGAAGTGACATCACTTCCGGAATACGGTCTCTATCGATATATACTTGAGTGGCCTGTGGGTTGTCTCCTAATTTAAGGAAATTGTCTATACCCATTTTTCAACATTAGATGAGATCGAACCCATTAGCCATATATCGGAAGTGATATAATCCCGTCTTACTTAGTATCTCTTATTTATTTTGGGTACATCTACCAATAGGATGGTCCAATATGATAATCTTTACTATCATTAAGTCACCTAAGATGTTCTTTATTCCTAATCGCAAATAGAATCTGACTTGAATACAGAAGATGGTAAAAGATAGAAACTTCATGCTGGCAAAGGGACATTGTTTTAAAAAATAGTAAAGGGAAATATTAAAAATTATTATTCACAATGTTGGCGATATTAGCAGCTGGTTATGTAATAAATCATATACAGTGATTTTTTTATAAAACACAATATATGGTGTGCATAAATATAGAATTTATATCCGTATAATTTACTGAGGTGTCTATGAAGGGTCATATTAAAATAAATGAGAGGTATAATTCATTGTTAATTTCTTTGAAAATGGTTATAAGAGGTCTTAGAAATCACTGTTCCAATTTTTGTGCCTTTGTATTAAGTTCATGTATAAATCTCAATAGCAAGAGGACTAAGTCTCATATTATTATCAATACTGATCCTTTATTGAGGATGCTATTTCAGGTTAAAATACATATATAATTTCTTAAGTTAGTTTAGTGCAAATGGTGTAAATGGTTATCTTGTGGTTGGAGGTCTCTATAATATGATTCTTCCTTCTATAATAAAAAACTTTAGTTGCACTCCCAAGATTAATTTCTTCACTTTGTGGTTCTGTCATTTAACAGAAATTCTGTAAGTCTGAACTGTATTGTACTAGCTATATTAACTTTCGGACATGTAGAAAATGCTAAACAATGATAAAAAATTAAAAAACAGGTATAAAAAGATTAAAATGATTTCAGAGGGGGACGGGAGAGAGCGAGGTTGTACTAACTAACCCGTGCATAATCTGAGTATTCCTTCCGTCTCGGGGGTGGGGGGGATCATGCTCTTACTCTAAGACACACTAATCGGTTATGCTAGTATGAAGATACATGCTAATAATTGATTTATGTGTGTACTTGTGTATATGTATGAGCATAGTTACTTCAGATTAAATAGATGTGACAGATCTTCCTTATTGTTTAGACCCCTGGGGTAAAGGCAATCTAGATTAAAGATCCATCTAGATTCCTCTATGAGTACACCAAACACCAAAATAGAATACCCCATCAGAGACCATATAAGATGCAGCAGCAAGGGAGTCATCTATTTAATCGAATGCAGCTGTGGTCTCCAATACATCAGACAGACCTCAAGACCCCTAAAGGATCGAATTAGGGAACACCTGCTACAGATGAAGCACAAAAATATGGAGACTCCATTGTATAAACATTCTACAAAACAACATTTGGGTAATAAGAAAGATTTTAAATACTGCGGTATCCAACTGGTAACCCCCAGTTGGAGAGGGGGAGACCAAGAGAAGAAATTACTCATAGAGGAATCTAGATGGATCTTTAATCTAGATTGCCTTTACCCCAGGGGTCTAAACAATAAGGAAGATCTGTCACATCTATTTAATCTGAAGTAACTATGCTCATACATATACACAAGTACACACATAAATCAATTATTAGCATGTATCTTCATACTAGCGTAACCGATTAGTGTGTCTTAGAGTAAGAGCATGATCCCCCCCCACCCCCGAGACGGAAGGAATACTCAGATTATGCACGGGTTAGTTAGTACGACCTCGCTCTCTCCCGTCCCCCTCTGAAATCATTTTAATCTTTTTATACCTGTTTTTTAATTTTTTATCATTGTTTAGCATTTTCTACATGTCCGAAAGTTAATATAGCTAGTACAATACAGTTCAGACTTTCTGTTAAATGACAGAACCACAAAGTGAAGAAATTAATCTTGGGAGTGTAACTAAAGTTTTTTATTATAGAAGGAAGAATCATATTATAGAGACCTCCAGCCACAAGATAACCATTTACACCATTTGCACTAAACTAACTTAAGAAATTATATATGTATTTTAACCTGAAATAGCATCCTCAATAAAGGATCAGTATTGATAATAATATGAGACTTAGTCCTCTTGCTATTGAGATTTATACAAAGGCACAAAAATTGGAACAGTGATTTCTGAGACCTCTTATAACCATTTTCAAAGAAATTAACAATGAATTATACCTCTCATTTATTTTAATATGACCCTTCATAGACACCTCAGTAAATTATACGGATATAAATTCTATATTTATGCACACCATATATTGTGTTTTATAAAAAATCACTGTATATGATTTATTACATAACCAGCTGCTAATATCGCCAACATTGTGAATAATAATTTTTAATATTTCCCTTTACTATTTTTTAAAACAATGTCCCTTTGCCAGCATGAAGTTTCTATCTTTTACCATCTTCTGTATTCAAGTCAGATTCTATTTGCGATTAGGAATAAAGAACATCTTAGGTTACTTAATGATAGTAAAGATTATCATATTGGACCATCCTATTGGTAGATGTACCCAAAATAAATAAGAGGTACTAAGTAAGACGGGATTATATCACTTCCGATATATGGCTAATGGGTTTGATCTCATCTAATGTTGAAAAATGGGTATAGACAATTTCCCTAAATTAGGAGACAACCCACAGGCCACTCAAGTATATATCGATAGAGACCGTATTCCGGAAGTGATGTCACTTCCGGTTTCACACTGAAATTGACAAATAAGCTATAACTAATAGGACAACAAAATATCCTTTTATCCGGAGAGACCAAAGTATATTACACATCGCGGGTGCTCACAGACAGGTTGCCCAAATTATGAATTAAGAATTACAATAATTAGTCAAACCGGCGAAATACCGGCTATATGCCGCAAACCGGAAGTGATACCAATACGCAATTACACTTCCGGTTTCGGCAATTCCGGACTCTAACCAATTTTTTTGACATTTCAGAATAAACTTAGAGAATAGGACATAGTGAATATCAGGCCACATCAATTGGAAATTTAATAAAAGCAAATCGAACATTATTTGTAAGAAATACAATTATAACATAAGGATATAGATTGGAAGGTAATACTTCCGGTTCAAAGGTACACCTTTTGGCGCGAAAATGGCGTCATTTGATTGAACCATTTCAGTATATAAGAAGGCTTAATATGACTTACCATAATACAGTCTTGAAAAAGGCCCAAGGAAGGGCTGAAACGCGTTGGCTATTTATGGTAAGCCTAATTTCATTTAGATTTAGGATTGATTTAACGTTATTGCACCATTTTGTTATTTGTATTCCACAGGTACACTGGGAATTTATGTTCTATTTTTGGAGTAACTGTATTTTTCTGGTATGACCCTCACCACAGAATACACAGGATATTAACACGAGCACTTCATCAGCTTTTCTCACATTGATTTTTTCACTTTTTTTCAATTGTGTTTTAGACTGACGACATTGGATATTTATTTTTATTTATTAGGTTTATTTTTATTTTTATCTACATATTTTTTCACCATATTTTTTACCATTTTTTGCATCATCTTTGAGACACAGTTTCATCACTTTCATTTTTTGGACACCTTCACATCAATTTTCCTCACAGGATAGACTATAATTCAGGAGCTTGTTATAGGACTTGATCGTCCTGAAAGGATTTGGAGTATCACCCACACCCTGTAAATCAGGGACCACACTTTGTATGTGGAAACGCAAATACATTGACTATTATAAGTTATTCATAGTAGCCATTTAAGATTGTTATTCTAGATTGTCATTTTAGGACTGTTTTTTAAGATTTTTTTGATGGTATACTATCCCTCCTAACCGAGGCATTTACATACCTACCCATTTAAACTGCACTCTTTTACCTATGATGGTTATGTGTTTTTAAAATTTAATTTTTGTGTAACATGGATCCATGAACATTTTTTATGTATATATTTTATGTATATATTTTTATGCTGAGTAATTCTCCCATTGGTCATATTTTTATCTCTTTTAATCTTTACCATTGTGTATGCGTTAATAAATTTGTGAACTATCATCACTTGTAACCTCTAATCAGTATAGTGTCATTTCAGTATTATCCTTGCCCACTTTGAGGCTCTCCCTGGACTTTCTCCTTACTGTAATTAACCTCAAGATATACTAGGTGTCTTGCTTTTTCTGGGGAGCCAGTAGGATATAGAGGAGGTGCTGTGAGAAAACCATATTTTTTCCTATGGTAGTAAGAATGTAAGGCTGATGCTATTTGGGAGCTACTTTTTAGATGTCTACCGTCTTTAGTCTTGATCGAGTGAATATATGAGTGTAGCTGTTTCCTACGGAGGGTTCTCGCTAAACTTTTCCTTGGTTTGTTTCCTCCTTCGTAATAAAAATTTTTCAAGAAGAAAGCTTTTTTTTATGAATTTCTATCAAGTGTTTAAATTCTAATTTAGTGTTTAGTAGTTTCACGTTATGGATTTGTTTTATGTTTTAGTTCCAATAAACTTAGTTTAGATAGGAGGTCAGTGTGTTTTAATCTATGTTGTCTGAGAAGTTGTGCTTTATGTTTAATTAAAAGCCCACATATCACTCTTTTATGTGCTTCCCAAACTATAATTTCTGATAAGTTAGTTGTGTTGTTTATCTCAAAGTATTCAGTCATAGCTTTCTGTAAGTCCTCTAGAATTAGTGGGTTATCTAAGATCGTATTGTCCAGTCTCCACATTGTAGCTGAGATTGGGATATCGGGTCATTGTATTGTGCATGTGTCGGTGCATAATCTGACCATGTAATATGGCCAATTTCACTGTTGTATGGGCGCATAGTCAGCTTCTAATGTGATATAATGACCATAAAGGGTGCCCACCAGTTAAAGGAATCTGCCCTCAGGGTCTTTTTTCTACTTAGGTCAATTAAAAAGGGATAGCTTTATGAAAAATTATTTCTATGCCTCCTTTCTTACATGGGCCAGAAGCAAAAAAGGCTGTAGGGTATTGGGGATTGTGCCATTTAGGTTCTTTGTCTTTTTGAAAATGGGTCTCTTGGACCAGAATTATTTGACTATTAATCCTATTTAATTCTCAAAACGCTATCTAGCGCTTACCAGGGTTATTTAAACCTTTGGCATTTATTGTAGTTAGGTTAATGGAATGATCTTGAAATCTACTAGAGTTAGAATGGGAGGCCATCTTTGAGAGAATAAAAAAAGGGAGGGGGAAGGGGTAGTTAAGGGGAAGGGTAAATAAAGGAGAAGAAGGGTTGTTTGGTTATTGATTAAGAATGATTTACCTTAGTTCTTCAAGTGCAAGTTTTAACAGCTGGTAAGCAAACAAAATATAATCAGTAGAGATAGATAGGTATAAACAATATCAACTATCAAAATTAGTCAATCTAAACAGTTATCAAATAATAAAGCGTAAGTGAATTACAAACAAGTGGGGGCAGTATCCCCATGGCTGGCATAATGTGTAGGTTTTTTTTTTTTTTTTTATACCTTACCAGTCTGGGATCTCAGACTGGGGGTTTGTTTGTTGGCATAAGTAGAGTAAAAGTAGTAGGGGTCATTATAGGTTAGTACAAATAGGTGACGCTAATAAGCTGTGAGCACTTATGTGATCTCCTATGTTATGAACTGTGTTATGGTCCTGTCACACTGTTAATAATGGTTGCTATTCATGTGTTTGCAGCTGGGTGCTTCAAGTGTTGGGAGGATATAAAAACAAGTCTAGTTTTATTCTCCCTTTGTATATACCTCCTATCTAAGTGCTGTTACTAACGTTTTATAGAGTTTTACAGGTGTCGACATTCTTATGTATTTTCTAGGTATAGGGATCTATCATAGACAAATCATTAAATTGTTCCAATAAAAAATAAGTAACAATTTAACAAGCTGCAATTAACTTTATATTAAGCGACCATGTTGAAAATGGTTCCGTATGTGCGAGACGTGTGCAGGTACTGCATAATGTTAAAGTGTTAATCTAGTTGTGTCTTGAGACTAATAAGATATAGACACTTATGTGATCTCCTATGTTGTAAACTGTATTATAGTCCTGCCACTCAGTGTTATCAGTGAATGCTAATAGTGTGTTTTTCTAACTGTGTGTTTCAATTGGTGCCAGAGTAGAATAGGGTGTCTAATGTTATTTTACTGTTGTGTGTACAACCTGTCTAGGTGTAATTGTTAGGATTATATTAAGATTGTTGAAAACTATTTGGAATTTTCCAGCAGTATAACTCCTATAATAAAAAAAAAAGATATAGGGACCTAACAGAAACAAGTTATTAAATACAGTTAACAATAATTGAAAACAGAAACAATCAAAAATGACAAGCTGCAATCAGCTTTGTAAAAAGTAACCATTTTGTAAAGGACACCATAAATTGGAGACGTATGCGGGCTCAGCATATTTTTGAAGCATTCATCTATTTGTGCCCTCTTGTAGTGTGGGCACCTCGGATGAAAGCGCAGAGGAGGGGTTGTGCTCTGTGCCACCCATTTGGGGCGTCTTTCAAGGATAAGGCATTATAAAAAAAGGCTCAGATCGGTGCCCGGTCTGTAGATGGCTGTTTTGTTATTATTGTTTGCGATAATAGAGACCGGGAATCCTCATCTGTATGGTATCTTGTGCATGCAGAGCGTTGTCGTGATATGGTTTAGCTCTCTTCTTTTTTGAAGAGTAGATGGCGAAAGGTCTGTGAAGAGGTGGATTTCTTCTCCTGCGTGGTGGATGGGATGCTTAGCTCTGGCATTTTAAAGTAGTTCTTCTTTGTCTTTGTAGCTCAGGAACTTTACAATAATGTCCCTCGGCGGGGCTTTGGCAGGGGGCTTTGGCCTCAAAGCCCTATGTGCCCTCTCTATGGGTATGTCTGGTGCCGCTGGGTTTCCCTTTATTACCCTGAATAAAGCTTGTAGGTATCCTTCTATAGCTGTAGGATGTATGGTCTCAGAGACTCCTCGAATATGCAAGTTGTTTCTGCGACACCTGTTGTCTAAGTCCTCTATTTTGTCATTAAGAAATTGTAAGTTGTATGCATGGTGTTGAATTTCTCTGGAGTTATGTTGACTTGAATTTGTTGCTTTCCTTTGCATTGTCTCTACCTTTGTGACCCTTGTGTCAAGTGCATTAAGGTCTTTTTTAAGGTCACCAAAAAGGTTTCTTATCTCTAGCATAACCCCCTTGATGTCCTCCTTAGAGGATAGAATTAGCAGGTCTTCTTTACTAACGTATTGGAGTGTTTGCTCCTCTGGTCCATGAGCGAGTGCAGTGGTGTTGATCTGGCGGTTAGCCATATCACTTCTGCTTTTATCAAGGGGTGCTTCAATAGGTTTAAGATATTGGTTTAATGCTCTGGAGGCTGATGCTTTGTCTGTTTTACTTTGCCTTTTATTAGGCATTACATATGGTGATCTTGTAATTGCAGGAGAAAGGGTTTCAGTCTCTGATATCTAGAAATAAGTGCACCTGAATTGTTTAATGTAGTTCAATTGCTTTTCATTAACTTTCTGTAGTAATATGTCCTATTTGGTATTTTTAAGTCTGATGGTGGTATATATGTTTGATACTTATGTGTGCAAGCCTGCTGTTGCATTTAGATATTCACAGCCTATTCCCTAGCTTGAATAGTTGTGAACTTGCAGGGGTTGCCACAGTATGTAGATAAAGAGGTGTTTGTGCATGTTATTTGTCTTAAACCAGCATATAGTAGTGTTAAGGAGACACTGCTTAATTAAAGAGGCCGGAATGTGCTTCTAATTGCAGCTTTACTTTATGCTCCAATGTTTCAGTGTGGATAATTCTGAGGACTGAGGATTCAGCGTGTGTTCCGGTATTATAGGGGCCTTATCTATTAAGCGCTTTCATAATCCGGTGTTAGTCGATAGATGTATACAGTCCAGTATGCAAGGTAGCTGAATCTGCAGTTCTTACTCACTTGTGATTGCTCCGATTTCGGTCAGCATGGCGCAGCGGTATTTAGGCCTCACTCCGTGAGAAGTGATAATGTGTGAGGTCTTTGTTTTATGCGCTCATCTTCCCTCCTATCGATGCAGCAGTCGGTTCGCAAACCTTTATCCCCTACTTGTGCTGTAAAAAATTTGCATATACTAAAAGAGAGAAGTGCTCAGCCTTGGAACATACAATAGCATAACAGGTTTCTCTATGGCTAATTGCCATCCTAGGCTGCACCTGACAAGGCCCACAGTAAACCAAAACATACGTCTGGGCTTTTGCCATAGCCATAGCTTATTAATGCCACTTGCATTGGTTCTTTTAAGGAATAATCTACTAGTCTACTCCTTGCTTCTAAGGGGGAGAAATTTCCTTAAAAGGACAGTCTAGTCAAAATTAAACTTTCATTATTCAGATAGGACATGTAATTTTAAACAACTTTCCAATTTACTTTTGTCATCAAATGTGCTTTGTTCTTTTGGTATTCATAGTTGAAAGCTAAACCTAGGTAGGCTCATATATTGATTTCTAAGCCCTTTAAGGCCACCTATTATCACATGCTTTTTTATTTGCTTTTCACAACAGGGGCGCGATCCGATATATACAGCGTAGTTTGCGGCGCAAGTGAGGGAACCCGCGTCGCCCGCAGTTTCAGCTCGCAACTCGAGCTATCCAATATACGGCGCCGTCAGATGCTAACCTGCCGTAAGTTGGATAAACCAGCGATGTCCAGAAATCTGCGTAAGTACAAATTTCTGGAGTCGCCAGTGACTTACGGCAGGATAGAAACTGCCGGCGCCTACAAAACCTGACTAAAGTATGAAATCATTCGCACTGTCTAAAACACCTCCCAAACATAGCCCGACACGTCTAACCCTCTATCCGCTATCCCCCCTCACTATCCTAACAATAAAATATGTATTAACCCCTAAACCGCCGCTCCCGGACCCCGCCGCCACCTAATAAAGTTGTTAACCCCTAAACCGCCGCTCCCGGACCCCGCCGCCAGCTATATTAAATCTATAACCCCCTAAAGTGAGCCCCTACCCCGCCGCCATCTACCTTACCTACCCCCTAATGTGAGCCCCTTACACCGCCGCCATCTACCTTACCTACCCCCTAAAGTGAGCCCCTAACCCGCCGACATCTATTTTAAAATTATTAACCCCTAATCTAATCCCCCTACCCCGCCGCCATCTATATTAAATTATTTAACCCCTAAAATACTAAACTATCCCTACCACTAAACCTAAGTCTAACCCTACAAATAGCCCTGAAAAGGGCTTTTTGCGTGGCATTACCCCAAAGTAAACTGCTCTTTTGCCAGCCCTTAAAAGGGCTTTTTGCGGGGCATGCCCCAAAGTAAACTGCTCTTTTACCAGCCCTTAAAAGGGCTTTTGGCGGGGCTTTGTCACAAAGTAATCAGCTCTTTTGCCTTCAATCTAAATCCCCCTACACCGCCGCCACCTATAATAAATGTATTACCCCTAATCTAATCCCCATACACTGCCGCCACCTATAATAAATGTATTAACCCCTAATCTAATCCCCCTACACCGCTGCCACCTATATTAAACACATTAACCCCTAATCTAATCCCCCTACACCGCCGCCACCTATATTAAACACATTAACCCCTAATCTAATCCCCCTACACCGCCGCCAGCTATATTAACTATATTAACCCTAATTATATTAGGGTTAATATAATTAATATAATTATTATATTATATATATTAACTATATTAACCCTAATTATATTAGGGTTAATATAGTTAATATCGTTATTATATTATATATATATTAAGTATAATAACCCTATCTAACTCTAACATCCCTAACTAAACTCTTATTAAAATAAATCTAATATTAAAATTATTAATGAAAATATTCCTATTTAAATCTAAATACTTACCTATAAAATAAACCCTAAGATAGCTACAATGTAATTAATAATTACATTGTAGCTATTTTAGGGTTTATATTTATTTTACAGGTAACTTGGTATTTATTTTAACTAGGTACAATAGCTATTAAATAGTTAATAACTATTTAATAGCTACCTAGTTAAAATAATTACCAATTTACCTGTAAAATAAATCCTAACCTAAGTAAAAAATACACCTACACTATCAATAAATTAAATAAACTACAAATATCTAAACTAAAATACAATTAAATAAACTAAACTAAATTACAAAAAAACCCCACTAAATTACAAAAAATAAAAAAAAGATTACAAGATTTTTAAGTTAATTACACCTATTCTAAGCCCCCTAATAAAATAATAAAGAAGAAGTCTTCATCCCGGCGATGTCTTTATCCAAGCGGCAAAGAAGAAGTCTTCATCCCGGCGATGTCTTTATCCAAGCGGCAGCAAAGTCTTCTTCCATCCGGCAGCATCTTCCATCAAGCGGCATCTTCAATCTACTTTCTTCGCTCCTCCGACGCGGAGCCTCCATCCCGGCCGACGACTGAACGACGAATGAGGTACCTTTAAATGACGTCATCCAAGATGGCGTCCGTCGAATTCCGATTGGCTGATAGGATTTTATCAGCCAATCGGAATTAAGGTAGGAAAAATCTGATTGGCTGATTCAATCAGTCAATCAGATTTTTCTACCTTAATTCTGATTGGCTTAATTCCGATTGGCTGATTGGAACAGCCAATAGAATGCGAGCTCAATCTGATTGGCTGATCGGATCAGCCAATCGGATTGAACTTGATTCTGATTGGCTGATTCCATTAGCCAATCAGAATTTTCCTACCTTAATTCCGATTGGCTGATAGAATCCTATCAGCCAATCGGAATTCAAGGGACGCCATCTTGGATGACGTCCCTTAAAGGAACCGTCATTCTTCAGTTGGACGTCGTCGGAAGAAGATGGGTCCGCGCTGGAGGTCTTCACGATGGAGCCGGTCCTCATCGGATGAAGATAGAAGATGCCGCTTGGAAGAAGATGGTTGCTGGTCCGGATCTACTCTTCTTCCCGGATAGGATGAAGACTTTGGACCCTCTTCTGGACTTCTTCAGCTGTCGGATGATGGATGTCTAGCCCCCGCTTGGATGAAGATTTTGGAGCCAGGACGCATCGGTGATACCCGGTGAGGTGAAGATAAGGTAGGAAGATCTTCAGGGGCTTAGTGTTAGGTTTATTTAAGGGGGGTTTGGGTTAGATTAGGGGTATGTGGGTGGTGGGTTGTAATGTTGAGGGGGGGGTATTGTATGTGTTTTTTTACAGGCAAAAGAGCTGAATTTCTTGGGGCATGCCCCGCAAAGGGCCCTGTTCAGGGCTGGTAAGGTAAAAGAGCTTTGAACTTTTGTAATTTAGAATAGGGTAGGGCATTTTTTTATTTTGGGGGTCTTTGTTATTTTATTAGGGGGCTTAGAGTAGGTGTAATTAGTTTAAAATTGTAATATTTTTCTAGTGTTTGTAAATATTTTTTTAATTTTTTGTAACAGTTCTTTTTTATTTTTTGTTCTTTAGTTAGTTTATTTAATTGTATTTATTTGTAGAGATTGTATTTAATTCATTTATTGATAGTGTAGTGTTAGGTTTAATTGTAGATAATTGTAGGTATTGTATTTAATTAATTTATTGATAGTCTAGTGTTAGGTTTAATTGTAACTTAGGTTAGGATTTATTTTACAGGTAATTTTGTAATTATTTTAACTATTTTAGCTATTAAATAGTTCTTAACTATTTAATAGCTATTGTACCTGGTTAAAATAAATACAAAGTTATCTGTAAAATAAATATAAATCCTAAAATAGCTATAATATAATTATAATTTATATTGTAGCTATATTAGGATTTATTTTACAGGTAAGTATTTAGCTTTAAATAGGAATAATTTATTTAATAAGAGTTAATTAATTTTGTTAGATTTAAATTATATTTAATTTAGGGGGGTGTTAGGGTTAGGGTTAGACTTAGCTTTAGGGGTTAATACATTTATTAGAATAGCGGTGAGCTCCAGTCGGCAGATTAGGGGTTAATGTTTGAAGTTAGGTGTCGGCGATGTTAGGGAGGGCAGATTAGGGGTTAATACTATTTATTATAGGGTTAGTGAGGCGGATTAGGGGTTAATAACTTTATTATAATAGCGGTGCGGTCCGCTCGGCAGATTAGGGGTTAATAAGTGTAGGCAGGTGGAGGCGACGTTGTGGGGGGCAGATTAGGGGTTAATAAATGTAATATAGGGGTCGACGATGTTAGGGCAGCAGATTAGGGGTACATAGGGATAATGTAAGTAGCGGCGGTTTACGGAGCGGCAGATTAGGGGTTAATAATAATATGCAGGGGTCAGCGATAGCGGGGGTGGCAGATTAGGGGTTAATAAGTGTAAGGTTAGGGGTGTTTAGACTTGGGGTACATGTTAGAGTGTTAGGTGCAGACGTAGGAAGTGTTTCCCCATAGCAAACAATGGGGCTGCGTTAGGAGCTGAACGCGGCTTTTTTGCAGGTGTTAGGTTTTATTTCAGCTCAAACAGCCCCATTGTTTTCTATGGGGGAATCGTGCACGAGCACGTTTTTGAAGCTGGCCGCTTCCGTAAGCAACTCTGGTGTCGAGAGTTGCAGTGGCGTTAAATATGCCTGTACGCTCCCTTTTTGGAGCCTAACGCAGCCATTCTGTGAACTCTCAATACCAGAGGTATTTAAAAGGTGCGGCCAGAAAAAAGCCAGTGTTAGCTACGCGGGTCATTACCGACAAAACTCTAAATCTAGCCGTTAGGATCTACTGAGAAAATAAAACAAAATTAATCTCATTATCTTTCAATTCCAAATTGTTTGGGCAAGTGACAAGCTTTCTGCTATTTTTTATAGAGAAACAATATCAGCGCATGTGGTTTTTAAAAAATCTGATTTCATTTAATACTAACTAAATATAATTCTATGGTAAAAACCACAAAACCATTACAACTAAGTTAAGTGAAATAAACACTGAAAGGGTCTCCATTGTTGCTAAGAGTTTTAATAGGAACCAACACATATGTCTATAAGCTATATCACAAAAACAAAAAAATTAAATAGGGATTGAACACATGGTCTGTAAGTAAAATATATATTTTTTGAAACTAGAAAACAGGATAAATCCTGGTCAATTTTCTTATACCATTTACACTTTATGGACTGTTTCCTACCATTATGACAAATTTCAGCGTTAACAAAAATCACATCAAAGAAGCCCAGTCGAAAATATAGAGAAAGCATCATTATTACCAAACTTGAATGTTGCAAGCCCATACAAAATGGGACCAACAAGTTTCAGTAACCTTTTTCTGGACAGCCTCATCAAAACATAATCTTTTCATATTACATTGTTATGCTCCTTGGGTTGATGTAAAAAATTGGCTCACCATAGAAACATGAAGAAAATGCAATCTCCCAAGTAGCTGCAATAGCTCTACCACTAAGAAAAGGAGCTCACATTATAAGGAAAGGGTCCTTCTGCAATAGTCTGGATCAACTTTCTCTCCACTCTGAGGGAATGCCTTATATCCATTATCAGTAGGAATCCCATATCTGAAGGAAATGGACTCCAGGCTGAGTAAAAAGAGTCTTTAAACAACCAGTGACTGTCAGATACCACAGGCATCTGCAACCAGAAGGTTTAAAAATTTCCATGGCAAAAGAAAGGCTTTCCTTTTACACCTTTTCTACTGCAATTATGCTGCACACCTGTACTTAATTATCACTTTTCACAAAACCTGGACTAGACAATAAATAGCTTCACTGTTGGAGTACATGTGCACTGTGCTCTCCAGATATTCTGCCAAGGGATCCAGAACACAGTTTACAATTTGTACAAACTTCACATAGACATTGTTTCCCTGAGTTTTCTATCAGTAAGGATAACCAATATAGAGATATTATTGTAATAGTATTATACTTTCCCTTGCAAAAATGCTTACTTTAAACGTTATCACTGCTTCAAAGACACATATCAATCAGAGCTTAGAGCAAATCAGGGATGTGCGGTGAGGACAGTATCTGGGGAGGCACTGGCTAGTATCAGAGCCAGAGTGCTGAGATATTGGATACACTATAAAGTGACACACACATAGGGACACACACAATCACATAGGGACAAAGGGAGCAGTATTGAGCTGACAGACAGGCAAGTTGCTCTCATCCACCAGCCCCCTCCTACTGACTCCCCATCACAACCTCTGGCTTTGCTGCTGAATGCCACATTCACATACATGCAGTCAGCCAGAGCATCACATCAGGACTACGCAATATCAGTGCTGCACTCCACACCATGCAAATTCAAATACAGAGAGCAAGTACTATTACACTGTGACTATAGTGATAACTATATTTATACAACTCAGGCTTGAGTGAATCAGCTTAATCTGCATCATCATACATAGCTGCCATCTTAAAAAGAAAGGAACATGCTCCTAACAGTTTTGTTCTGAATGTACAGTGGGGCAAAAAAGTATTTAGTCAGCCACCAATTGTAGAAGTTCTCCCACTTAAGAAGATGAGAGAGGCCTGTAATTTTCATCATAGGTATACCTGAAATATGAGAGACAAAATGTGGAAACAAATCCAGACAATCACATTGTCTGATTTGGAAAGAATTTATTTGCAAATTATGGTGGAAAATAAGTATTTGGTCAATATCAAAAGTTAATCTCAATACTTTGTTATATATTCTTTGTTGGCCATGACAGAGGTCAAACGTTTTCTGTAAGTCTTCACAAGGTTGTCACACACTGTTGCTGGTATGTTGGCCCATTCCTGCATGCAGATCTCCTCTAGAGCAGTGATGTTTGGGGCTGTCGCTGGGCAACACGGACTTTCAACTCCCTACAAAGGTTTTCTATGGGTTTGAGATCTGGAGACTGGCTAGGCCACTCCAGGACCTTGAAATGCTTCTTACAAAGCCACTCCTTCATTGCCCGGCAGTGTGTTTGGGATCATTGTCATGCTGAAAGACCCAGCCACGTTTCATCTTCAATGCCCTTGCTGATGGAAGGAGGTTTGCACTCAAAATCTCACGATACATGGCCCCATTCATTCTTTTATGTACATGGATCAGTCGTCCTGTTCCCTTTGCAGAGAAACAGCCCCA
Source organism: Bombina bombina (assembly GCF_027579735.1). Classification (NCBI taxonomy): domain Eukaryota; kingdom Metazoa; phylum Chordata; class Amphibia; order Anura; family Bombinatoridae; genus Bombina; species Bombina bombina. The sequence continues at coordinate 600,045,435 of NC_069503.1, read as the reverse complement.
AAGCATGATGTTGCCACCCCCATGCTTCACAGTAGGTATGGTGTTCTTTGGTTGCAACTCAGCATTCTCTCTCCTCCAAACACGACGAGTTGTGTTTCTATCAAACAGTTCTACTTTGGTTTCATCTGACCATATGACATTCTCCCAATCCGCTTCTGAATCATCCAAATGCTCTCTAGCATACTTCAGACGGGCCCGGACATGTACTGGCTTAAGCAGGGGGACACGTCTGGCACTGCAGGATCTGAGTCCCTGGCGGCGTAGTGTGTTACTGATTGTAACCTTTGCTACGTTGGTCCCAGTTCTCTGCAGGTCATTCACTAGGTCCCCCCCTGTGGTTCTGGGATGTTTGCTCACCATTCTTGTGATCATTTTGACCCCACGGGGGGAGATCTTGCGTGGAGCCCCAGATCAAGGGAGATTATCAGTGGTCTTGTATGTCTTCCATTTTCTAATTATTGCTCCCACAGTTGATTTCTTCACACCAAGCTGCTTGCCTATTGCAGATTCAGTCTTCCCAACCTGGTGCAGGTCTACAATTTTGTTTCTGGTGTCCTTCGACAGCTCTTTGGTCTTCACCATAGTGGAGTTTGGAGTGTGACTGAGGTTGTGGACAGGTGTCTTTTATACTGATAACAAGTTCAAACAGGTGCCATTAATACAGGTAATGAGTGGAGGACAGAGGAGCCTCTTAAAGAAGGAGATACAGGTCTGTGAGAGCCAGAAATCTTGCTTGTTTGTAGGTGACCAAATACTTATTTTCCATCATAATATGCAAATAATTTTTTTCCAAATCAGACAATGTGATTGTCTGGATTTGTTTCCACATTTTGTCTCTCATAGTTGAGGTATACCTATGATGAAAATTACAGGCCTCTCTCATCTTCTTAAGTGGAAGAACTTGCACAATTGGTGGCTGACTAAATACTTTTTTGCCCCACTGTATAGACATCTCTTGTTGTGTTAAAGCCATTAGTTTATCTATTTATGTATTGCAACATATGCATTCATACCAGTATTCATGTGTTCACCTATTTAAAGTTGCTGAGATAATATTTATAACCCGTGGACCTAGATACTATTTTTAAAGGTTTTGTTAGATCTAAACAAGCACTGTGTAAAATAATACAGCAAATGCAGACAATGTGCATGTTTTAGGTATTAAAGGGATAGTCAAGTCCAAAAAAAACTTTCATGTTTCAAATAAGGCATGTAATTTTAAACAACTTTCCAATTTACTTTTATCACCAATTTTGCTTTGTTCTCTTGGTATTCTTAGAAATGCTAGTTTCTTAGACCTTGAAGGCCACCTCTAATCTAAATGCATTTTGATAGTTTTCACCACTAGAGGGCATTAGTTCACGTGTTTCATATAGATAACATTGAGCTCATGCACGTAAATGTACCATGGAGACAGCTCTGATTGGCTAAAATGCAAGTCTGTCAAAAGAACTGAAATAAGGGGGCAGTCTGCTGAGGCTTAGATACAAGGTAATTATAGAGGTAAACTGTGTATAATTATTATTGTGTTGGTTATGCAAAACTGGGGAATTAGTAATTAAGGGATTATCTATCTTTTAAAACAACAAAAATTCTGGTGTTGACTATCCCTTTAAATAAATTTATTTAAAAAAAGTGTCTAATCAGTGATCACACTGAACATCATTTGCACATTTTGTCATTAACATTGGCGAAAATGAAATATCTTACATTTCTAAGCAACCACTGTGTAGAATGCATCAAATTCAGATTTTTAGATTATTTATAGCAAAAACAAGCAAAAATACTGCACCTTTCAGAATAAATGTTAGAATTTGGAAACCTTTGTCGATAAGTAAAAATATGTGTGTGTGTGTGTGTGTGGGGGGGGGGGGGGGGGGGGGTAAGGGGACTTTATATACAGAGATACAGACATCCCAAGTCTCCCTGAAGTTCAGGGAGTCTCCCTGATCGTAATGCGGCTCCCTGATGCCAGCAAATGGAGTGCAATCTCCCTGAAACTCCAAGTACTACGATCCAATGTGGCCCAAATCCGGAAAAGTTTTTCTTTAAGCAATGCCTTTAGTTGCTGGGACGTTATAGAACCCTTAAAGCATGCATCAGTAACCAAAAAGCCCCCACTGATTTTAATAAAATAAAACGCAAATACTTCCTTATTTACTGCACGTATTAAACTTCATATTCTAAAATATTTGAGCATTCAACAAGGGTATGACCACTGGAAAGTAGGTTTGTTGTATGTGGTTGTGCAATAAAGCTACCTTTTTTAATGTGACTTTAGTAGGAAGCTACTTTAATGATAAGTCTCTATCATATTTAGGGTTTCAAGGTGTCCAATATATAACTGGGAGGGGGGGGGGTGACGGCGCAGTAGCAGGAGAAGCCACCTCCCTGAAATGAGTTTTTGCAGGTTGGGATGTCTGGAGATATTCCAATGCTGAAATCTCATATCAGCAACTATATCTATTTCATAATACACAAATATAGTTTCTGGGTTTAATATCCCTTTAAGTGTGCAATACTATTATGTCTAAAAAACAATGTACATACCTTAATTAAAAAATACTTTCTTGCTAAAAAATGCTAGCATTCATCTGAGCTTTTAGTGAGTCATAATCTTTCTGCTGCTGGTGTGTGTATATATACTGTGTATATATATATATATATATATATATATATATATATATATATATATATATATATATATATACACGCTGCAGGGAGGGTTCCAGCACTCTTCTTTGTACTGTGTCAGCAGCCGGGGTGCACTTCAAAAAATCAATATAGAAAAACAAGCACGGGGAAGGCACTCACCGTTTCAAATATAACCTTTTATTTCACAGATTAACGTTTTCGGGGTTGCCCCCGTCCTCAGACCAACAGAATACATAACAAACTCACCCTTTTATGAAAGACCACATCACCGCCTAATTGCCGACAGCTGTTCTCCCAATGCGTACAGCACACACAACTGCGCATGCCTGGACACACTACGGAGCCCAGCAGAGAGCAAAATTAAGTAATTATCAAACCCATCACCATAGTAACATAACACCACCGTGTCCTATACATCTACGATAACAATCGCATAGAGCCATAATCTCATATAACTAGCTAACAGTCCAAATGAGCGCACCAATAGCTACACATTGTATAACTTAGCCTAAAGCCAGGTAAATTCAACATCATTCCCTTAAACGAACAGAACTACTGTTGCCTAGCAACCACACAACATTAACCAGAGCTAGTAAATGGCTAATATACACCTGCCCACTTCCTCTGAACATGCCACTCGCAACATTCACACACAGATACACACCTTACCTACTACCAATCATACTAACAATCAAATACAAAATACACATACAACAACTAAGAAATCTAAATTGCTACACACTCACGCAACTTAGCTAACTGCCCTAAACATCCAAAACAGCCCTCACCAACATCATCATAAACTCATCTCGTAAATTCATGACAAAAGCATAATACATCATATCAATATTCCTTCTATATGTACTACACCATCTTATGCTGTAATAAAACACTGATAGTGTATAATCGGCACAAGTGCGCGAACCTGCACTACCTATTGTTACCTCACTCAGGATCAAATTGACATTGGGCATTTAAACCGAGCAACTATACCCCAGTTAAAACATAATGCACAACCTCTATATACAATAGCCAAGACCATCCTAAAGACATCCATACCTACAGACCAACCACCTACCACTGCTGATACACACTAACCTTCAAGCACAAAATACATACCCTACCCCACATTAAAACCATACCACCTCCAAGTCTCACACATAATGCTCAAATCAACAAAACACATAGTCATTCAAATAAACTATAAAAACCATACCCTAGTATTCATACACCCAGCACAATACACCTTAACCATACATTAGCAGGTATACACACACACATACATTACATACTCTATCCCATGCTGACCCAACCAAATATACTATTATCAACCCCACTCAACCCATCTTCCTCTCATCTCCTTACGTTATCATACAACCAATCACCTACACCAAAACAACCAATAATCGCAGGGATTAACTCCCTAAATGAGCCCTTATCAGATCTCATAGATGCATTTCTTCAACCTTTAGTTAAGGATCTTATGACTTATATACAAGATAGTACATCACTTCTTAACAAATTAAATAATATCAAATGGAAACAAAATTATTATTTTGTGGTAGTAGATGTATCTTCTCTGTATACATGTATACAGCACAACCTAGGCCTAACAGCAATTTAATTTTTCTTAGATCACTACAGTGATTATGAATCAGCAACTAAACTATTTATACTGAGTGCAATTGAATACCTTTTAACACACAATTTTTTTCTGTTTGGGAGGGATTTCTTTCTCCAGAGACGTGGAACAGCTATGGGGGCCAAGTTTGCCCCCTCCTACGCCAACCTTTTCATGGGTTGGTGGGAGCTGTTCCACGTCTTTGGAGACAGAAACCCCTACAAGGACAAAATAATACATTTCTTCAGATACATAGATGATTTGCTTTTTATTTTTGAGGGAGAAACGTCAGATGTAGAAAATTTTTGTACTTATCTTAATCACAACAAGTGTGGTTTGAAATTTGTGGGAGAATACAGTCCAGTGTCCATACATTTTTTGGACTTAGAATTAAAGGCAGACCATATCAATGAGACCATAACTACTACTTTATATAGGAAGCCTACAGCAGGGAATACCACACTGCAATTCGATTCATGTCATCCAAAACATATATTCAAAGGTATCCCAAGAGGAGAGTATATTAGAGCAAGGAGAAATTGCTCAACAGAGGCAGATTTTACAGAGGAGTGTAATGTTATAACAACAAGGTTAAAACAAAGAGGTTATAATGAAGATATACTAAAGAAAGCTAGGGAAGATGTACAATCTAAAACAAGAAAGGATTTGTTAACATATAAAACAAAATCTTCAAATCGAAAAGACAAAAACAAACCTAGGTTTATTACCACATATAGTGAAGATTTTTATAACATTAAGAAAATCGTAAAAGAAACTATTCCCATTTTACACTCAGACCCAATTTTGAAAGTAATAACAAGTGAAGGTATTGATATAATATTCAAAAGAGGAAAAACTCTGTCCAATTATCTTTCCCCCTCTGATTTACCAACTAAGACCAATAGCTGTTGGCTAAAAGGAAAAAATGGTTTTTACAAATGCAGAAGGAACATCTGCAAAACTTGTAATCATGTAACTGAAGGAGACAATTTTGTCTCAAGTACTACACAACAAAACTTTAATATTAATTATTACATAAATTGCTCGACAACACATGTAGTATATCTACTAACATGCCAACTATGTAAAATTCAATATGTAGGAAAAACAAAACGTAGTATCAAGGATAGATTCCTTCAACATTTGAGGTCCATTGAGGACGATGAAACGGATACTCCTGTGTCCAGACACTTTAAAAATTGCCATAATGCTGATGCATCACTGTTAAAAATCCAGGGTATAGATCATGTTCCCTTATGGAAAAGAGGAGGAGATAGAGAGGACAAACTAAATAAACGCGAAATTTTCTGGATTTTTAAACTTAGAACTAGCAGCCCACAGGGCCTAAATATGAGGAGAGACCTAGATTTATTTGTAAATTAAATAAAAATCAAATATGAAGACTTATTATAACATCATTCACGTTATCCATTTTTACCTCTTTAATACCTAAAAATAAAAATTTGAAATAAAAGTACGAAATATATAAAAATCTTAAAGGCAAAAATAATTGTAATTCAATGACAAAATAAATATATATACACTACAGTTTCAAGAAATTGTTTACTAACTACTTTTTAGGGTAAATAAATAAGTACATATTATGTATTAGATAGTTAGAATGTATTCTGCAGGAAAATATACAATGTTGTTCAAAGATTTTCTGTCCCTTTAAGAAATTGGCTATAAAGCCTGTATGATCAGGACCTCACACAAGCAGTGACCAAGTGCGCTACCCGCACGAAACATGTCTGCATGAGGCCCTGATCTTTGCAACATTGTATCTGGTTTTATCTTGAGTGCTAAGTTTTGCAACCTTAAGGTTGTTATGTTTTTACCCTGTAAATTCTAATAAATGGACTTTTAAGTTTTACAAGGAGTTTGTTGCGCTTTTTCCAGTACTCTGCCAACCATTGGATACTTATGCACATGTGACCTGGTTCACAGACCAGGATTTGGAGTACACACAGCTGCAGTTCTCAAACAACTTCACCTCCATTGCTACGGATGTGCCGGTTCAAAGCCGTTTTCATCTCCGCTTCTCAGGTAACAGTTTTCTAATTTTGGTTACCTTATTGCGGTCCCGTTGTGCGCTCATACTTTACTTTGTATTTCTATGTACTTTCTGTGTCAATGTATGAGCTGCCTAGGGAAACACAGTAACGTTTTTACAAGAAAATTGATAAGGATTTTGCAGACTGATTTGTTCCCGGTGGTGACTGAATATCCTTAAAGGGGAAGTAAAAACTAAAAACAAAAGTCTATCCTTTCTCTTGCAAATTACTAACGGCTGAACTTAAATGAAGAGGTTAACAAATAATAAATTTGACATAATTATCAATATACAAATATAAAGTATATGAAACAGGGTTAAAAACAAGCACTTTAACAAATACCGATACATATATTTTTTTCCTACACTTTTACATCAAAAACAAAATGGATGATCCTACAGAGGAGTGTTATGTCCTGAGGGATTTTAACAATGATGATTGTGAAATCTACACTGAAATTATAAACACCATTGATAGTTTGTTTTTTGAAATTGATGCGTTAAGGAAAAGAGATATAAAATTAGATCTAGACATCAAATCTTTCTATACAAAACTGACAAAAGAATACCAAGAGGACTTCGAATAAAGAAATTTCCATCTTATGCAATCTATGATGGGGAGTTTATTTCTAGGTGGAATGCCATTTTAGATGCATGTTCTTTTGCCCTAATAGATCTCCTTATAGAACAAAAAAGGAAACAAAGGGAGGATCTTCTATTAGAGATGAAAGAAGTACAAAACAAACTAAAAGAATTCCAGACGCATAAAGATTTCAAGGAATATGACAAACAATTTCAAGTTACTATGCAAAAATTTAGACAGGAGATATGGCAATTTAAGTCACGCAAAATGACCCGTGATAAAAGAGACTATGATTTAAAACAGGTATATCGATGGACTCATGAGGAATCTGCAAAAATGAGACCTAGACTTCATAGGAGAGTACATAAATCTAAAGGTGAAAAATCAGTGACATTTTCGGATACCGAATATGAAATTGACTCTTCTGATAATGATAACATAATAGAAGATGAGATACCAGCTGTTCTGCAAGCACCTGATGAAGAAGAACTAACACCCAAAACATACAGAGAGTCAAAAAACGAGGATCCCCAGACCTTTCCAGAAAAAGAAAAATCAACAAAAAAACACATCGAGGCAGGAGGGGCAAAGGGAGAAGGCAGCGGCAGAAATTACAATCCACGTCAGAAGAGAAAAAACCATCAGAAGAAATACATAACGAGGTCACAAGGACAGAACAAAAAGAATTAAAAAATGATATAAATGTATGCAATCTATCAGATGTAACTCTGAGTGTACCACAAATCACTCTATTATCTAAAGGTCTTAACTTTGTGCCAACTGCACTTTTTAATTTGTTTGAAACAGTTTTGGATATTAATAAGTTTGTTCGCAAACTTACTTTGCAAAAGCACTTTTTTGGTATGCAAGAACAGGAGACACAAAGTGAGACCAATGATATTATTAACCCTACACTAAATACTAATACCTCACTTACTTTTACAGATTTATGTGCAGTAAAAGATCTACAGGATCTGGCAGATGAGGGTAGTAAAGACAGCTTAGGAAAAATAAAAGAAAAGGATATAGAATACTCACACTTGAAAAAGAAAAGTGGGTTCTATCCAGTACATAATAGACCAAAAGTACTAGATATTTTTCAAAAGACAATAGAAGACAAATTACGGATTTTACACGACAAAAATCTAAAAAATCTAAAAAAAAGAAAGAAACATGTAAATTTAACTAAAAAAGAAAGAGAAGCACTTAAACTATTAAAAGAAAATCAAGACATTATGATTCGTCCTTCTGATAAGGGGGGAAATGTTGTTGTTTTAAATACCAGAGATTACATCACTAAGGCAAAAAGACAGCTGACAGATGAAGAAGTCTATTTAAAACTTAAAAGTAATCCCACAAATGAATATAGGAAAGAACTTTTAAAAATAGTGCAAAAAGCTAAATTAGATGATATAATAACTCTGTCAACAGCAGAAGCACTTACACCTTCTAATTCAGTTATACCTGTATTTCATTATTTTCCAAAATTACATAAAGACCCAGTAACACCACCTGGGCGACCAATAATCGCAGGGATTAACTCCCTAAATGAGCCCTTATCAGATCTCATAGATGCATTTCTTCAACCTTTAGTTAAGGATCTTATGACTTATATACAAGATAGTACATCACTTCTTAACAAATTAAATAATATCAAATGGAAACAAAATTATTATTTTGTGGTAGTAGATGTATCTTCTCTGTATACATGTATACAGCACAACCTAGGCCTAACAGCAATTTAATTTTTCTTAGATCACTACAGTGATTATGAATCAGCAACTAAACTATTTATACTGAGTGCAATTGAATACCTTTTAACACACAATTTTTTTCTGTTTGGGAGGGATTTCTTTCTCCAGAGACGTGGAACAGCTATGGGGGCCAATTTTGCCCCCTCCTACACCAACCTTTTCATGGGTTGGTGGGAGCTGTTCCACGTCTTTGGAGACAGAAACCCCTACAAGGACAAAATAATACATTTCTTCAGATGCATAGATGATTTGCTTTTTATTTTTGAGGGAGAAACGTCAGATGTAGAACATTTTTGTACAGCCTACAGCAGGGAATACCACACTGCAATTCGATTCATGTCATCCAAAACATATATTCAAAGGTATCCCAAGAGGAGAGTATATTAGAGCAAGGAGAAATTGCTCAACAGAGGCAGATTTTACAGAGGAGTGTAATGTTATAACAACAAGGTTAAAACAAAGAGGTTATAATGAAGATATACTAAAGAAAGCTAGGGAAGATGTACAATCTAAAACAAGAAAGGATTTGTTAACATATAAAACAAAATCTTCTAATCGAAAAGACAAAAACAAACCTAGGTTTATTACCACATATAGTGAAGATTTTTATAACATTAAGAAAATCGTAAAAGAAACTATTCCCATTTTACACTCAGACCCAATTTTGAAAGTAATAACAAGTGAAGGTATTGATATAATATCCAAAAGAGGAAAAACTCTGTCCAATTATCTTTCCCCCTCTGATTTACCAACTAAGACCAATAGCTGTTGGCTAAAAGGAAAAAATGGTTTTTACAAATGCAGAAGGAACATCTGCAAAACTTGTAATCATGTAACTGAAGGAGACAATTTTGTCTCAAGTACTACACAACAAAACTTTAATATTAATTATTACATAAATTGCTCGACAACACATGTAGTATATCTACTAACATGCCAACTATGTAAAATTCAATATGTAGGAAAAACAAAACGTAGTATCAAGGATAGATTCCTTCAACATTTGAGGTCCATTGAGGACGATGAAACGGATACTCCTGTGTCCAGACACTTTAAAAATTGCCATAATGCTGATGCATCACTGTTAAAAATCCAGGGTATAGATCATGTTCCCTTATGGAAAAGAGGAGGAGATAGAGAGGACAAACTAAATAAACGCGAAATTTTCTGGATTTTTAAACTTAGAACTAGCAGCCCACAGGGCCTAAATATGAGGAGAGACCTAGATTTATTTGTAAATTAAATAAAAATCAAATATGAAGACTTATTATAACATCATTCACGTTATCCATTTTTACCTCTTTAATACCTAAAAATAAAAATTTGAAATAAAAGTACGAAATATATAAAAATCTTAAAGGCAAAAATAATTGTAATTCAATGACAAAATAAATATATATACACTACAGTTTCAAGAAATTGTTTACTAACTACTTTTTAGGGTAAATAAATAAGTACATATTATGTATTAGATAGTTAGAATGTATTCTGCAGGAAAATATACAATGTTGTTCAAAGATTTTCTGTCCCTTTAAGAAATTGGCTATAAAGCCTGTATGATCAGG